>NC_087066.1:19189995-19556963 GCF_963678635.1 Symsagittifera roscoffensis | reverse complement strand
TGAGGGGCATCAATCGTTGTGTCTTCTTGTGACAACGATGGTGTTTCCCAATGAAATCAATCTGATTTCAGAATGGTTTGCTATGACGGGGTTTTTTCTGTTTTATGTAGAGAACTTCTTTTGTGTTCGACCTCGTCTGGGAATGGCGTGGAGATTGTGCGTGGAGGGGGTGCCTTGTAACTCGGATCTGCACGTATACTCGAACGTCGAGGTGGTCATTGGTCTAGTTCAATGAAGTCACCTTTTCTGCGAAGTCAAGTCGTACTCTAAATCCTTTCAGTTTGTGATTGTGGACGGCATATCGGTTTGTGGTTGGCAATTCTTTTTTAAGTGTAGTGGGGTCGTTTTGTCTTTGGATGTTCGTCTTTGTTGTTGTGTGCTGATCTATATACTGCAAAGTATAGTTTACATTTTATAAAATTTTTATTAGTTCAGTGTTTTAATTATGATTTTGTTTAGTTGTTTTCACAAAAGCATTTGTTTTAGTTCGGTTATTTTGAAGAGTTACTCACCCTTGAGTACCTCTTATTAAAAAAAGAAGTGTGGTCACAAAGCGTGGATGTAGCGCGGTGGGTTAGGGCCGCTATAGAGCATGCTCAGGACGTCCTCTCTGGTGGGTTAGGCCAGGAGTGGGAGTATGATTTCGTGCGGTTTCTGTGAGAGGTCCTGTTATGTGATAACGTTTTATGTTGGGTTTATGGTGGTTTTTCTTATGTTTCGTTGGTTGTGTCCTTTTTTCAAAAATCAAATTGTTTTTGGTATGGGTTTGTCTTCGACTTTTTTGTGTTTTATTATTTCTTTCTTAGACTTTATAATAGTCTTCAAAAGAATAAATTATCCAGTTTTAAATTGGGTTAATCCGGTTTGGGTACCGTTGGTTTTCTTTTCTTAGTCATGCTGTTATTCTATGATTTGTGGTGTTTAGTAAGCTGCGTTGGTTAGTTTTGTTTAGTATATAATTCCTTTCCAACCGGGTTAAAGGAAAGATTGAAACTTGTTATCGCGTGTTAGGGTTGTTGAGTGTGAAAGCTTGAAACTGAAATTCATTATTTAAACAATTCTTCGTGGGCGAGCTGTGCGAGTTTGGATAGAATTCTTGTGCGAGTGAATGGAAATATTAAAAGGTTAGTGCTGCATTTTCATTTTATCAATTTACTACATAGAATTTTAATTTTACTGCTGGTTTTGGGAAAAAATTTAATTACAAATTTTCATTTTTTATGAAATTTACTGCTTTTGAGGAAACAATTTATAAATCAATTTACTACATTTGGTATAAATTTTATCAGTTTATCTTGTGGAAAATATAAGTGAAATGAAGAATTTTAACAAGTTTATTTTTTATTTTGCTTTTTTGTTTCTTCAGATGATTCTGGTATGAAGGCTAAAGATCTAAATGAAACATGAGTAAAGAATGGTTAGTATTTATTTCAAACTTATAAGTGAAGAATATGTATAAATTATACTTACCTGTTAGTCGTCGGGGAAAAAACCGTGGGGAAAGATGTCGTGTATTATGTCGGAGTTTGTTAGTAATTTTGCTAGTATGCGAATGATGTTTTTAGTTTGAAGCAGTGGCCAAAGCAATTGAAGTGCTTTAATTGTTTTTAGTTCTACAGTGCCAACTGCAAACTCATAAGGTGTGTTTTGAATGAAGTTATATAATTTGTGATTGCATTTAGTATTGTGGATGAATTCTAATATAGGGATTTCTATAGGTTGGATAAATTCATGTGGGTTAAGAAAGGGTCTGGATTCTTCTGCGTTAAGGGTCTTCGTGATGGGACAAAATATATACATCTGTGTTATTGGGTCATAATTGCGGAGGATGCCGTGGAGGTTAGTATCTTTGATGCAATATGTGAAATTTAGAAAAAATGGTGAAGTGTATTTAGAGTTAAGAAACTGAAAACTGTGGTGTGGTTGTCTTGATGGAGTGTGTAGATCAAAATGATTTTGTATGAAGCGATAATATGTATATGTGTGGGTTTGTTTAGTGCGTAACATAATGTCGTGTGAGCAGTGCAAATCGCGTTCATGTGGTGCAAGGAAGTGGAAGGTTAGTGTAAATAATTGTAATTTTTCTTTAAAACTTTCGTAAGCTTGCATGTCGGTTAGTGCTTCAGAAATGATGTGATCAAATTTTCGATCAAATATATTGAGTGTAAATACATATGGTGTTTTGATGAAAAATTTTTCTGTTAGTTGTGGGTTAGCGAAGCGCTCATCATCTAAAAACTAGTCTTGGTTAGTTCGGATGATGTTATGATCGTAATATTCTAGCGTAAATTCGTTAGCTCGGGGTGCAGTGAATGTTTTTAGTGATTTTTTATATCCTATATAAGTAAATTGTCTCTGTGTTAGTGGTGTGGTGAGTCGATATAGCATATCTTTATTTCTTTCTATATCGATGTGAGTATTAGATAAAGGTAGGCAAAGGGGATTAGTAAAATGATAATATGATGTCCAATGAAGTGTAGGCATTAAAACATGTTCATCTACAAAACTACGTGTGTCGTTAGTGTCATGAGGGGTGTTTAAAGTATATTGTGGGAATGAAGGTAAGGTGATTGCTAGAAAATCTTTCGTGTTAGTGTGATGTGGATGATTAATATATTCACGGGCTGTTCCTGGTTTGGTTGGGAATGGATGGTTTGGGAATTTTCTTTTAAAAGTGCGATAAGCTCTATTAGTGCTTTTTGATGATTCGGTGGAAGTGGATGATTGTGCTAATGATGTAGAATAAGCTGAAGAGGGTGTAGGGGTAGGTGGGTTTGAGGATTCTATTGTGGAAGAAATCTGATTTATAGTGGGGATGTTAGGGTGTAATTGTTGTTGTTGTAGGGTGATAAAATTATCGATTTCTTGGGAGATTTGGGGAATATCTGGAGAATTGGATGATCGGTCTGAATGAAATGAAGAATAGGTTGGGGTGACTTGTGAAGCATAAGAGGGTGTAGAAATGGATGGGAGTTGGTTACTTGGTGGGATTGGTTGAAAAGGGGGTTTTGAAAAAACTGAGGAGTTGGTTTGAAAATTATTGGATGGAGATGGTTCGGAGTCTGCAAATTCATCAGGGGTTTCAATATTAGGGTTATTGAGTTGTGAAATGGAGTATAAAACTGAAATATTTGAATTAGTGTCTGAATTCATGAATGATGTTATATTACTAGTTGGGAAATCGGGTGGCGGGAAAGCAAAAAGTGGAATTATTGTAATTGGAGTGTTGAGGTTGGTTGGATGTGAATTTGAGCGGTGTAGGGATCCAAGTTGTCGGCTCATAGTGGGCTAAAAAAATTATTATTTTGAGACTGAAAAGCGGTGGTATGTGGTTGTTCGATAATTTGTTCATATGTATTTTCATCTTGTGAATGATGTGTCATTATATGTTGTATGGGACTTTGCGTTATGTTTGGTCTAAAATTTGGATTATGTGTTATTGCTAAATTTCGAAAATTTCGTGGGACTAGGGATAATGGATGGTTATGTGGTAGGGGTGGCAAATGTGGTGCTGTAGGCGTTATTTCTATATTATTATGTTCTTCGCCGTACGTGTTCTGTCTTGTCGCTATTTTTGTGTTATATTCTTTAATTTGTGCGTCTAAAAGAATTTTGTTTATTGATGATGAAAAAATTCCAAAAAATCCTGCAAATAGTATGCGTGCTACACTTGCTTGTCTATTTACTTGTGTGTGTATAGCGCATGTATTATAGATTCCTTTTAAAAGTGAAAAAAGAAATCCTATAAAGTTAAACATTGCATAAAAAATAGTTAATTTTTCTAAGATGTAATAGGGCCATCCTAGAAAATCAAGAATTTCATTTTTTAGTGTGACAAAGCTAAAAATATTTATGGGTGAGATATCTTGTGGTCGGTATTTTTCACCGTTTAGATATATATAGTCTTTTATGTCTTTAAAATATCCGCTATAATCTTGTGTATAGATGTCTGCAAATCCTGCGGTTTCGGCAAGTTTGCGTAAGTTTTGATCAATTGATTGTCTTTGTATAGTCATTACAAGAATTATTCATTAGTGATAGTTCTTGTAAGCGTGTGCTGCTAGTGTCATGTGGCTGTAGATGTCCACCAGGTTGACCATTACTTTTTTGAAAATTAACTGGTATATATGATGTTCCTTCGTTTAGGGGATGACCTGTGGCATAAGGGTCAATTTTTATTTTTCCAGTGGTCATGCCGAAACCTTTTTCGTATTCAACTAATATTTCAGAATATTGTGTTTTGTAAAGTGGGTTTCTGTATTTACATGCAAGTTCTGTTTCTTGATATATTTGGAAACGTGTTAATTTATTTTCTATATTATGGATATTTCTAAAATCAGTACTTTGTTTTCGTGATGGATTTAATTGTTCATATGGGATTGTTTGTATGAAATATTTCTCGTGAAATTTTATCATTCGGGCGTGTATTTTTGCTACTTGAAATGTTGTACATGTATCTTCGGGAAACCAAACAATTGTTGCTTGTGTTCGTGTTGTAGGGTCACAATAGCCTTGATCGTTTTTACAAGGTAATCTAATTCCTTGATAGATCATTGTGTTGTCAGATAAATCTCGTGTGAGTTGTATTTTTTCGAGTTGTATTTTCCAATCGAAAAACATTATTTCTTGATATCCTTTATTTTTTGTGTCTGCTTTGCAGTTTGACGGGTTATGTATACCAATGTGTGGTATCCAGTGTTTATCGTGTATGTCATAAGTTAATCTTCCGTGTGCGCCGTTGTATGGGTATTTTTCATCTAGTTTTATATGTCCTTGATATCTTTCAAGTTCTGCTTGATGTACAGAATCTGCAAAAATTTGGAAATATACTAATTTTCTGTCGGTGTTTTTATTTCTTGTGATATTTAGTCTGAGTAACTCGTTTTTACAATCATCGGGATTGAGATGTAAAAGTCGTTCGATATTACTTTGGTAAAATGATTCGTGGTCAAGTCGGTTTTTATTTCCGTTTGAGACTTGTGAACAATGTACTTTCTTTTCGGAAAATGTTGCTGTGAATTTATATCCGATAACTGTTGTTGCTCGGGCTTTTGAATAGAGTGTCGCTATTACATTTGTAGTTTCTATAGCTTGTGGTTCTGTTTCGCATTGTGATACTTGATTTATTGCATATTTGCGTAGTGTTTTTTGTTCGTTTTCTTCACAATCGTAATGTGTTACTAATAAATCTTGGGGTCCAGTGCGGGGGAAGGGTTTATGTTTTCAATGGAGGTTACTAGAAAAAGGAGTTGGAGAAAAATTAAATTTTTTAGAATATACATGTGTATGACAATCCTGAGTATGGGTTATAAAATGTGATGTAACCAATTGTCTTTTTGGTATATCTGTCGTATTTTTATATTACTTCAGTTGTTATAAATGGTGGTGGTAGTGATTGAGCTGTTATATTTGGTGGGTTTAATGGGTAAGGATGTTGAGCAATGTTGTTTAGTTTAACCGTGATTTCAAATTTTAATTGTAGACTATTTTGTTGGAGTATTTGGATGTTATGATCACGAATGTCTTCGTGGGTATCTTGTCTATATTGTAATCTATTAAGTGCCCAGTTGTGTAGTCGGTTACATTTTGGGTGCTGTCCAAATAATGGTGGGGGTGCCGTGAATGTATTCCAGTCTTATCTTAGAGGGATATTTGTTGATGATTGCTCTCGATATCTAGCGTCGAGATTATTGGGGAAATTTAAAGGAAAAGGTGTCGGTGAAATTTGGCTTATTGATGGTGTTGATGGTAGTGATAATGTTTCTGGTAGTGATGATGATATCGTTGTATCGGTAGAAATATCTATTGGATCATTTATTAAATTGGGTTCACCTTGTGTGAATGATTGTGTTGTCCAATATGGTAGTCGTGATGTTTGGTTTGGGGGGTTAAAGGGATTTTCACGTATTTGTTCAGATGTTGGTGTTGAACCCAAGTAGTCTGAGGGTAGGCTTGAGGTGCTACGTTGTGAAAGAAGCGTAGGGGTTTCTGGTAATATACCAATTGGGTTTTCCCGAGTACTTTGTGATGGGGATTGGGGTATACCAAAATGAACTCGGGGGGTTTGAAAATTTCTGTTTCGTCGTGGATAAATAATTTGTCTATTTATTTCAACTGTATTTTGATTTTGGCTAAGATTTCGTATTCTACTTAATTCTTGTGGTAGTGTTGGGTACAAGTTATATGTTGGTTCACTTAGAGGTGCTTGTCGTTGAACTGGTTCTAGTGGTTCAGATAAGCGAGCGTGTCGTTCTTCAAAGGTATATGGGTTATCTTGGAGGAAATTCGTGTAGATGTTTGGGGGTTTTGGGTAGTTGTAGGTGGTGTTGGGTTTTCCTGGGATGATGTCGGTGAAGACTGACTGTGTGATTGTTGGTTAGCAATTTTTGAGGGTTTTTTATTGATATCTTTTAGTGAAAAAATTTATGTTTATTGTAGTTTTCTTCTAGAAAAAGAATTAAGAGGATTGTTGCTAAGGCGAATGTTATGACTGCCTTCTTTATACATTTGCATATTGTCAAGATGAGGGATGATAAAAATGTTATAAAAATTACAAATAGTAAAAAAATATCTGTTCTACTAAAAAAGGTTCGTATCATTTAGATAAGTTTTGTGTCTCGTACCTGTGAATATGGTCAATGGCTTTTGAAAGTTGGAGGTATAGTTCAAATATGGAATAGAAAATTTAAAAAAATATTGCAAAAAATGATTAAGATTATTACAAAAGCTTCAAAAGTATCAAAAAGAAATATGAATAAAGGTTGGAATATTGTTAAAAAGTTTATGAAAACGTTGAGTATTATGTTGACTGATCGAGAGAAGAGCATTTAAGAAATGGTTTCTTGATCGAATATTTTTTGTTGTTTGGGGCAATTTTCAAGTGTGGTCGAGTTATTTATTGGTTTTTTGACAAGTGGATTGAGTTTTGTGAAAAATTGTTGGGGGCGAATTTTATGGTGTTCGGGAGGTCTTCTTTTACTTTATTTTTATTTGTCAAGTGATCTGGGGTTTTTTTGAGATTTTTATACTTTAGGCTAATTTAATATGGTCGTTCTTTTACTTTAGGCTAATTTAACATTTTTGTGTTGGGGGGTATCTGAGGTCTGAGTTGGGGAAATATTGTTGATCTTTGCGTTATTAGATAAGGGAGGGTTATGATATTATGGTGATTTTTTTTTTACTTGTCAAGTTGGAGTGGTTTGCTTATATTTGACCTGGAGGTCGTAAAGTTATAGTTATAGATATGCCTGGAGTTTAATATTTTTCGTCTAATTGGTTTGTGTTAGAGTTATAGAAGGTGACGGATTGAATGAATCTTATTGGCTAATTTTGAACTAGAATCGCTGCGTGTTTGTCAGCATGTTATTTTGAAAAATGAAAGTTTAAAATGTTTCAGAGGTGCAAAGATTATTAATTGTAAAATTAAAGTTGTTTTTGAAATTCAACTTTCTTTAATATTTTGGATTGTGGAATGAATGTTTTGTAGTTTTTGCGCGGTTGATTTCTAAGTCGTGATGACTCTCTATGTTCTGATTTCTCTAATTGTTCTTGGGGTATAATTTTTTCTGTCATTTTTCTATTTGTTCTTTCTTTTTGAGGTATATTTTGATCTAGTTTTTTGTATTGTTTTTCGTTGTAGTTGATTTTTTATTTTGTTTTTCGAGGTAAATGTCATTTTGCTCTTTTGTTTCACTTTCCGTATGTGGGTGATTTCGAATAACTTCTAAACTTGTGAAAGAATATAATTGAGTTAGTTCGCGTAGTGCGTATTCTTTTGGGTAATAAGGTAATAAATTGTTTCGATGTTGAACAATTTTTTTTTGGTCTGAGTCGGTGATTTTGTATGTTACGTCAGTGGGTTTGGCAATTATTTGGTATGGTCCTTTACGAAGGCGTTGTAATTTTTTAGAAATTCCTTTTTGAGTGTTAAAATTAGGTATTAAAACAAATGTTCCAATTTTCAAATCGGAGGCTGGTGTGAAGCGTGAATTTATTTGTTCATTAATGTTTTGCCTTTGTAACAACTTTTTTGTTACTTTTTGGTAAATTTCATTGTGTTTTTTATCTCTATATAAAATCCATTCGGTGTGTGTACCGGAGGCTAATTTAAGAATTTGAGGGTGATGAAAATGATCTTCATCATGTGTGTGTAAAGGTAGTTTATAACAAATTGAGTCTTTATTCGGTTGACAATGACTTTGTGCATTTTTATGAGAGTTTGCTGTAAACATAATTGGTTTACGTGGCTTTTGATTAAAAACCATTTCATATAGTGACATTCCTAGAGTTGTCGTAATTTGTGAATTATATGCTAAGGGGAATAATTTTACATCTGCTGACCATTCGGTGTATCTTGTATCATTTCCATTGATGATACATCTAAGATATTCTTGTAGTGAACGGTTCATACCTTCGAATAAGCCGTTTGTCCAAGGTGCATGAGATGTACGCCGTTTGTGCTTAATGTTATATAAATGACATAGTGTGATGATTTCATTATTTATGAATTCTGTACCGTTGTCTGTAACTAAAATTTCGGGTAGTCCGAACTTGGCTATCCAGTGTTCATAAAGTGTTGTGTAAGCGTAATAAGCGTTACAATGTGGTACTGGGTTGAGTGCTACATAATGTGTAAATGCGTCAACAATTACCATAATGTAGGAGTTTCCTTCGGATGAGGGTGAAATTGGTCCTTTTGTATCAAATGAAATACGGTGGTTAAAGTACAAACTTTGTCCTTTAAAATCTTGTTTTTGTGCTATTTGTTTTTGATTTGGATAAGGTTTATTTAGCTGACATACTATACAATAATTTCATAGTACTTTTATCCAAATTGGTGCATTTGGGAAATAGAAATTTTGTATAAAATTTGAATATGTTTTTTCTGATCCTGAGTGTCCTTTAATGTTTTGTGTATGTGAAATGTTAAAAGCTATGAAAATCATACTTAAAGGGAGACAGGGAACTGTAGATTCATTTAATTGGTATTCTAGAAGGTCTGTGTTTTCATTGATTGTTGTATTATTAAATTTTCGAAAATATCGGAGGAGTGTTTTATTTCCTAAAATCGTGGTATCTGCTTTTACGGGTTTAGTTTTGTATTTATGCCATGATTTCAGTTGTCTAATTACTGGGTCAAGATTTTGATATTGTTTCAAGGTATTAATTTTAATTTTATCTGTTGGGGGGAAAAAATGTTTTCAATTTCTAATTTAGATAAAGGAATTGTGTCAAGTGGGTCATGGAGGTCAAAAACTTGATTTATTGTGTATTTTGAATCATTTGTTTGTGGTCCTGATAAATTTATTTTATCAGTTAGATTTTCTTTTTCAATTAACGGAAAAAGGTCTTTTTTATGCGAGTGTTGTTTTACTCTTTTTTGTTGGGTGTTATTTTTTATCCATTGTGAGTATGGAATTGGTTTGAAAGTTGATGTTCCAAGTAGGTCAACTTCGTAGTGGTTATTTTGGCAATCTAAGTAAAGTGGGAAGTGTTGTAGGCTATTTATCTGTGATTGTTCAATGTCAGTTTTTACTGCATATTTGCATTCTAGTCGGGGTGATGTTTCGTTTTCTGCAAGGTAAAATTTTATACTTTTGGGTATTTCAACTGTAGTTTTTCGTGTAAGTAATTCAGGTGGTGTATTTCGACTTAATGTATCTGGTAATGCAAGAATCTTTCCTGCTGTCCAAACTATATGTAAGTTTGGAAATTTCATTAGAATTAATTGAAATCTATAAACTCGGTGATTTGGGTTTGACTTTTGTGTAAAGAGAAAAATGATTGGTTTGTGATCTGTGAATAGAACTGTTGGATGTTTTGATCCAAGTATCAGAAATTCATATTCTGTAAGTGTATAAATTATAGCTGTACATTCTCTCATTAAAGTTGAGAGTCGTAGCTCTGCTTGAGTGAATAATCGAGAATTTGCTGATATAAGGTTCATTTTATTTGTACCATTGTGTGGTTGTAATAATGCTGCGCCGATGCCAAAATTTGAAGCATCGCACATTGCATAGAATGGTTGATTTGGATCTGGAATTGTATTTGAAATTTGTTCAGTTAGAAGTTTTTTAATTTCATTAAATCGTGTTTGATGTTCTGTATTCCATTCAAAATTATTTTGTTGTCTGAGGATATTATAGAATGGTCTTAAATAAAATTGCATTTTATAAAAGTATTTGCTTAAAAAATTCAACATTCCAAGGAATTCTTGGATTTTCTTTTTGTTTGTTGGTGGTTGAAGTTTTTGAATAGCATCAATGCGTGATTTTAATGGAGTTATTGTCTTTCTTTCTATATTATGTCCTAAAAATTTAACTCGTGTTAAAAAGAAGTGTGACTTATCGGGGCGGCCTTCAGATTTTCGTTCTGAAGTATTTTGTGATAGTGTTCTAAAACTGTAAGCATTTCTTCTTTTGTCTGTGATTGCATAAAAACATCGTCTAAATAGTTGATTGCGTTTTTCTTGAGTATTAGTGGTCTAAAAATTTTGCTCATAAAAGCTGAAAATGCTGCTGGTCCTATGGATATTCCATAAAATAGGCGGTTGAATTCATATTGCTGATTTCCAATAACAAATTGTGTTAAACGTCGTGATTGTTCATCTAGTGGCATTTGATTGTATGCACTATTCATATCTGCGGTTGTAAAGTATTTTCCGTTTGTTTTTGTTAAAATAACTTGTTTTGGTTCAATAGGCCAATTGCATTTTGATTCGTCTATTAGTGAATTTATATATCTAGCGTCTCAAACTATTTTTAATGATTCTCCCTTTGCTAAGATGATAACAGGTTTAATAAATGTGTTACCTTTTGGTTGTTCTTCTTTGTTTACCGGTGAGATAATTTTATATTGCTCTAAAATATCGAGTAATCTGTTTACTTTATCGTGTAAATGAATTGGTACTTTACTTGCTCTTTGTTTTTTGAAAACTGCGTCAGGTTTTAACGGGAGATGTAGTGATGAACTGATTTTGCCAACATCAAATTTGGATGTTGCATAGACTGATGAATAATTTATTAGCTGTTTGGCTAACTTATCAAATTCGTCTTGTGTTATTTGTGAATGTTGGAAGTTAAACATTGTTAAAAGTTTCTTTTGATCCTCTGTATAGTTATTTGTGTTGAATGTAGGTTTGAAATATGGGGTTTTTGTGAAATAATCTGTATTTTTTTTTTCATTACTTATTATATTATTTATGGATAGTTCTTCGTTAAGAATTGTGGATTGACAAATATCTAATAATTGGAGTATGTTATTTACGCGGTATACTTTTTCATGCATTGGTGATATTGTAGCGTTGGTTTTGCCATATCCTAAAAGTCCTAAGGGTAATGTTACTTGATACGCTGTATTATTATATACATGTAACGAAATGATGTCTGAATTCGTATTTTTCAAATATTTTATGGATGAAATTGTGATTTTGAAAAACTTATGGAAAGAATTGAAGATTGACATATGTCTAGTAGTTGTAATATATTATTGACTCTGTATGCTACTTCGTTTGTGGGTGAAGTTGTGGCATTTGTTTCACAGTATCTTAAGAGTCTTAGAGGTAATGTTATCTGGTATGGTGAATTATTATATACGTGTAGCGAAATAATATCGGAATTTGAGTTTTTCATGTATTTTATGGATGAAATTGTTATTCGAAAAAATTTATGAATGGGTCTAAATTCAAGGTCTGACATAAAGAGTTGTTGTTTATTTTGATTTTTATCATATTGGTGAACTTGTTTTATTGAAAAGTTATATATGTTTCCTGATAGTGGTTTCAGGTGTTTCCGTTGTTGGTTATAAATTGGATAAAATTTTGAAAAGAATGCTGGTTGTTTATTTAATCTTTGAAAAAATGTTAGGGCTGTATTTTTTGTTTTTGTGTACTTATCTTTGATTCGTATTTTACTATTCAAGATGTTGATTGTTGGTATATATTTCGTGATAAATGGTATTCCAATGATATTGTGTTTAATATCAGTGATATGAAATATTTGTTTAAATGGCTTGTTTAAAATTTTATTTTGCTCCATTGTTCTCGTGGGGAGAAAAATAATTGAACTTTTCCATAGTTTACTAATGTTGATCCTTGTGCTGTTGCTAGTTTACTGGAGGTTACAAGAGGCGTTAATTTTGGGTGTAATGTTTTGATTTCATTCCATGTGGGAATGTTAATTATGTTTGATTCTGATCCTGAATCAATTAAAAAATCAATTTCAAGGTCTGGTGGTTGAAATTCTTTGTTTCTTGGACTTTCTAAAAGACATGGTATTGTCCAAATTTTTTCTTTGGGTTGTTCTTTTTGTACATTTTGGTAGATGTGATGTGTATTCAAACATTTTGGTTTGTCATTTTCATTGGGTTTATTTACAGTGTTAATTTCGTTAGTTTCTTGTGCCGTTTGTGTAGTATGGATGGGTTCAATATAATAATTGTGAAGGAGTTCCAATTGATTTTCATATATATGTGATGAAAAAGGTTGTTCATATATAATAGGTTCGTAGTCGTTCTCGACTGCTATCATATTTATGGAGATAGTGTTTTCTGTATCACTTTCTGTGTCTGATGATTCACAGTTTATTTGATTTAGTTGTAATTCGTTATTTCCTGTGTCGTCAATACCTGGGGGGTCTGATGTTGTTTCTTCATTTGATTGTACTTGATTAATATGTCTTTGATGTTTGGGTGTACTACTTCTGTAGCGATGTTTAGAATTATTATAATGGTTATTATTTCTATGTGGTGATTGAGAATAATTTCTATATCGATTATTATAACTTGAATGTCAGTTTTGTGAATTATTTTGTGATATGTTTTGATAATTATCGTTTGATCTGTGATAGTTTGATCTGTTATATGAGTTATTTCTCGATCGATTGTTCGGGTAATTCTGATTTCGGTTGTTCGAACAACTTCTATTTCGATTATTTGAATAGTTTCTATTTCTGTTATATGATGAGTTTCGTGATTGATTGTTTGGATAGTTTTTATTTCTTGTGTTTGATTGTAAATTGGATCTAGAAACAAATTTTGTTGTATTTGAATTTGATCTGGAGTAGTTATTTCGATTATTTCTGTGTATTTCTTCGTTCTGGTGATCTTCCTCTATAAGTTGAGTTATATGGTGATTGATTCCTTGTGTAATTAGTATTGTTCGGAAGTGGTTTTCCCGAACTGTTGTTGCTTTATACATTTTTGTTTGGTAGATTTTGATCCTTTTTCATATATTGATAGAATGATTTATTTGGTTCTTTATATTTTGAGGCTTGTTTTGGTTATCTTGTTGTTTTTGTCTACATTCAGAAATACTATGTCCGTATCGTCGGCAATAATTACACCATTTTTTGAAAGACGGTTTGCCTTTAAAGTTTGGGTGTTTTTCATAAATATTTAGTATTTCAGTGATTTTTTCAACGAGGTCTGTATCGGATTCCTGTATATTATTGATATTTGTGGTGTTTGTTTCGATTCCATTAACATATTGTAATTTCAGATTTTCTGTTTCTTCAAGTTTCATTGTGATTTCCGCTTGTTCTAGTTTGTCTACTAGTTTTCGAAAATCTAAATCGGGTTCTCGGATTGAGGAAGGATGGGATGCTCTCTTTTTTATTGCTATTTTCCTGAATTGAGGTGTTAAGGTCATCATTAAAATTTCTGTCATTTTTGTGTTTTTATAGTCATGTGTATTTAATGAATATGCTTTTCGAACTAGTGTTTCGATACGTACTGCTAATTGTTTGATAGTTTCATTTGGTAATCTGCGAATTTCATTACATAAAACTCTTTGGTGTTGTTTATTTCTTTCGGAATCAAACATTTTTGAAAATTCTTGTGTAAATCTTTTCCAATTTGATTTTATTTCTATTGGAAATACTGAAAACCATTTTTGGGCTGCGCCATCTAAGGTTGTTTGTATCAACGCTGTGCGTCGATGTATCCAATTTTGATGTAGTGGTGTATTAATTGGTTCAGGTCCTATATTTAAAATTAAATTTGCTGTTACTGCATTTAAATAATCTTCTACAGAATATTCAGGGTCTGTTCCTGTGAATACCATTAATGGTTTGTTTGATGTTATTGATGATCCACCCATAAGGTATGGATTCATTGTCATTTGTAGTGACTCTGCGGCATTTGGTATTTGTGAAAAATTTGAAAGTTGATTTTTTGTTATTTCGTGTTGTTGAAGGTAACATGGGAGTGGTATTTCACTTTGCATTTTAGTTGGTTGATACGAGTGTGTGATCATTGGGTTTTGTGGCTGAATTGGTTGAAAAGATTGTGTATTAGTTGGGTTTTGCATTTGTATTGGTTGTTGATTTTGTGTATCTGTCGGATGTGGAGAAAAAATTCTATGATATGTATATGGTTTTTGCACTCCTTGTCCGCAATATTCTTGAGTATATGGTGCAAAAATTTCTGGTTGTAAATAATCATCATCAGATGATAAGTAATCTGTATGATGAGGTGCTTTTTTATTTCTATTTTCCTGAAAAAATGGGTAATTTTCACTACGATCCTGTGGAGGATGTGAATTAGTTTGAAATTTACTGAGTTGGTTTTTGTCATTGGGTTATCCCAATATCGAGATCTTACATGATTATTACTAGTTTTTCGTGGGGGATAATTTGTTTTCGATGAATGTGCGTAATTATAATTGTGTTCTGCAAAAGTGTTTCTTGTGAACGTTCTTCGTGTTTTTGACGGTACTGTCATAGGTCTATTTGTTTGATAATCCATTTGTGAATGAATATTGTGGAGCAACCGAGGGTTTAACGGTTGATTGTAAGGTTACGTGTGCTAGTGAAGAGTGTGTATTTTTTGGTGTAGTTAAATTTGGACGTATTGGTGAAATGCTTTGTTGTGTAGTTGTTGTTGTTTGTACGATTTCTTCATTTATAAAGTGTGATGGTGTTTGGATATCTTGATGTGTAAGACTCCTAGTTCCATTAAGGTTTTCATTGTGTATGACGGTTGAATTTAAACTGTTGTTTCGCGTATCAGGTAAAAATGTATTGTAGTTTAACGGTGTTGCATCAATGGTTAATGGTACTACTCTTACATAATCTCTTTGATAAGATATTGTACTTATTGCTTGACTTGAGATTGATTGTGGGATGTTTATAAATGCATGATGAGGCCATTCTGGGTCCCAAACGTAGTCTGACTGTTCTGTGATGGCAATATCATCGTTTGGATTTTGAGGTCTGAAATTTTTTCTTGCTTGTGAAATTAAGTCTATATTATGTGTGAAATAATCTATTATAAACCATGCCAAAATTTTTTGTAAGTCATGTTTTGTGTGTTGTGAAACTTCGTCTTTAGGGAAATTTTCTTTAATTATATGTAGAAAAGTTGGAAATAATGTGATTTCCTGTCGTACTTTTGTATGTTTGGATGTCTCAGTTGGTGAGATATTTGGAATTTCAGTTTTTTCTAATATTGAAATATAACTATATATTATTGCAAAAACTTCGTTAGTAAATGTTGAGTTTGCTCTTTGTGAGTTATGATATTGTACGCTTTTAATGTATTCTGAGAATACTTTTGAAAATTCTAAGTCAAGATCGTCTGTTTGAATTACATATTTGCGGTGATTCGGATTTGGTGTACTGAATTCTATGGTGTAGATTCTATATTGTTGTGTTAAATTACATATATCTTTCAGATAATGTTCTATAATTTGTCTTTCGATTTTTACATCTGGGAATTTTGTTTTGCATGGGCTGATTTTGGGTTCAAACAAATTTAGGAGTAAATTCTTGCAAAAGTCATGCTGCCCTCTATTATCGGGTGCATCTACGAGGAAGGGGTAAATGTCGTCGTCATCTGGGTTATCGTCACTTTGAGTGTGGCTGTGGCTCATTTTTTCGTTTACTGACTGTTAATATATAACTATCGATGTGTCTATTTGGTTGATTCCAATATACAAGTGTACTGGTTTGTGTTTATATTGCTTTTTTATTCTTCTTTTTCCTCTTTTTGATGAATTTCAAGTTGTTTCTGAGTCGGAAAAATATAATTGATCGTGAATGGGACAATTTTTATCAATTGATTCTTTTAATTTATAGAGGTCATCTAAATTGCTGGCTTCTGATTCTGAAAATGCTTTTCTATTTTTTGACAATCTTTTTCGTGTGATTTGTCTTTGTTTGTTTATTATTTTTCTTTTTATTGTTAGTCGTTTTGTTCTAATATATCCAACTGTTTGTGTATGAGGTGTGATTACTAGATCGTATTTTTTGTTATCTATTTCACAGTTGTGTAAAACGATTGTTTGTTTAATTCCTAGATTTTTGAATGACATAAGTTTTAGGATGAGGGATGCAAAAAGTTGTTAGATGATGTCTACTTTCTTAAACTGTTAGTCCTTACGATTTTTTGGTTAGCTTAACCTGGGTCTATTTGTTCAGAGTTGGAGAGAAAAGTATATCGATTCCGAAGAATGATTTTTTACTTTCTCGTGGCTAGTATAAGCTAAGGTGTTAACTTACTTAATCTTACTTAGGGGTAGTGATTGTGTTCAAGGGTTGGAGAATAGTAAATCGATCCACAAGATTCAGGTATAATTAGAACGCGAGTAGTTCGTTAGATACTATTTTAAACTTACTAAGTCTAAGATTTATCCTGGGTCTGGTAAGCGGAGGGTTCAAGTGAAGGATGAATAACCGAAGTTCTTCACTGTTTATCCTAATTTGAATGGTTAGTTTTGTTGAAAAATTTCTATTAGTCTTGGGTTTTTTTTTGGAGGGTTGGATAGTGAATCGACGTTTGAGGTCGTTAGACACTTGCTAAGTGGGTGGGGGAGAACAAAATTGTCCTTTTTGATCCAAGGATTGGCCTTGATGATCAAGTTTTAAATTTAGTGAAATTGAAAATTAATTAAGATCCAAGGATAAGCCTTGATGATCTGATTTTAAAATTAAGTGAATTTAAGTTTAAAATGGTTTAAATTTATTTAAGAAAAAGATTTAGTTTTTTAATGATATTAGTGAGCTTATGATTACTGTTATGTTTAGGTAATGAAGCTGGGACAACAGATGATTTCATGATTACTAACAAATTATTGTCATTCTACTAATTTTTGTTTTTATTTTTAATAAATATTTTCCAAACATGTTTTATAAATTACTGCAGAATTTAAGAAAACGATCTGAGATCTTTTTATCAATCGTTATTGTATATCAGTAATTTTGTTTAGCGCCTGAAATGATCATGAAGATTGACTTCAAGATTTTATGTTTGCAAATGAAAATCTAAATTCATTGCTAATAAAATTCTAAATATAAAAGTTTGTGTTGGCTTTTGCCGTACTATCATATAACTATATGGTAAGTTTCTACTTTGTCGTATGTCGTCTCTGGTTCGAGGTCTTCTTACGATTCCGGGTAATTCTGTTATCGTTCGGAATATTGGCTCTGATCTATTGAGTCGTAGAGACATTTCGATTAAATTATCGTCGTATAACATTTTGAAAATGTTTTGTCTAAATTCTAATCTATTTTTGGTTAATTCTAAGCTATTAAGGTCTTGGTCGAGACTTATGGTCGCACCAGATGAGTTATGAACGATGTGGTTAACTCATAGAGTAATTTCGGATAGGGTACACCGTCTGCTCGTCACGCTATCTTACTTTCGGCCGGATAGATTCGTGCAACTTCTTAGTCTAATACCGATCCTAATATTACTCTTATACTATCTAGTCTCAGGTTGTTTAACTAGTCTCTGCTAGGCTCAATAGATCTAGGGTATACTGGTTTATTGCGGCTGCTGAAGTTCTCTTGGAGAGGCAACTAATTTCTAAGTTAAATTCAAATCTCTCTGGTGCTGAAATTACAAGTAATTTCAGCACTTACAAATAAGTGGGTTGTTAGTTAGATGGATCTTGATTGGTTAATATTAAATACTTTACAGTGGTAAAATATCTAATTTATCCAATCATAAAATATAGTTTAGATCAGGTTCCAACTATTAAAAAACGTTATTGTGAAAGCGTTGTTAATTTGAGAAGAAAACTTTCGTTTTACTCATTACGAAAATCCATTGTCGCTTTACTGATCTGGTCTGCACGCTTTAGGGTTGCTGATACGTCAATTTACTGGCCTACCACTTTTGTTGCATATCTTTATTGGGTCACGCAAAGTCGTACAAAACTTCTTCAGTCGCGCAAAATCGGAAATTACCCAATTTGATTTGCAATGGTTGCAGCATACCTGTTTTGGGTCGGAATGGTCGCGGCAAAAATACATCTAAGACCTAAAACAAATAGGATCTTTTTAATTCTAGTAAAATTTCGAGCAAGCTTTATCCTTTTCAGTTCCTGTCTAAGACCGATCCAGTTTGAGAAAAAAGCGTTTTTAAGGTTTTAAGTTTTATGCGTTTCGTCCGGATAACTTAAAACAGCCTTACAGCTTCAGACAAAGTTTCTTAGCAACGCAAGTAGGCTAGACCCGAAAACGGAAAATTTTTAAAAATAAGCTCTGAAAAATAACCTTTCAAATATCAATTTTCAATTTTCAGTGGCGTTTTTCGAATGATATTTTAGTTTTTAAATTTTTCTATTGATAAAATTGTCGGTTTTTAGTAACTTGACTTTAGTTGTCTTTAAATTGTTATGTGTTTCTGCAGCTGACATTTACGTCAGTGAAATTATACTAGTCGATATAATTCACTGTTCAAATAAGACTAACAATCGGCATCGTTTTGCAATCGCAAAATTTAATATGAAAGTCGGGATTGGTTTGTGAGTGTTTTCTTAAACATAATCCTAAAATGCCCTAGAAATCTTCAAGTATCCATACAGACTGTAAGGAGCTATCGTTAATTTTTAAGAACTGCATTTCTGGCGGAGAAAGAGCGGTGACACGAAATATTTGATATGGCGTTTAGCTGGCTCTCTGGCTAATTTTCACTTGATGAAGAAGTGTTTGAATCTTAGGGCAAAAATGTCGTTAGGAGATGAAAAAAACTGTGGTGAATGAACTGGTTTTGATGATCTTATACATCTCTCTGAGTTACGTGTTGAAGGTTTCATCGGTCAAAATCTTGCTAAGAAATTATGACATGATAGCGAATGATTGCAAAAAAGCGACTTGTTCAGGCATTGTATGAAGTTTTCTAACACTCCTCCAAAGTAAGGTGCATATGCTCTGTTTAAATTCCAAAGAGATTGCAACTTTCCAAAAATCTCATACACAACTGTGCAACGAGAGGTTTTGGAGCTCTCCTTTTCTGCTGCTAAGAAAGAATTTTTTCCAACACGGCTGTTTGCTACAGTTGGATGCAGTTTTTTTTTTCAAATCAGTATATCCATTATAGAACTGTGAGCAACAGTCAGTCCATAAGCAGTTTTCTTCGATATTAAGCCGTTGTGGAATCTGAATAGAGCAGCTTGTTATTCAAAATTGATTATCGTACTCTTCTTCGAAGGTGCAACTTTTTCTAGGCAAACGATATTTATTTGTTTGTGTGGTTTGGTCTAGATTAAGGAAAAAGGTTACGGAAGCAGTTAGTAGATTGAAAAACTTTTTGCAAGATTTTCTTGATGATAAGCTCGACCGTGAAAATCAATTTCTCCAAAAAAATTGCTGAATAGGGCGGAGTCGAATAGTAACTGGCGTGGCATTTCCTATTGGGACGAATTCTTATGAAGAGATGTGAAGCAAAGTTATTCAGTTGTTTTTTTTTCGGAAGTTTATAGAACTTGGTTTGTATGAAAACGAGTGAATCGCTGGTTAAATTCCACGAAATTACAAACATTTAAAAATGATGGCTCAATTCGTTTCAGGATTTTTTAAAGGATGTTGCCATTAGTTAGTATCTTTTTCGTTAGGTCGAGCTACCAATCAGAAAGACCTGTCGCAGGTTGTTCAAGAGTGTTTGCGCTTCGCTGAGGCTATCGGTTAATTCGTAAAAATTGCCCAGGTTGAAAAATTTCAGTGAAAATTTTTGCACGAGGGAAAAGTGATTTGTTATGGTCACTACAAGCTTGCAGTTCAAAATTGGCACAAGAAGGCGCTTAAATTGGCTCCAAAGACAAAATATGTGTTTTCATGAAGCTATGGTATGTCGGTTCTCTAGAGAAATCGGAGAAAGTTTATATCTTCTGACAGAGCAGATTCTTGCATACGCACACCTTCTTAATTGGTGTTGATGTGGTTTTTGGGTTTGATAAATCGGCCTATTACGTCCAGAAGTTTGCGGAGTGTTTACGGTCTGTTCGAAAGCATGTTGTTCAGGCAAACTTCTTTGTGTTTGAATTTTGCGTTGGGGAGACGACAAAGTCTTAGAGGCTTATTGGGTTGATGATGGATGAATTGAAAATCCATCCCGCTGAAAGCATTTCATTGAGTAGAAATTTTCTTATGCATTCTTTGATGAAGTCACTTGAAATAGTGTTTTGATGTACTTCCAGACTATCGAAGTGCTTTTTCAAGTCTTTTTGCATCTGTCTGAATTGCCGGGGGTGCTGAAACATGAATGTTGATCAAAATTGCACTGTTTTTAATAGCAGTCCTGGCTGCTTTCGTGAACTTTTCCCTCTCGAATTATGCGCATTGCATGATATTCGTCTCTCAATAAATATACGACGTGTCATGTACCAAAAGATTCCATTCTCCAAATGTTATCAAAGTTTTGAGAGGTCAGCATTTTCCGGAGATTTAGCTCAATGGTTTGAGAAGTCACGTGCGACGTTTATTCTTAACATGTAGGAATTTGGCCGACCAGTGGTACATCCATGACTGTTGCATTCGCTTGCAGAGCCGTGTCAGGTGCTTTGATGATTGGATGTATGCTCTCTTATGATCAACTTTTTATTGAGGGTTCCGAAGGGGTAAATAGCAAACTGGGTGGGTCGTTCTCTATCTTTCATGGAGTCGAGCAAATTATCAATGAAAAACTCCTCCGTAGATTGGCATTCTTCTAGGTGTAAAAAAACGCTGTTTGTTGTTGTAAGTAACCGTGGTTGCTTTTCTTATCTGTTTAAGCCAAGGTGCTGATGTACTTGTTTCCATGTATCGAAGTAACTGGCACGTATAGTAGGAGACAATCTTTATGCCATTACCGCTGTCGATTCACTGAGATCTGCGTCTGTGATCAATGTTGTGGAGAAGAAGTATTGTTAGATGAGCTGTTGCTATTCATTTTTTGTCGTGGAGGTTGCTGTGATGTTGTGAGTTGCATCATTTTTTTCGTCAGTTTTTACGTGAAAATCAATTGATTTCGAATAATTGCGTATACTGTTGCTGATGTAAGAGTCGTTTTCTTGAGGAAAGTATACGTAAGCCAAGAAAAAAAATTTTTAGCCAATCGTTAAAAAGGACAAGATTTGTCTGCTTTATTTCATCGTTATCAAGATGCTGGCATCATTGTAATTTTGTTTTTGATGGACTTTGTTAACTGTAAACTGTTCATATATCATCGAATTGAAGGAGGTCATTTGCAGATCCGAGAGTCCGGGAGGTTCCACCAAGGTAGCAAACGAAAGAAGAAATATTTATGTGTAAGTTCTTGCGATCAAACGATGGCGATCGAAAAAATGTAATAATGGTCTTTGCTGAAATAGTTGACTAGGATGTCAAATCGTCCAAGTCTTCTCTGAAATTCTTTTGAAACATAAATTGGTAGAACTGCGCATTGCGTCAAGCTGGTTGGGTTTTCTAAAGTGCTCTGTGGGTCGGTTGTTCTTGTCTGAGAAGATAAAATGTTAAATCTGCTGGTTGATGTTGCTATGTAACAGTTATGGCGGCACTGATGCAGAGAGAGGTTGCTGCCTGGTCCGAAGATTGTTCTGGGGTAAATTCATTGTTTTTTTTTCAATCATTTGTTGTTTTTTCAATTCGCTGAGTTTGTTTTTGAGGCTATTCAAATGGACGTCGCATTGAGCATGGCTAGCTTTTTCTGGTCCTTTCGTTCTTAAGTTTGATTGTCAACTTTTGTTTTTGCCATATTTAATATCCCAAACTCAGTGTGCCAGAACAGAAATCGAACGAAAGATTTTTAAAAAAAAATTGTCTGATAATAAAAAACGAAGAGCAAGCAATATGTGTCAAAATTTATCCGACGATTCGAACGATGGAAGAAAAAAGCAACCTTAGGCATCGAGTACGTAGGTTACATGCGGTAGCATAATCTTTTGTTCAGAGGAAAAGAAATATATTTTAAAACCAATTACCAAGAGAACCCAAAATTTTTTTTTGTTAATTGCGATTGCAAAAAATATCTCCTGGCAGGAGAAGAGTGCTGCAAAGGTAGGGCAAAGGAGCCGTATGTGTGCTGCGAAGGTTCACTCTAATCGTTCATGATGTAAGCTAAATGTGGTACGGCAACATTTCAAGCATTAGTTTTCTTCAAACTAATTGCGTTGCTAGAAAAGTTTTTCAGCTTTCCGATTTTTCTTTTCTAAAACCATTTTCCTGTTTTAAGCTTTTTGACTCAAGTTTTTCTCAAAATGTTGTGTGTGTTTGCATTTGTAAAAGTCGATGCTTGTCGGTCATTGCAAAATTGTTAGTCGATCTTTTAGCGGCCAAACTGTTCACTGGATATGCGCCCAATTTTGTGTCTGTTCGTTCCTGGATTCCGGAGAAAAACTTCTAAACATGTACAAAATTTAAGTGGATTCCTTTTACAACTTTTCTGTGGTTTTCAAATACAAATACCTGTAACGTAAAGTTTTTCAGCACGTTTATTTTGAAAAAGAGGATTCCGTAACAAGCGAAATTAATTAGTTGTTCCGGGTTCCTCAACTTTAAATGGATTTTGCTGGTATAAGTAGAATCCAAAAAATTTCTAAGCAAAATTCGCAACTGTAAGTGGATTCCGCAAATTGGAACTGAAACCCACCATTTCATACTGATTTGCATACTAAGAAAAAAAAGCTGAAATCGGGATTTTTATCTATAGCTATGCGGAGTTTCAAAGCAAAGACTTTACAATTGCAAGTGGAATCCGCGAACAAATCCTTAAAAATTGGTTAGCATAATATGTGGGTGGTAGCCTTCAGTATCGTTGGAACTTTTTGTAATCGAAGTGGGCAGTATTTGAGATCGAAGTGGTGTGTAAGTTGGCAGGATCAGTTGGGTGTAAATTGGGTGTAAGCTGACATCGATTAGTTGGCAGTAGTTGAGATCGAAGTTGAGTGTAAGTTGGCATGCATTGAGATCGAACTTGGATGTTTGAAGGAATTGAGATCGAAATAGGGTGTTTGACAGGAGTTGAGATTGAAACTGGTTGTAAGCTGGCAGGAGTTGAGGTCGAAATTGAGGGCAAGAATTGGGATCAAATGTATGGTATTTCAAATAGTAGCTTATCAACTTAGACACAATTTAGATTGAAATTGCCGCTGACCACCTGGTAAATAAAAGATATAATTCAAAACGCTACTACACATGTAATTGCAATTTGCAATAAATAAAGATTCCATTTACAAATTGCGGATTCCACCTACTTTTTGTAGATTGCACATACAATTTGCGGTTTCCACAAATTGTTCCGGATTCCGCAAATACTGTTGCAGATTCCGCAATATGGCCTAATTTTGGAGCAATTGTGAGCGGTACAGTGTTTCAGCTATTTTTTGTAGGATCCAAAACAGCAAAGAAGATCGAAGAAAAGTAACGACGTTGCGGATTCCGCAACAAATCTAATTTCGATGTGTTGCGGAATCCGCTTATGATTCACAAAACGCACAATATGGCCTCGTAATGATATTTGCATTGTTAAAATGAGGCTAACAAACCCTGAAGTTTTGCTGAGAATTCACTAGCTTTGAGGTTAGAGCGCGCCAGAATGTTTTCTTTTCAAGTTTTTTCGAAAAATTTTGTGGTAAGATATGGTTTTTGTAATGCTTTGGAAGAACTCAAAAAACATTCCCACCTCACGAAAACTTTTTACATCAGCGTGCCCCTACAACAAATAGGCATTGATTTAGACATGAAGCAATTTTTTTAAAGAATTTTGTCACATAAATCCTTTTAGATATCGCCAATAATATAGAGATGCTTTTGCGTCTCAGAAAACAGAGAGGAGGTCAAGAAATGCGAAAAGTTCTTAACTTTTTCACAAAAACGAAAGAAGAAACAAAACTCTTTTGATTATTTCGCAGGCGATGAAGATAGCGAGAGGACGTCCGATTGACAACGTGGACAAAATAATCTCGGCCTTCAGGAAGTTCGACCGGGACAGCTGTGGTTTCATCTCAACTGAAGACATGCGCACCATGCTCACTTCAGTAGGAGAAAAACTCACCCCACAGGTACTTAACAGACACGTGTTAACTTCGACATCGGTCACAAGTTTCGTATTTTGAAAATCTGAGCATGTCGGAAAATTTGAGCCTAAAATTTCAATTTACAATTTTTCAGGACACAAGTTTCGAAATAGAAAAGTTGGAAGTCCACAAAATAATGGCTTTAATATTTTATTAATTTGGTTTGGACGCAATACATTAAGGAAAAATAGCTATTTACATCTCCTTTTGGAGTAAAGGGCGGATCTGGCATTTTTCGAGAGGGGGGGGTTGTTTTAAGAAATTCCGAAGAAATTTTGCCGAACTATTTTAAGTCGGTTAAGTTGGTTTTCCGATTTTTCGAGCTCTCTAAATCGCTAGAAAAAAAACGCTAGCACACAGGGGCGGATTTAGGGGGTGTGGCGGGGGGGGGGGCGGACCCTCCCTCTCAGGGATTCCACCCCCTGTCGACCCAAAGGTTCCCCCCTTTGATACTTTTTCAGAAATCCAATTTTGGCCGACCGACCCTAAATTTTTTCTAAAGGCGCCTTCCGCGCCAATATAAACTAACTTTGAGGGGGAGCTCGCGCCAAAAAAACGCAATTTTTTTTGTCAAAATTTTTCAAAGAGTGCCCAAAAACGGCTTTTTTGACTGTTTTTTCAAAAATTTGCCTGCGGCGCAGAATATTTCACCGAAAAAAGGGGCAAAACAGTGCTTTGGGAGAGCTCGAAAAATCAATTTGGTCGACCTAAAAAAAAAGGTCGTCAAAATTTTCGAATTTTTTTGAAAATTAGCCCCCCCCCCCCCCCCCTCGAGAAAATCCTAGATCCGCCCCTGCTAGCACATATTGGCGCCGAAGACGCATTTCGAAAAATTTTAGGGTGGATCAGGCAAAATGGATGTTTTAAAATATACCGAAGGGGCCCCTTTGGTTGGCCAGGAGGCAGAAAACTTGAAAAGCGGGACTCGGCCCCTTCTTCTCAAGGGCTCGAGCACCCTGGACGCCCAAAGGTTCCCCTCTTTGTTGTTATTTTATATCCATTTTTCCTACCCGATCCTATAATTATTGTGTATGAGTTTCGGCAAAACTCTACTTGGCTTGTTCAGGAGGTGGAAGAATTGGTTGAGTTCGCGGACAAGCACAGAGAGGGTAAAGTGGACTACGAGGAGTTTGCCAGACTCATAGCCCCCCGTCCACTCACCTGCCTCAGGATGCCACAGTCAGCAGGGGGAGGGACCAAGAACCAAGTTAACGTCAATGTCAACCATCCAGCATAGCCCACATACATAACCAACTGCCTTGTCTTGAAATGATACTAACATTCTACCCTCTATTTTATTGAAAAGAGTTCATTTTTTGATATTGATGAAGTTATTTTATCAAAACTGTCGATGAGTTTATTGGAAAGTTTCGAGCGGATGAGCTTTGAACGTTTTTCGCGCAATCTATCAACTTTTTTGAGATTCAGCTAAAACAGTTCTGGTAAAATTAATTTCTTGATGCCTGGATGCAAAAAAATGAATGTAAATATACGCAATTATTTTTCCAATTTGAAATTAAAATCATCAATTCATTTCAATAAAATCGTTTCTGTAGTTTTATACTGATCAGAAATGCTTTGTTATTTCATTCATGGAGTCAAGGAAACGCAAACCTCAAAGTCTTGTACCGTTTTTTTTGTGTAGTCAATAGAAGATCCCGGAAGTCATACAAAACTCAATTTCAGATCACTTAAGGATTGCGTGAAAATAACGGTGATGTAGTGGTTATAAAATGTCTCAAAAGGTTAGGCTCGGACTGGAAATTATGATTTACACTGACATCGAGTGCATTGAGTACCCTCTTGAAAACGCTAGGTTTAAAAATCTGGAACAGCCAAAAATGGGATAAAATATGCCAATAAATTGTAATTTACGTAAGGAGAACTAAGTTAAACGGCAGCGTCCAAAAACAAGCTGGAAGAAATTTTAAATCGTACTACCCGCTCAAAAGATGCATTCGGTTACAAAAACATTATGAACTGGTTTAAAAAAGATAAGAGTGAAACAAAACTTATAGGCAAAAATTCAGTGCCTTGGAAGAAAGCAAAAGGTCTATAAATATTCTTAAAATCAGATCTAGGCATCCTTCAAAAATGTAAATGTAACCTTTTTCAATTAAAATACTACTGCTCTTTATCAATTTATAGCTCTTTTACTTCTGAGCTTGTAAAGCACTTCCCCGTACCTAACAAAAACTTGGAAACCAGGTATGAGCATCTTAAAATCTTGCCTGTTTCAGATCTTGTCTAGACATAATGCATGGTTTCTTTGCACATGGACATTTCTGAAACAGAACTGAGCCAGGTATAGATTTTGTCACAAATACAGACCTGCTTAAGGCCTGATTCAGACCTCGAGCATACATGGGTCGGATCTGCTCAGATCTGGTTCAGATCTGACCCATGTATGTTCCAGGTCTGAATCAGGCCTTGAGCAGGTCTGCATTTGTGGCAAAATCCATACCTGCCTCAGTCCTGATTCAGACATGACCTTGTCCAACCAAAACAAGCACCATGTCTGGACAAGATCTGAGTTAGGCAAGATTTTAAGATGATCAGATCTGGTTTCCAATATTTTTTGGATGGATTTCCAACGCACTAAAATCCATCCGAACCGCACCTAAATCTATCTGAATATCACTTTAATCTATTTTAAAAAACCCACGAGCAGATCAATTCAAGGATCCATTATAATTTTTTTTTGCTAGCAATGCGAATAAACAAGCTATTTGAAAAAATAATTGAGGTTCTCTGCGAATTGCAAGAACCACACTAAAATAAAATATTAATTAAATACCTCGGCCTTTACTTAGCGATGGTGAGATGTTAAGTCTCCGCCTCTCAAACGAAAAGTCGGTTGTTCGAGGCCCACCATGATCCGTGCTCGTTGCTTGAGGGTGAGGCTACATTACCCAGCCCAGAAAAATAGCCAAAAAATTGCATGTAAATCTTAACCAGGGGCACAACAGCGGTTCTCTGTAAAAAGCTGGACAAATCGTATGTTGGTCCTTTCCCTTGTGGATAAATCGTCTTAATTAAAAGGATGGACAATTTTAGATCAATTGTTTCGAAAGTGCAACGCTCAATATCAATTCAAAATAGCATACACGAAGAGTACGAATAGAAATCCAATACAGATAAAAGACTGACGCTATCCCTTGACTGAAGTCATTAACAGAAGAAGACCACAATAAATGGCAGTTACAAATATAATACCTATTAAAACCCAGATTTTTGTGAGCAAAATGTGCCAATTCTAAAAAGCAATATTATTCAGTTTTAAATCAACTGAGAGTAAGTTTTCCATTGCTCATCATGGCCAATGATAGGTATTTCTTTCTGTGTTTTCAGGGCCACATACAAGTCCACAAAGTCATGGCCCAGTCCACTTTTGATGACGTCATCTTTTTCCAGAGCGGAAATTGCTTCGGTTAAATCCTTCGGAAGGTCTTCATAGAAACCTTCTTCTGGTACCTGAAACGTAGGTCAGTTTATAATTAATTAGTTAAATGGTTAATTAGCGAGAACTAATGTGGCATAGGCTTTTATTCCAGAAAAATAAATGTTATCTTAGAAACCTGTAGAAGACCACAATGAATACCACAAAGGTTTCTATGAAGAACTCCTAACCGGGTAGAGGTCCGCGACTTATTTCCATACTTTCAAAGTCCCCAATGTTCATTCTGCGACCAAAAATTCATTTTTGGGTCAAGTTTTTGTAAAGGCGGACAAAGTCTCGAAATACTGAATTTTATCGCAACACAGTCTAATCATAAAACACACAACCTTCGGCCCGGGTATAAACGTCAGGTAAAATGAAAGACTAGTTTAATTCAGTGATACAAAATTAGAAGGATTTTTTTATAAGTTATGATAGATTCAGACAAAAGATTCACGAAAAAAAAAGACGATTATTTCAGCTGTTTGCTGCTTGTTACGGAAAAGTTCTGATTTGCCATGATTATGACGTGTGTATTTTTTGTTTATTTTAGTGGACTAGAAACGAAAGAATCATCAAATTGCGTCTTCAAACCAATTATTTATCTGAAACTGCCCAACCAACTGAGTGCGGTACTTGAACTAACCAGTTGCTTCTGTCGCAGTCCGTCCATGCCTGCCGCCAGCACTGCAGACATGACCAGATATGGATTAGCTGATGCACCTGGAGTCTTGAACTCCATATATGTTTCCAGGTTTTTGTTTCTCTTCACCCGCACAATTTTATTCCTATTTCTTCTTCCGAAATAAAAAATAATTTATAAAAAATTTACCATTTTTCTAGCACGAGTCATAAATTTTTATATAAATAAGTTCAACTCAACTATTTCTTGTCTCTTCTATTTGAAAAAAAATTTTGTCCCCTGCAGTTTTAAAATACAATTTCGTTCCAAGATACTTCGTCTAAAAAAAACGTCTAAAAAAATTTGTTCAAAAAAGCCTCAATTTAACTGCTGCAGTGATTAATAACGATCAAAGTATAGGATATGTGTGACTATGTAAAGTTTAAGGTAATACATTTTTTATTTTACTAAGTTAAGAAAAATTGTGAGAACTTTCTGTTCGTTCTAATATTGCATATCTGATGACCCAATATTTTTACTCAATTTCGCATAATTTAAAACTCTAGATCGATTTATGCAATAATTTTATTTTAAATTAATGTCTTATTACCTTTGTCTTGAACTATAGTGTACCTGATTGATGTCGATTTTTGTCCAGGTGCCAATCTCTCGTAACTATTGTTGTTCGGACATATCACAGCTGTCATTCCCCTGGCGTGACTCATAACCCCAGCCAGCCAAAACTGAGCCAGCTCAGAGAGGCCAAACTCATCTGACTTATCCGTGAACACATTTTTCCCGCTAGTTTTTTCCAGAAGTGAAAAATTCAAGTGGACTCCAGTGTAAGTTTCAGGAAATGGACAGCACATGAAAGTAGCGGAATATCCTTGGTCTAGAGCAGTGCACTTCACGCAATCTTTGTAAATGCATGCGTTGTCGGAGGATTCGATTCCTAGAGTTGGGACCATAGTGATTTCAACTTGGCTTTCTGCAGCTTCAGAGTTGATTGCTTCGACAGAAATCCCAGCTTCGAATAACCGATTTGCGATCTTATTAGGAGAGTTTTTGAGTTTCAGAACTGAGCGTCATTTTTGGAAAGAAAGGAAAACGCAGCTGTTAACTTAGCCAAGTTACCCAATTTTGAAATACTGTTTGCTTGTGAAATACTGTTCGCTTGTTAAACTTTCTCTCC
Organism: Symsagittifera roscoffensis; assembly: GCF_963678635.1. Lineage (NCBI taxonomy): Eukaryota > Metazoa > Xenacoelomorpha > Acoela > Convolutidae > Symsagittifera > Symsagittifera roscoffensis. The sequence goes on along the minus strand of NC_087066.1, from coordinate 19,527,439 downwards.
CTACCCTTTGAAGACCTAACTCGGTTACAAAAAATCTGTACAATTTCATTTTGCTGCAGCCGTTTTTCATTAAAAATACAACCTCTTTTTGGGATCAATTGCCTTCTTAAAGAGTTTGAAAATTTTTTGGCAAAAAGTTGCGTGTATATCATTATTCATGGTCAGAAGTGTGCCGAGGGGGATGCCCGCAACACCTCAATTCTGGTTGCAAACTTTTTTCCATATTTTCCCAAAAGTCCCTTAGGTACTGTTTTATGACAATCATTTCAAGTCGGCCGCCAATGTATTAATTTTGAGGGAATGCGTACCAAATCATTCCAAAAATGCTCTAAAACGTCAACTTTGGCCTTTTTTTCAAACATATTACTACACGGCAGAATTTTTTTGACAAAATAGGGTCCTTATAGTGTTTTGGATGAGCTAAAAAAATAGTTTGGTCGGCCACAAAACATTTTTACAAAAACTTGAATTTCAGTTTTGAGTTGACAATAAATTTTTGCCTGCTCAACTTTCTAATTAAAACTCTCCTCGAAGCACAAGTCTTCCGTTTTCTTCAGAACAACAGTTGAGCAAAGGTGAGCTCCGGTTCCCAAAGTCTCCCCACCCTTCGTCACCACAAACTCAAACTCAAAACTGGAGTAGAAATCCAACCCGAACTCACTTCTGAGCTGGTCTAGTAATTTGAGGCAGATCTGTCTCGAGTCATAATAGCAGAACTCTATGGGGTCTTTTTGCTCATGAATTTGACACAAGACTTCGGCGACCTAGGAAATTTAAACCAATATAATTCATGTGTGATTAAACTCAAAAAATTTAGAAAGTTTTTTTTTTAATTTTGAGGAACTGATATTTTTGTAGTCCAGTTTTGGTAGTTCATAGCAATTTTTCATGTCAAAATTCGATGCTTTAATTATTTTTAAAACGCAATAGTTTATACTAAATTTCTAGTTGAAGTACTTATTGTATTCCGGAATATACCTTGTATTTTCCCTTCCCCGACCAGGGACAGGCGTGAAATGTTTCCATTTGTGGCGTCATCAGCACACTGGTGATCCCATCACTGTCAGCCCTCTCCAGCTTCGGAAACTTGCACCCTTTCGAATCAACTCCAAATAAGGCATAAACTGCTGTGATACCAATTCCAGATTTGAGAACTGACTCGAATGAACTCTTGTGAACTACTCTTGACCTGGGAACTCCGTTGGTGTCACACCAAGTTAATCTGATGAAGTCAAAATCTGAATAACTATCTCTCATTTCGATATCATTCATTCTTCTACTCATGATTAATAACGCAAATTTGTTTACACAAAAAAAAATTACGACTGAAAAAGAATGTTACTGAAAAGTCTTTAACATATAATTTTATTAAATTGAGATTGAACGGCCTTGAAGTTAGAAAAGATATATAATTTGCCAGCTCAGCAACAAAATGTTTTTAAAATGATGTAACGTTTAATTTCATTAAATATGTGCCATTATTGAATTAATCTTCAACTGTAAATTATACATAGATCGAAAATTTAGCTGTACAAATATGCTCATTCGACTCAAGCATATATGACGCTTAGTATTATTCAGTTCTGGTTAAAATCCATTTTTATATCAATCAATCATTTTTCATTTCAACAAAAAACATAATTTATTATTAAACCAGTAGCACGCAGTCAGGCGAAAAAGGGTAATCGCCCCGAAATATCCCCTCCCCATAAACAAATTGAAATTGGTATTTTATTTCCGGTGACCGCTTGACCGCTCGACTAGCATAAAGTGCGGCTAGCATAAAGTTAGGAGATGTGAAAGTGTATGGACTAGCATAATTTTCGATAGCTTTAATCCCAGAAATACAAGACCTTCTTAACTATCCCACCTTTGGTACCATGAAACGAATTGCAACCCCTTTTTGAAATAGTTCGACGATTAAGGACATGCGAACTTTGTACCTGCCGATGAACCTAATTTTGCAAACTAGGGAGGTAATAGGTAAAGATATTCGAAAATCAAAGCAGCAGTCATTATTATTTCAATTTGTAACTTGCACTTCTGAGAAATAGAAAATTTGAAAATTATGCAACCAAAACGCAATTATATTGTGAACAGTCACACCCCGACCCAGGGGTGGATTTAGAGGGGAGGTCTCCTCAGGGATTCGACCCCTCACCATCCGAAGGGTTCCACTTGATAATATTTTAAAGTTGGGCGAACTAAACAAAAAAAAGTAATGAGCCTTCGAAACCGTTCTGAAAATTCGCTCATCCCTCAAAAAATGTTAAATCCGCCCTGCCACGAACTATAATTGCTTGAAGTGAACACTTATTGCCATTAAAGCAAAATGTGTGGAAACACTATGATTTTTAAATTTTTGGGTATGATGGTTTTAGTATTGGCAAGAATGAAATTTGAGTTTCAATTTTAATGCTGAGCGATACGATTTTCAATTCTAAAACGTATATGAGATTCGTGCTGTATGCTGTTTGATACACCCCTGCACCGAACTTATATGGATGAAAAACGATTAAATTTGAGTTTTATTGTCAGCGTCTATAAGTAAAAAATAATTGATTATAATCAAGTTAAACTGAATTATATCGAAATTACTTCATAAAGCATTTAAATTGCAAATTAATTATTATTGACAATTTTTCACTTTTATAGATAAAAACAATGATACTCCGAGAGAATCAAAGTTTTTCACACTATTAAGATGCGAATTTCGAATTTTAACGCACATAAAGTTGGAACCTGATCTAAACTACATTTTATGATTGGATAAATTAGATATTTTACCACTGTAAAGTATTTAATATTAACCAATCATGATCTATCTAACTAACAACCCACTTATTTGTAAGTGCTGAAATTACTTGTAATTTCAGCACCAGAGAGATTTGAATTTAACTTAGAATTTAGTTGCCTCTCCTAAGGAACTTCAGCAGCCGCAATAAACCAGTATACCCTAGATCTATTGAGCCTAGCAGAGACTAGTTAAACAACCTGAGACTAGATAGTATAAGAGTAAGATTAGGATCGGTATTAGACTAAGAAGTTGCACGAATCTATCCGGCCGAAAATAAGATAGCGTGACCAGCAGACGGTGTACCCTATCCGAAATTACTCTATGAGTTAACCACATCGGTCCTAACTCATCTGGTGCGACCATAAGTCTCGAACAAGACCTTAATAGCTTAGAATTAACCCAAAAATAGATTAGAATTTAGACAAAACATTTTTAAAATGTTATACGACGATAATTTAATCGAAATGTCTCTACGACTCAATAGATCAGAGCCAATATTCCGAACGATAACAGAACTACCCGGAATTGCAAGAAGACCTCGAACCAGAGACGACATACGACAAAGTAGAAACTTACCAAATAGTTATATGATAGTACGGCAAAAGCCAACACAGACTTTTATTTTAGAATTTTATTAGCAATGAATTTAGATTTTCATTCGCAAACATAAAATCTTGAAGTCAATCTTCATAATCATTTCAGGCGCTAAACAAAACTATTAATATACAATAACGATTGATAAAAAGATCTCAGATCGTTTTCCTAAAAATCTGCAGTATCATATAAAACATGTTTGGAAAATATTTAGTGAAAATCAAAATAAAAATTAGTAGCATGACAATAAACTGTTAGTAATCATAAAATCATCAGTTGTCCCAGCTTCATCACCTAAAACATAACAGCAATCATAAGCTCACTAATATCATTAAAACACTAAATCTTTTCTTAAATAAATTTAAACCATTTTAAACTTAAATTCACTTAATTTTAAAATCAGATCATCAAGGCTTATCCTTGGATCTTAATTCATTTTCTATTTAATTAAATTTAAACTTGATCATCAAGGCCTATCCTTGGATCAAAAAGAACAATTTTGTTCTCCCCCACCCACTTAGCTAGTGTCTAACGACCTCAAACGTCGATTCACTATCCAACCCTTTCAAAAAACCCAAGACTAATAGAAATTTTTGAACAACACTAATCATTCAAATTAGGATAAACAGTGAAGAACTTCGGTTATTCATCCTTCACTTGAACCCTCCTCTTACCAGACCCAGGATAAATCTTAGACTTAGTAAGTTTAAAATAGTATCTAACGAACTACTCGCGTTCTAATTATACCTGAACCTTGTGGATCGATTTACTATTCTCCAACCCTTGAACACAATCACTACCCTTAAGTAAGATTAAGTAAGTTAACACCTTAACTTATACTAGCCACGAGAAAGTAAAAAATCATTCTTCGGAATCGATATACTTTTCTCTCCAACCCTGAACGAATAGACCCAGGTTAAGCTAACCAAAAAATCGTAAGGACTAACAATTTAAGAAAATAGAAATCATCTAACAACTTTTTGCATCCGTCATCCTAAACCTTATGTCATTTAAAAATCTAGGAAACAAACAAACAATCGTTTTACACAACTGTGAAATAGATAACAAAAATACGACCTTGTAATCACACCACACACACAAACAGTTGGATATATTAGAACAAAACGACAAACACTAAAAAAGAAAATAGTAACCAAACAAAGACAAATAACACGAAAAAGATTTTCCAAAAATAGAAACGCATTCTCAGAATCAGAAGTCAGCAATTTAGACGAACTTTATAAATTAAAAGAATCTATCTATAAAAATTGCCCCATTCACGATCAATTATATTTTTCCGACTCAGAAACAACTTCAAATTCATCAAAAAGAGGAAAAAGACGAATAAAAAAGCAATATAAACACAAACCAGTACACTTATATAACTGGAATCAACCAATTAGACACATCGATAATTACCTATTAACAGTCATTAAACGAAAAAATGAGCCATACACACACTCCAAGTGAAGATAATCCAGATGATGACGATATCTTACCCTTCCTCGTAGATGCACCCAATGATAGAGGACAGCATATACTTTGCAAGAATTTACTACAAAATTTATTTGAACCCGGAATCAGCCCATGTAAAGCAGAGTTCCCAGATGTAAAGATCAAAAGACAAATTATTGATCACTATCTGAAAGATATATGTAATTTGACACAACAATACGGAATCTACACCATAGAATTCAGCTCACCAAACCCGAATCACCGCAAATATGTAATTCAAACAGACGACCTTGATTTAGAATTTTCAAAAGTATTCTCAGAATACAAAAAAAGCATACAATATCATAACTCACAAAGAGCAAACTCCATATTCACTAATGAAGTTTTTGCCATAATATATAGTTATATCTCAATATTAGAAAACGAAATTCCAATCCCAAGTGTCTCACCGACAGAGACATCTAAACATATAAGTGTACGACATGAAATCACACTATTTTCAACTTTTCTACATATAATTAAATAAAATTTCACTAAAGATGATGTTTCACAACATACAAAACATGACTTACAAAAAATCTTGGCATGGTTTATAATAGATTATTTCACACATAATATAGATTTAATTTCACAAGCAAGAAAAAATTTCAGACCTCAAAATTCAAACGATGATACCGCCATCACAGAACAGTCAGACTACGTTTGGGACCCCGAATGGTCTCATTATGCATTTATAAATATCCCACAATCAATTGCAAGTCAAGCAATAAGTACAATATCTTATACAAGAGATTATGTAAGAGTAATACCATTATCCATTGATGCAACACCATTAAACTACAATACATTTTTACCCGATACGCGAAATAACAGCTTAAACTCGACCGTCATACACAATGAAAACCTTAATGGAACTAGGAACCTCACTCAACAAGATATTCAAACACCATCACACTTCATAAATGAAGAAATTGTACAAACAACAACAACTACACAACGAAGTATTTCACCAATACGTCCAAATTTAACAACACCAAGAAATACAAACACTTCACTAGCACAGGTAACCTTACAATCAACCGTTAAACCTTCGGTTGCTCCAAAATATTCACAAATGGATTATCAAACATATAGACCCATGACAATACCGTCAAAAACACGCAGAACGTTCACAAGAAACAATTTTGCGGAACACAATTATAATTACACACATTCATCAAAAACAAACTATCCCCCCCAAAAAAATAATAATAATCAGATAAGATCTCGATATTGGGATAACCCAATGGCAACAACCAATTCAGTAAATTTTCAAACTAATTCACATCCTCCACAGGATCGTAGTGAAAATTACCCATTCTTTCAACAGAATAAAAATAAAAAACAAGCACCTCATCAAACGGATTACCTATCCTCTGATGATGATTATTTACAACCAGATATATTTGCACCATATACTCAAAAATATCGTGGACAAGGAGTGCAAAAACCGTATACATATCATAGAATTTTTTCTCCATACCCAACAGATACACAAAATCAACAACCAATGCAAATGCAAAACCCAATTAATACACAATCTTTTCAACCAATTCAGCCACAAAACCCAATGATTACACACTCGTATCAACCAACACAAATGCAAAATGAAATACCACTTCCATATTACCTTCAACAACACGAAATAACAAAAAATCAACTTTCGAATTTTTCACAAATGCCAAATGCAGCAGAATCATTACAAATGACAATGAATCCATACCTTTTGGGTGGATCATCAATAACATCAAACAAACCATTAATGGTATTCACAGGAACAGACCCTGAATATTCTGTAGAAGATTATTTAAATGCAGTAACAGCAAATTTAATTTTAAATATAGGACCTGAACCAAATAATACGCCACTACATCAAAATTGGATACATCGATGCACAGCGTTGATACAGACAACCTTAGACGGCGCAGCTCAAAAATGGTTTTCAGTATCACCTATAGAAATAAAATCAGACTGGAAAAGATTTACACAAGAATTTTCAAAAATGTTTGACTCCGAAAGAAATAAACAACACCAAAGAGTTCTATGTAATGAAATTTGCAGATTACCAAATGAAACTGTCAAACAATTAGCAGTACGCATCGAAACACTAGTTCGAAAAGCATATTCACTTAATACACATGACTATAAAAACACAAAAATGACAGAAATTTTAATGATGACCTTAACACCTCAATTCAGGGAAATAGCAATAAAAAAGAGAGCATCCCATCCTTCCTCAATCCGAGAACCCGATTTAGATTTTCGAAAACTAGTAGACAAACTAGAACAAGCGGAAATCACAATGAAACTTGAAGAAACAGAAAATCTGAAATTACAATATGTTAACCAAATTGAAACACAAATATCAACAATATACAGCAATCAGATACAGACCTCGTTGAAAAAATCACTGAAATACTCAATATTTATGAAAAACACCCAAACTTTAAAGGCAAACCATCTTTCAAAAAATGGTGTAATTATTGCCGACGATACGGACATAGTATTTCTGAATGTAGACAAAAACAACAGGACAATCAAAACAAACCTCAAAAATATAAAGAACCAAATAAATCATTCTATCAGTACATGAAAAAAGATCAAAATCTACCGAACAAAAATGTATACAGCAACAACAGTTCAGGAAAACCACTTCCGAACAATACCAATTACACGAGAACTCAATCACCTTATAACTCAAGTTTTAGAGGAAGATCACCAGAACGAAGAAATACACAAAATTCGTCACAAAATCATTATAATAGACCAAATAGTCGAAATAACTACTCCAGATCAAATTCGAATACAACACGATTTGTTTCTAGATCTAATTCCCAATCAAGGAATAATTATTATCCACACAATCAATCACGAAACTCATCATACAATAGAAATAGAAACTACTCCAATAATCGAAATAGAAGTTATTCAAACAACCGAAACCAGAATTACCCGAACAATCGATCAAGGAATAACTCATATAATAGATCAAACTATAACAGACCAAACAATAATTATCAAAACAGATCACGAAATAATTCACAAAATCGACATTCAAGTTATAATAACCGTTATAGAAATTATTCCCAATCACCACACATGTATAATAACCATTATAATAATTCTAACAATCGCCACAGAAGTAGTACACCTAAACATCAAAGAAATATTAATCAAGTACAATCAAACCCAGAAACAACATCAGACCTCCCAGGTATTGATGACACAGGAAATAACGAACTACAACTAAATCAAATAAACTGTGAATCATCAGATTCAGAAAGTGATACAGAAAACACTATCTCCATCAATATGATAGCAGTCGAAAATGACTACGAACCTATTATATATGAACAACCTTTTTCATCACATATATATGAAAATCAATTAGAACTCCTTCACAATTATTATATTGAACCCATCCATTCTACACAAACGGCACAAGAAACTAACGAAATCAACACTACAAATCAATCCAATGAAAATGACAAAACAAAATGCTTGAATACAAATCACATCTATCAAAATATACAAAAAGAACAACCCAAAGAAAAAATTTGGACAATACCATTTCTTTTAGAAAGCCCAAGAAACAAAGAATTTCAACCACCAGATCTTGAAATTGATTTTTTAATTGATTCAGGAGCAGAATCAAACATAATAAACATTCCCACATGGAATGAGATAAAATCATTACACCCAAAACTAACGCCTCTTGAAACATCCAGTAAACTAGCAACAGCACAAGGATCAACATTGGTAAACTATGGAAAAATTCAATTATTTCTTCTCCCCACAAGAACAATAGAGCAAAATGAAATTTTAAATAAACCATTTAAACAAATATTCCATATCACTGATATTAAACACAAAATTATTGGAATACCATTTATCTCTAAATATATACCAACAATCAACATTTTGAATAGTAAAATACTAATCAAAGATAAATACACAAAAACAAAAGACACATCCCTAACATTTTTTCAAAGATTAAATAAACAACCACCATTCTTTTCAAAATTTTATCCGATATATAATCAACAAAGAAAACACCTGAAACCACTATCAGGAAACATATATAATTTTTCAATAAAACAAGTTCACCAATATGATAAAAAACAAAATAAACAACAACTCTATATGTCAGATTTTGAATTCAAACCTATCCATAAGTTTTTCAAAATCACAATCTCATCCATAAAATATTTGAAAAACTCGAATTCAGATATTATTTCTCTACATGTATACAACAATACACCCTATCAAGTAACATTACCTTTAGGACTTTTAGGCTATTGCGAAACCAACGCTACGATATCACCAATACACGAAAAAGCATACCGCGTAAATAATATACTCCAATTATTAGATATTTGTCAATCCACAATTCTTAATGAAGAATTATCCATAAATAATATAATAAGTAATGAAAAAAGAAATACAGGTTATTTCACAAAAACCCCATATTTCAAACCTACATTCAACATAAATAACTATACAGAGAATCAACAGAAATTTTTAACAATGTTTAACTTCCAACATTCACAAATAACACAAGACGAATTTGATAAATTAGCCAAACAGCTAATAAAATATTCATCAGTCTATGCAACATCCAAATTTGATGTTGGCAAAATCAGCTCATCACTACATCTCCCATTAAAACCTGACGCAGTTTTCAAAAAACAAAGAGCAAGTAAAGTACCAATTCATTTACACGATAAAGTAAACAGATTACTCGATATTTTAGAACAATACAATATTATCTCACCGGTAAACAAAGAAGAACAACCAAAAGGTAACACATTTATCAACCCTGTTATCATCCTAGCAAAAGGAGAATCATTAAGAATAGTTCTAGACGCTAGATATCTTAATTCACTAATAGACGAATCAAAATGCAATTGGCCTATTGAACCAATACAAGTTATTTTAACAAAAATAAACGGAAAATACTTTACAACCGCAGATATGAATAGTGCATATAATCAAATGCCACTAGATGAACAATCGCGACGCTTAACACAATTTGTTATTGGAAATCAGCAATATGAATTCATCCGCCTATTCTATGGAATATCCATAGGACCAGCAGCATTTTCAGCTTTTATGAGCAAAAGTTTTAGACCACTAATACTCAAGAAAAACGCAATCAACTATTTAGACGATGTTTTTATGCAATCACAGACAAAAGAAGAAATGTTCAAAGTTTTAGAACACTATCACAAAATACTTCAGAACGAAAATCTGAAGGCCGCCCCCGATAAATCACACTTCTTTTTAACACGAGTTAAATTCTTAGGACACAATATAGAAAGAAAAACAATCACTCCATTAGAAAAACAATCACTCCATTGATGCTATTCAAAAGCTCCAACCACCAACAAACAAAAAGAAAATCCAAGAATTCCTTGGAATGTTAAATTTTTTAAGCAAATATGTCTATAAAATGCAATTATACCTAAGACCATTCTATAATATACTTAGACAACAAAATAATTTTGAATGGAACACAGAACATCAAGCACGATTTGAAGAAATTAAAAAACTCTTAACTGAACAAATTTCGAATACAATTCCAGATCCAAATCAACCATTCTATGCAATGTGCGATGCTTCGAATTTTGGCATCGGCGCAGCATTATTACAATCACACAATGGTACAAACAAAATGAATCTTATATCAGCAAATTCTCGATTATTCACTCAAGCAGATCTACGACTCTCAACTCTAATGAGAGAATGTACAGCCATAATATATACACTTACAGAATATGAATTCCTGATACTTGGATCAAAACATCCAACAGTTCTGTTCACAGATCACAAACCAATCATTTTTCTCTTTACACAAAAATCTAATCCAAACCACCGAGTTTATAGATTTCAACTAATTCTAATGAAATTCCCAAACTTACATATAGTTTGGACAGCAGGAAAGAATCTTGCATTACCAGACACTTTAAGTCGAAATACACCACCTGAATTACTTACACGTAAAACTACAGTAGAAATACCCAAAAATATAAAATTCTACCTTGCAGAAAACGAAACATCACCCCGACTAGAATGCAAATATGCAGTAAAAACTGTCGTTGAACAATCACAAATAAACAATCTACAACACTTCCCACTTTATTTAGATTGCCAAAATAACCACTACGAAGTTGATCTACTTGGAACATCAACTTTCAAACCAATTCCATATTCACAATGGATAAAAAATAACACCCAACAAAAAAGAGTAAAACAACACCCACATAAAAAAGACCTTTTTCCATTAATTGAAAAAGAAAATCTAACTGATAAAATAAATTTATCAGGACCACAAACAAACAATTCAAAATATACAATAAATCAAGTTTTTGACCTCCATGACCCACTTGATACAATTCCTTTATCTAAATTAGAAATTGAAAACATTTTTCTCCCCCCAACGAATAAAGTCACAATTGATACTTTGAAACAATATCAAAATCTTGACCCAGTAATTAGACAACTAAAATCATGGCACAAATATAAAACTAAACCCGTCAAGGCAGATACAACTATTTTAGGAAATAAAACACTCCTCCGATATTTTCGAAAATTCAATAATACAACAATTAACGAAAACACAGACCTTCTAGAATACCAATTAAATGAATCTACAGTTCCCTGTCTCCCCCTAAGTATGATTCTTATAGCTTTTAATATTTCACATACACAAAACATTAAAGGACACTCTGGATCAGAGAAAACATATTCAAATTTCATACAAAACTTTCATTTTCCAAATGCACCAATTTGGATAAAAGTACTATGCAATGATTGTATAGTATGTCAGCTAAATAAACCTTACCCAAATCAAAAACAAATAGCACAAAAACAAGATTTTAAAGGACAAAGTTTGTACTTTAACCACCGTATTTCATTTGATACAAAAGGACCAATTTCACCCTCATCCGAAGGAAACTCCTACATTATGGTAATTGTTGACGCGTTTACACATTATGTAGCACTTAACCCAGTACCACATTGTAACGGTTATTACGCTTACACAACACTCTATGAACACTGGATAGCCAAATTCGGACTACCAGAAATTTTAGTTACAGACAACGGTACAGAATTCATAAATAATGAAATCATCACACTATGTCATTTATATAACATCAAACACAAACCACGTACATCTCACGCACCTTGGACAAACGGCTTAGTCGAAGGTATGAACCGTTCACTACAAGAATATCTTAGATGTATCATCAATGGAAATGATACAAGATACACCGAATGGTCAGCAGATGTAAAACTATTTCCCTGAGCATATAATTCACAAATCACGACAACTCTAGGAATGTCACCATATGAAATGGTTTTTAATCAAAAGCCACGCAAACCAATTATGTTTACAGCAAACTCTCATAAAAATGCACAAAGTCATTGCCAACCGAATAAAGACTCAATTTGTTATAACCTACCTTTACATACACACGATGAAGATCATTTTCATCACCCACAAATTCTTAAATTCGCCTCCGGTACACACACCGAATGGATTTTAAACAGAGATAAAAAACACAATGAAATTTACCAAAAAGTAACAAAAAAGTTGTTACAAAGACAAAACATTAATGAAAAAATAAATTCACGCTTTACACCAGCCTCCGATTTAAAAATTGGAACATTTGTTTTAATACCCAATTTTAACACTCAAAAAGGAATCTCTAAAAAATTACAACCCCTTCGTAAAGGACCATACCAAATAATTGCCAAACCCACTGATGTCACATATAAAATTACCGACTCAGACAAAAAAGAAATTTTTCAACACCGAAACAACCTATTACCTTATTACCCAAAAGAATACGCACTACGCGAACTAACTCAATTATATTCTTTCACAGTTTTAAAAGTTATTCAAAATAACCCACATACGGAGAATAAAACAAAAGAACAACATGACATTCATCTCGAAAACCAAAATAAAAAATCAACTATAACGAAAAACAATACAAAAAATACTAGATCAAAATATACCTCAAAAAGAAAGAAAAAATAGAAAACTGACAGAAAAAATAATACCCCAAGAACAAATCGACAAATCAAAACATAGAGAGTCATCACGACTTAGAAATCAACCACGTAAAAACTATAAAACATTCATTCCACAGTCTAAAATATTAAAGAAAGTCGAATTTCAAAAACAGCTTTAATTTTATATTTAACAATTTTTGCACCTCTGAAATATTTTGAACTTTCATTTTTCAAAATAACATGCTGACAAACAAGCAACGATTCTAGTTCAAAATTAGCCAATAGGATTCATCCAATCCGTCACCTTCTCTAACTCTAACACAAACCAACTAGACGAACGATATTAAACTCCAGGCATATCTATAACTATAACTTTGCGACCTCCAGGTCAAAAATAAGCAAACCACTCCAACTTGACAACTAAAATAAATATCACCATAATATCATAACCCTCCCTTATCTAATAACCCAAAGATCAACAATATTTCCCCAATTCCGATCTCAAATACCCCCAAACAAATATGTTAAATTAGCCTAAAGTAAAAGAACGACCATTTTAATTAGCGTAAAGTATAAAAATCTCAAAAATACCCCAGATCACTTGACAAATAAAAATAAATACAAAGAAGACCTCCCGATCACCATAAAATTCGCCCCCAACAATTTTTCACAAAACTCAACCCACTTGTCAAAAAACCAATAAATAATTCGACCACACTTGAAAATTGCCTCAAACAACAAAAAATATTCGATCGAGAAGCCATTTCTTAAATGCTCTTCTCTCGACCAGTCAACATAATTCTTAACATTCTCTTTTACTTTTTAACGATATTTAAACTTTTAATCATATTTCTTTTTGATACCTTTGAATCTTTTGTAATAATCTTAATCATTTTTTGCAAAATTTTTTAAATTTTCTATTCCATATTTGAACTATACCTCCAGCTTTCAAAAGCTATTGACTATATCCACAGGTACGATTCACAAAACTTATCTAAATGATACGAACCATTTTTAGTAGAACAGATATTTTTTTACTATTTGTAATTTTTATAAAATTCTATTATCCCTCATCTTGACAATATGCAAATGTATAAAGAAAGCAATCATCACATTCGCCCTAGCAACAATACTACTAATTCTTTTTCTAGAAGAATACTATAATAAACATAAATTTTTCCACTAAAAGATTAAATAAAAAACCATCAAAAATTGCTAACCAACAATCACTCAGTCAGTCTTCACCGACATCATCCCAAGATAACCCAACACCATCTTCAACTACCCAAAACCCCCAAACATCCACACGAATTTCTTTTCAAGATAACCCATATACCTTTGAAGAACGACACGCTCGCTTATCTGAACCACCAGTTCAACAACAAGAACCTCTAAGCGAACCAACATATAACTTATACCCAACACTACCACAAAAATTAAGTAGAATACGAAATCCTAGTCAAAGCCAAAATACAGTCGAAATAAATAGACAAATTATACATCCTCGACGAAACAGAAATTTTCAAATTCCCCGAGTTCATTTTGATATACCCCAATCCCCATCACAAAGTACTCCAGAAAACCCCATCGGTATATTACCAGAAACCCCTACGCTTCTTTCACAACGTAGCACCTCAAGCCTACCCTCAGATTACTTAGGTTCAACACCAACATCTGAACAAATACGTGGAAATCCCTTTAATCCTACAAACAAATATTCCTTTAAGACTAGACTGGAATACATTCACAGCACCTCCACCATTATTTGGACAACACACAGAAAGTAACCGACTCCAAAACTGGGCACTAAATAGACTACAATATAGACAAGACATTCACGAAGACATTCGTGATCATAACATCCAAATACTCCAACAAAATAGTCTACAATTAAAATTTGAAATCACGGTTAAATTAAACAACATTACTCAACATCCCTATCCATTAAACCCACCAAATATAACAGCTCAATCCCTACCACCACCGTTTATAACAACTGAAGTGATATACAAATACGACAGATATACCAAAAAGACAATTGGTTACATCACATTTTATAACCCATACTCAGGATTGTCATACACATGTATATTCTAAAAATTTTAATTTTTCTCCAACTCCTTTTTCTAGTAACCTCCAATGAAAAAATAAACCCTTCCCCCCGCACCGGACCCCAAGATTTATTAGTAACACATTACGATTGTGAAGAAAACGAACAAAAAACACTACACAAATATGCAATAAATCAAGTATCACAATGCGAAACAGAACTACAAGCTATAGAAACAACAAATGTAATAGCGACACTTTATTCAAAATCCCGAGCAACAACAGTTATAGGATATAATTTCACAGCAACATTTTCTGAAAAGAAATTACATTGTTCACAAGTCTCAAATGGAAATAAAAACCGACTTGACCACGAATCATTCTACCAGAGTAATATCGAACGACTTTTACATCTCAATCCCGAAGATTGTAAAAACGAGTTACTAAGACGAAATATCACAAAAAATAAAAACGCAGATAGAAAATTAGTATATTTCCAAGTTTTTGCAGATTCTGTACATCAAGCAGAACTTGAAAGATATCAAGGACATATAAAACTAGATGAAAAATACCCATACAACGGCGCACACGGAAGATTAACTTATGATATACACGATAAACACTGAATACCACACATTGGTATAAATGACCCATCAAACTGCAAAGCAGACACAAAAAATAAAGGATATCAAGAAATCATGTTTTTCGTTGGAAAATACAACTGGAAAAAATACAACTCACACGCGATTTATCTGACAACACAATGATCTATCAAGGAATTAGATTACCTTGTAAAAACGATCAAGGCTATTGTGACCCTACAACACGAACACAAGCAACAATTGTTTGGTTCCCCGAAGACACATGTACAACATTTCAAGTAGCAAAAATACACGCTCGTATGATAAAATTTCACGAAAAATATTTTATACAATCAATTCCATATGAACAAGTCCATCCATCTTGAAGACAAAGTTCTAATTTTAGAAACATACACAATATAGAAAATAAATTGACACGTTTTCAAATATATCAAGAAACAGAACTTGCATGTAAATACAGAAATCCACTTCACAAAACACAATACTCCGAGATATTAGTCGAATACGAAAAAGGATTCGACATGACCACTGGAAAAATAAAAATCGACCCATACGCCACAAGTCACCCTATAAACGAAGGAACACCATATATACCAGTTGATTTTCAAAAAAGTAAAAGTCAACCTGGTGGACATCTAAAACCCCATGACACTAGAAGCACACGTTTACAAGAACTATCACTAATGAATAGTACAAATTTCGGTAATATCCACTATGATATTCACCTAGATATGAAATTAGACTACACAATTAGCCGAATTTTTCAAGAAATGTCACTCTCTGAATTAGAAACACTTCACCAACTATGCGAATTAGAAAGGACACAAATCCTACAATCACTTGCACTAGCAGTATTAAAAATACCCTACGCAGGATATTTACTATCAGGAAATAGATCAAATTTTTAAGACTGCGAAGGAAACGTTTTATGGTTTTATACATGTACCAAAAAAGTATCACCACTATATGTTTTTGAAGATAAACGATGCTATAAAAGAATCCCAATCTTTTATAAGAATAAAGTACATTTCGTTGACACACTTTCAAGACGAACCTATTTTTGGGATACCGCAGTCCCATGTGGATCAGAAAAAAGCCACAATGTAGTTCAACTGAACCCTGATGAAGATAAATATTACCTTCTTACCCCATATCCCACATTAATGCAATCACTCAAAAAATTTTCACCTGAAAGCATAAGAGCTATTGCTCGAAACCCAAATATTGACCTACAATCAATTGGAATATATTCAAAATCCGATATCCAACATCACATTAGAACACAACAATTCCAAGAATTATTAACACAAATGGACACTATACAAAGACAATCAATTGACCAAAACTTACGCAAACTTGCCGAAACCGCAGGATTTGCAGATATTTATACACAAGATTATAGCGGATATTTTAAAGACATTAAAGACTATATATATCTAAACGGTGAAAAATATGGACCACAAGATATTTCACCTATATATATTCTTAGCTTTGTTACACTAAAAATGAAATTCTCGATTTTCTAGGATGGCCCTACTACATCTTAGAAAAATTGACTATTTTATACGCAATGTTTAACTTTATAGGATTTCTTTTTTCGCTTTTAAAAGGAATCTATAATACATGCGCTATACACACACAAGTAAATAGACAAGCAAGTGTAGCACGCATACTATTTGCAGGATTTTTTGGAATTTTTTTATCATCAATAAACAAAATTCTTTTAGACGCACAAATAAAAGAATACAACACAAAAATAGCAACAAGAGAGAACACATACGACGAAGAACATAACAATGTAGACATAACGCCTACAGCACCACAGTTACCACCCCTACCACATAACCATCCACTATCACTAGTCCCACGAAATTTTCGAAATTTAGCAATAACACATAATCCAAATTTTAGACCAACCATATCACAAAGTCCCATTCAACATATAATGACACACCATCCACTAGATGAAAATACATATGAACAATTATAGAACAACCCCATACCACCGCTTTTCAGTCTCAAAATAATAATTTTTTTAGCCCACGATGAGCCGACAACTTGGATCCCTACACCGCTCAAATTCCCACCCGACCAACCTCAACACTCCAATTACAATAATTCCACTTTTTGCTTTCCCGCCACCCGATTTCCCAACCAATAATGTAACATCAGGCATGAATTCAGACACTAATTCACATATCTCAGTTTTATACTCCATTTTACAACTCAATAACCCAAATATTGAAACCCCTGATGAATTTGCAGACTCTGAACCATCTCCATCCAATAATTTTCAAACCAACTCCTCTGTTTTTTCAAAACCCCCTTTTCAACCAATCCCGCCAAATAACCCACTCCCATCCATTTCTACACCCTCTTATGCTTCACAAGTCACCCCAACCTACTCTTCATTTCATTCAGACCGATCATCCAATTCTCCAGATACTCCCCAAGTCTCCCAGGAACTAGATAATTTTATCACCCTACAACAACAACCCTTCCACCTTGAAAACCCCACTATAAATCAGATTTCATCCACAATAGAATCATCAAACCCACCTACCCCTACACCCGCTTCAGCTTATACCGCATCATTAGCACCATCATCCACATCCACCGAATCATCAAATAGCACTAATAGAGCTTATCGCACTTTCAAAAGAAAATTCCCGAACCATCCATTTCCAACAAAACCAGGAACAGCCCGTGAATATATTAATCATCCAAATCACACTAACACGAAAGATTTTTTAGCAATCACCCTACCTTCATTTCCACAATATACTTTGAACACTCCTAACAACACTAACGACACACGTAATTTTGTAGATGAACAAGTTTTAATGCCTACACTTCATTGGACATCATATTATCATTTTACTAACCCCCTTTGCCTACCTTTATCTAATACTCACATCGATATAGAAAGAAATAAAGATATGCTATATCGACTCACCACACCACTAACACATAGACAATTTACTTATATAGGATATAAAAAGTCACTAAAAACATATACTGCACCCCGAGCTAACGAATACACGCTAGAATATTACGATCACAACATCATCCGAGCTGACCAACACCAATTTTTAGATGATGACCGTTTTGCTAACCCACAAATCACAGAAAAATTTTTCATCAAAACACCATATGTATTTACACTCAATATATTTGATCACAAATTCGATCACATCATTTCTGAAGCACTAACCGACACACAATCTTACGAAAGTTTTAAAGAAAAATTTCAATTATTTTCACTAACCTTTCATTTCCTTGCACCACACGAACGAGATTTGCACTGCTCACACGATATTATGTTACGAACTAAACAAACCCACACATATACATATTATCGCTTCATACAAAATCACTTTGATCACCGTTTTCAATTTATTAACTCTAAATACACATCACCATTTTTTCCTAACTTCACATATTGCATCAAAGATACTAACCTTCACGGTATTCTTCGCAATTATGATCCCATAACCCAAATGTATATTTTTTGTCCCATCACAAAGACCTTCAACGCAGAAGAATCCAGACCCTTCCTTATCCCACGTGAATTTGTCCAACCTATAGAAATCCCAATATTAGAATTCATCCACAACACTAAATACAATCACAAATTATATAATCTCATCCAAAACACACCTTATGATTTTGCAGTTGGCACTGAAGAACTAAAAACCATTAAAGCACTTCAATTGCTTTGGCCACTGCTTCAAACTAAAAACATCATTCGCATACTAGCAAAATTACTAACTAACTCCGACATTATACACGACATCTTCCCCCACGGTTTTTTCCCCGACGACTAACAGGTAAGTATATTTTATATATATTCTTAACTAATAAATTCAAATTAAAAAAATAACCATTCTTTATCCATGTCTCATTGTGATTTTTAGTCTTCATCTCACGATCATCTGCAAAATACACAAAAGAAAAATAAAAAATAGAAAACCTCTTCAAATTGTTCAAAACTCTAATAATCTTTTGCACCAGCTAAATTAAATAAAGTTCATACAAATGTAGTAAATTAATTTATAAATTATTTCCCTAAAAGCAGTAATTCTAATAATGATGAAAATTTGTAACTTAATTTTTCCCCAAAACTAACAGTAAAATTGAATTTCTATGTAGTAAATTGATAAGACGAAAATGCAGTACAAACCTTTTGATATTTCCATTCACTCGCACAAGAATTCTATCCATACTCGCACAGCTCGCCCACGAAGAATTGTTTAAATAATGAATTTCAGTTTCAAGCTTTCACACTCAACAACTCTAACACACGATAACAAGTTTTAAACTTTCCTTTAACCCGGTTGGAAAGGAATTATATACTAAACAAAACTAACCAACGCAGCTTACTAAACACCACAACACATAGAATAACAGCATGACTAAGAAAAGCAAACCAACGGTACCCAAACCGGATTAACCCAGTTTAAAACTGGATAATTTATTCTTTTGAAGACTATTATAAAGTCTAAGAAAAAAATAATAAAACACAAAAAAGTCGAAAGACAAACCCATACCAAAAACAATTTGATTTTTGAAAAAAGGACACAACCAACGAAACATAAGAAAAACCACTATAAACCCAACATAAAAAGTTATCACATAACAGGACCTCTCACAAAAACTGCACGAAATCATACTCCCACTCCTGGCCTGACCCACCAGAGAGGACGTCCTGAGCATGCTCTATAGCCGGCCTAACCCACCGCGCTACATCCACGCTTTGTGACCACACTTCTATTTTTAATAAAAGGTACTCAAGGGTGAGTAACTCTTCAAAATAACCGAACTAAAACAAAAAGCTTTTGTGAAAACAACTAACCAAAATCATAATTAAAACACCAAACTAATAAAAATTTTATAAAATGTAAATTATACCTTGCAGTATATAGATCAGCATATAACACCAAAGACGAACATCCAAAGACAAAATGACCCCACTACACTCGAAAAAGAATGGCCAACCACAATCATTATGCCGCCCACAATCACAACTCAAAGGATTTAGAGTACGACTTGACTTCGCAGAAAAGGACTTCATTGAACTAGAACAATGACCACCTCGAAGTTCAAGTATACGTACAGATCCGAGTAACCAGGCATCCCCTCCACGCACAATCTCCACGCCATTCCCAGACAAGGTCAACCCAAAAGAAGTTCTCTACATGGAACAGAAAACCTGTCATAGCCAACCATTCTGAAATCAGATTTGAGTTTGTTGCGAAAACCCAGTCGTTGTCATGAGAAGACACAGCGATTGAACCTGGAACTTCTCTAACAAGAGAACCCAGAAGAATTATGATGTTCGCCAAATACCAACGTCCATCATCCATCCTTTGAATTGCAGAAAGACTATTCTAAAAAACTCTGTAAAACCCGGATGGGTGGAACCTGATCTAAACTACATTTTATGATTGGATAAATTAGATATTTTACCACTGTAAAGTATTTAATATTAACCAATCATGATCCATCTAACTAACAACCCACTTATTTGTAAGTGCTGAAATTACTTGTAATTTCAGCACCAGAGAGATTTGAATTTAACTTAGAATTTAGTTGCCTCTCCTAAGGAACTTCAGCAGCCGCAATAAACCAGTATACCCTAGATCTATTGAGCCTAGCAGAGACTAGTTAAACAACCTGAGACTAGATAGTATAAGAGTAAGATTAGGATCGGTATTAGACTAAGAAGTTGCACGAATCTATCCGGCCGAAAATAAGATAGCGTGACGAGCAGACGGTGTACCCTATCCGAAATTACTCTATGAGTTAACCACATCGGTCCTAACTCAAAGTGCTTTCTAAGTTTGAAACTGAAGTTGGTTACTTGTTGTTTAATTTCAAAAATTTTTTTCCGCTCACCTTTGTCTTTTGCAAATGCTTCCATGTTACCTTAGTTCTCAATTTTCGCATTACTCATTTGCTCATTGCGGAAACTCTTCCAAAAATTATTACAACGCGATTTAGAATGTTAATTGATTTTAAATGGATTTTAATCAATTTTATTTTTGATGAAAACAGTGGATTATAATTGATTTTTTATTCCATTTTGTTGTCTGAGTGCAATATAGGAATCGGTTCTATTGATAAGTTTTTGGATCACTGTAATCCATTATAAATTAAATCTTTTCACTTTTTATAGATGCGGGCTGCTTTGTTTCCATTTGGTTGTATGAATAAAGTAAAAACATGGAACCTCAAGGTGTAGTTCCTCCCCCCTCACAATAATACTTCACCAAAACAAACAGAATGAATATTTTTCTGCTGGGACACAAGAGCTTCCAATTCAGTTTTGCTTTTGTAAGCAAAAACACTCAGAACAAAAACTGTACGGTGTGGAGCAATATATCATACTAAAAAACTTTCAAAGTTGTATCTTAGTGTATAAAGATATTCTGAAAGAAAACCAGTCGAACATATTAAACCCTTCATAAAATAAGTTGAAAACTGAAGAAAAATTACCCCGAGTTCAAAAGTTTTTTTTTTCACTTTTTTCGAAAGTCTGGACAAATAGATTTAGTGATTTTATTTGGTCTTTTGGAGATTTAAACTTCAGCAAATTACTAACTGCATAAAATGAGAAAAATTCGAATATAATCGAGATTCGCTGTGATACTAGCGCTTAACGTTTGTGAAAAGAAGTCCTCAATCTAAATAAAAAGTTTGAAATCACTTTTTTCAAGAAAAGAACCTGGATTTAAAAAAGGTATATTCGCTATATAATTTTTTCTATTTCAATATTTAGTACGAGGAGTCTAACTGAGTAAGCAGCTGCAACAATCATTGTTAAATAATCAAAACAACATTAACTTAAAGCAAGAATGCTCAAATCAGGGCGATGCCTTGAATGTTCCGACTGCCTTTTAAAGTCTATGGAGCAGAAATAAAATCAAAAAATTTACTGCAAAAAAAATTAAAAGGAAAAAAATCAAATGTATTTTTTTAAAGTTTGAGAATTTTTTGTAAAAATAATCCTCCCACCAGCCATATAAAGTACAAAGCGATAGATTTTGCTCCTAGTAACAAATCAATTAAGCATATAAGCTTCCTTCAACCAAATTGGAACGATTTCTGAGACGGATTAAATCTCCGCGTACGCGTTCAAAGCGCGAAATATATCGCGCGTTAATTGACCCAAGTTGGCCTGAATGTCGATTTTTAAACCCCCATAACTTAATAAAAAAATGGCGACAGGTGAATTATCTTTCCAAATATAATCTCAACACAACAAAACCTTTTGTATGATATTGTTGAAAAGTCGAAACATTTTTACCGGTGGGCAACTATCGCGGTTCCGGTCTGGTTTAACGTACTATTCGGACTATAGGCGGCGGCTGGGAGCAGCTACGCTTAGTCCGCAGTTTGTCGACGTGACGTCCATAACACAATTCGTAATATCATAAAAGACATCAGAACTACAAAAAAATGGTTGCCAGTTATTCATCTTTGCAAATACAGTTTTGGGGTAAACCTAATTCTGAGCTGTCTGTAGCGGCTGATTGTCATTTGCCCCATGTTTCCTTTGATAACACGTATCTGGAATGGGCATGTTGACTGCTGATCAGCATCGCGATTAAAACGATAGCCGTCCTTGCCTGGACGTTGTTACTGAAGGGCAAGTCAGCCCGGGTGCGTTTACTCACTTTGGCGGACCCTCGTCTTCGAGCGCAGACACGCCACATTATCGTGCTTTAAGGCCGGCAATCAGTATCAGTGGCTCAAAATGAATTTGTCGCACCAGGAGGAGAGAAAACCCTCAAAATACTCGCAAGTCTTAGTAGCAACTCTACGCAGCAATTTGTCGGCGGGAACAATACGGATTGGAAACCAAAAGTCATTGGAACAGATTTTGTCTTCGCCAAGTCCAAAACGCAATAAACAGCCTGTTTCTAAGGATCGGAAACGACAAATGCACCAGCTCCACCTCGTTATCTTTGGACGACCGGCGTCCAATCCACCAGTCGTCTCAGAGGAAAGCATTCTCAAGCCAAAACATGTGCTCCTCCTGCGTCTTCCTCAATCTCTACTAAATTGCAATCGGAGGGCAAAAGGCGTGGTATTTTTGACGAATTCTCAGCAAGCACACCGGGCATTCAGCCGGAGACCTCAGTTCCGGGTTCTACCATGGATCTCATAATCTTTCACTCTTCTAGTGAAGGGACATTAGCGCCTTCGTCCTCGTACAAAAACTTCTGGCCCTTTGCCTTCAGTGTCTCCGTGCAAACCGTGCCCAAACATCATCCCCATTTTTTTTGAGGAGCACTTTCAATGGCTAGTCTCAGTCCCCATCGTGCCGTCAAACGTGAAACCTCAGTTCGAAGTTCTTCGGTCAACTTCGCAACTCTGTTCAGACGGTGACGATGGTAACATTTCTTCTCGCTCAAATTCTTCGATATCATCTTTTCGACGGAAAATGCAAACGACTTTCTATGGCAGCTCAATCCGTCATGTTTCCCAGCCCAAGAACTCTTGGGAGCATTGCGTTAGAATATCGCACTACACTTATCAGCCAGACATGCCTTCGAGCTCGGACCACAAAGCCACATCAGTCGCAGCTGACCACTCCAAGCAATCCCTAAAGTTCGCCGCAACATTCCACCCTTACGGGAAAAAAACAGGTTTACCGTGCCGACAAGTAACTCAAAGTTGCCTCCAATAAAACTTCCTGCATTAGCATGAGCTGTTAACACTTATTCTGAAAACTTTCAGTATATTATGTCTTTCAGTTATTGAATTTTTTTCAACTTCTTGTTCCAAAAAAATTGCTCTGTCACCATATTTGCATCTAGTGTGAAAATTTAGTCATTGTTAGTTTCACTCAAGGTCATTGGTGCCCGGTTTTGCACATTTCTTTCGGTCTTTCGGTGCTGCAAATCTCTTGCTCATTCTCTATCAATTTATGCAAGATTTCAGTTGACATACAATTTTTTTTGTCGTGGCATTATTTATTTAACTATTTGATACTTATTTATTTCTGCTACAATATCAAAATAAGTCTTGGTTTTAACTTTTTCGACTTAGTCTCTCAAACCACCAAAGAGGTGAAAGCCAAGAAAAAAATTAGTCGGCTCTGGACCATCGAATTTAACTATTAGCCTGTAGCGAATTTGGTGGGGTTTGCTGATGCAAAACGCTGTCTACCTAAAAGGTCCCATTTTGACAATTTCGCCCTTCGTTTCCGGCCGATTGTCCCTAACTTTTTTAAAAGTGCCGCTCCAAAAAATTCTAATGTTGAAGGGAGTTAGCGCTCGGCAAAACACAGTTTTAGTCAAAAATTTATGGCCTGTTTTTTCAAAAGTTTTGACACAGGGGACAGAAAAATATGGCAAAATAGGTCAGAGCTCGGAATATCAAATTGGTTGAAAAATTTCAGATAATCTTTGAAAAACCTCAAAAAATCCTGGATCTGCCCCTGATAGCACCAGCTTAATCCGGTCTGATCAGCAGGTTATCTTTATATTAATCATCATCCATAAGGTGTAGAAAAAAGCCATTACAGTGCTCATTTATCTGCTCTAATACACATAATACAGCCTTTTTTCATCCCACCCCAACCCCATCATCAAGAACGGCGGAAGGACAGACATTTTAATTAACGTAATGATCACTACTATTTATGAACTGAACATTGTATCTATGTCTATGTCTCCCCCAATGTTGAGTCCGTTGTGCTCGTTTAGGAGCCGAGTGAGCACTCGCGAGTTGATTTCCAGAACTCCCATCAGATTAGTCATCAGGGCTCTGTCCTGCTGTTGCACGTCCAGGAACCGGTCCTCTCGTGTAGTGGACACTGGCTGAGTCTGAAACAAAAAGTAAATCTAAATTCGCCGAATCAGCCTTTTGAATTTCAAAATTTCAAATAACTATCGTTCTGAAAATGGAAAAGCAAGATTCATTTCATTTACTTTTTATAACATTTTAAAACAACATTTATGATAATTACACGGCATCTGGCCGATTTTTTTTGAAACTATGTCTTAGTGTCCTCAATGAGTTTTCAAAATACTGGCTAACCGCAGTTGCTTCTGCCTGCCGCACTCTATCTCTGGCCGAGTTTTTACTCAGTGCGTCCAGCAACTCGTATCTCAAGGAGGAAATGTCATTCTTCAGATTCTGAATGTCATCCTGAGTGACCAACTGTTCCTCGTCGTCCTTCTCCATGTTCCGCAGGTATCTCTCCCTCATCTCTTCCAGGAGGGCGGGGAAACGGGCCACGAGAGCGTCACGCTGCTTGAGTATCGCTTCCTAGACGAAAAAAGTAGTGGGTCATATTTTTTGAGTGTATTTAAAATTTATATCCCTCAGCTTTACAACCCCCCCCCCCCCCGCCCCGCGTTTCTGTGGTGTCTAATTAAGAATCTCCGCCCCTAACGAACTACAGAGAAAGAGCTCTAGAGCTTTCTATTGAGAATTCTAACTTTTCCGCGTTCTGATTGGTCGAAATATCAACTAACTTAATCTACTTAACAATCTCCCCCCTTTCTTGAAACGGGGGAATTGTAAAGCAGATCCAAAATTTTTCATTTCTTTTCAGATTTTCATGAAAAAAGTCTTTGTACAGACCACATCATATTTTCAAAAGCGAGAAGAAATAAGCAAACTGGATTATTGCCATTCAATGATGCTTATTTCAAGCATTCTTCTCTTATCAATAACTAGCTGTATAGCTAATTGCGGAACTCAATCTCCCAAATCAAGTTACATATCTTAAATTTCATTTTCTGTTCGAGGCTCGTTCAAACTGAAAAAAAAACTTTTATGAAAGCTGAAATTTGAATACAATTCTGAAAATCGTAGTTTTGAAGCTCCATATTCAAGCACACACTAAGCTCTACAATCAATTTTGCATTTAGTCGACTAAGCCATAACAGACCGACGAAGCCTTATCATAAATGATCTACACTTAATAAATTAGTGCTGCATACCTGTTTTGGTTTTGCCCATATGAGGTACTTTTGGTTCTTGGTTACCCTGTAGAGGAAGAGGGCGGACCACTTGATCAGTTTCCTCACAGTGGGGAAGATGTTGAAGGGGGGAGGGGCACACTCTTCTGCCTCTATGAATCTGGAGTAGATCTGACTGCGCACGAACTTCCACTCAATGTCTATGTTGGACTAAACACATCTGTTTCATAAGTAATCCTAGAAACCCTCGAAAAGATTTTTGTGCATTATTTCATTTTTACACTTTTACATCTATTTGTTTTTTTTGCCATTAAAAACCTCTGTTAGACGAACGGAGAGTTACAAAATCAACGGAAATCTATCCGTTCAGCTCTAATCTAATTATGTGCCGAAATCTAAGACATTCAAAGTGCTAAGAATAGATCTAATTTCTCACCTCGATGTTATCCAACGTTTTAGTGATCATTCCTGAATAAAATTTTTTATCCACATCACTGAAAGGGCAGACCATCATAATAGCCACCCCCATAATAGATTTTTTCTATCGGGGCTATAATTTGCTGAGGGGCTACTATGTATAAGAGCAGAAAAAGGCTGAAAAAATTGGCCCTTGCAATCAAGAATACTCCGACTAGATCTCTCCCGTCTAAAAATTTTCCTTGCCCACCCCCGAGCACGTACCCAAAAAATGACTCCTTCCACCCTCAGAACAAACATGAACCCCTTTAGTACTATATTACGGCGCTCCTTTTCGGCCGAGGGACCCTTGAAAATGTTCTAGAGCAGCCTTCAAAAATAATACTAACTTAGAGGTGGAGCGCCCAAAAGACGGATTTTTGTCTTGTTTTTTTTCTTCAAAATGTGCCTGCAGCGCAGAAACTTTTAACAGGATAGGGCATTTATAGTGTAGTAAGTTGCAAGACCTCGGAAATTTTTTTTTAGTCAACGTGAAAAAGTCAACAAAATTATCGATTGGAAAATCCGCACCCTATCGAGAAAATCTTAGATCTGCCCCTGACCTTTTTCCAGGTTCTCGGTTTCTAAGAAAACTATACGAGTCGGTATTTTTGTGGTCTTTCAAGTAACTGCCAGTATAACCAAAGGAATACTACCTCCTTGTCCCTCATTTAGTCATATTCTGTTAATGTTTTTTTTCGTCCAACTGACCTATGAGCACATTTAGGAGAATAACGACCGCAATGAAGTTATAGGCTATGAAGAGAGCAGCCGACACTAGTTCATTGAGGGTCCACGAGTCGAATATCTTGTCCAAATAGGCGATGCTCGAGTAGCCGAAAATGGTCCAGTACAGCTGGTACATGCACCCAAACAGCCTAAACAGCGCCATTGACTTCAACAACAGTAGGCTTGCTTACTCAGTACAAGATCTGAAGGTAACAAAAATGACAACCACGTACCTGCTAAATACTTTACGCGTTAATATGAGTTTTTTTGGGAGAAACAAAAATTTTTGGAGGCTTTGAAAGAAAAATTACAAAATTTAACTTGAAATGCAAGTTATGTCACATGCAGGGGCGGATTTAGGGGGATGGCCGGGGGGAGGGGGGGGGGGGGGGCGGACGCCTTCTTTTTCCTCAGGGATTCGACCACCTGCCGACCCAAATGGTCCCCCTTTGTCTTATTTTGAGATATCCGTTTTTGGCTGGCCGACCCTAAAATTTTTCAAAAGGCGCCTTTGGCGCCAATATATACTAATTTTGAAAGGGGAGCGCGCACCAAAAAAAAAAACGCAATTTTTTTGTCCAAATTTTCAAAAAAGTGCCTAAAAACGCTTTTATTGGCTCGTTTTTTCAAAAAATTTTGCCTGCGGTTCAGAAAATTTGGTCAAAACAGGGTCTCTTCAGTGCTTTGAGAGAGCTCGGAAAATCAGTCTTTTTTGAAAATCCAATCCCCCCCCCCCCCTCCTCGAGAAAATCCTAGATCCGCCTCTGGTTACATGTCATATAAGTCAACTTAAGTTAATGAATTTTGTAAAAATAAAATTTTCGGATGAGTTCGGATTGTTGATATTTAAAATAGATCTTGATCTCTTCAAAAGAAAAAAGTGTAGCTCAGCTATTTAAAAAAAAACATTTTTTGGCTTTCGTTAACTCTAATAACTCTATATTACGCAATAAAACACTATATTACGCAATAAAAGAAACTAGAACGTAATAAATCAAACGTGAGCAAATTTTTTTTGAGTTTACGTAACAATTTTAAGTAAAAAAACTTACGTGAGAAATGGAAACTCTGTCCCACTCACTCTATTGGCCAGTTCATCATCACAGGGGACGACTGGATCCTCCACTTTGCATGTGAGGGAGGCCAGATAGAGGAAGCGCCAGATGACGGCATTGATGGCACCAGCAAAGGCCAGGTAGATCAGGATGTAGAGGAACGAGAACTAGAACAAGCAATGGTTAAGTGGCTAAGGTATGCGCTTCTCACACAGAAGGTCGGTGTTTCAATGCCATCATGTTTCATCCTCGTTGTCTTCATTTAGGCAGCAAGACTCAGCCAGGAAAAATACCCAAATGAGCAACAAAAATGTTTGGAAATAATGTCCCAAAGGTAAATTTCTCAAAGGAATATCTCAAAGGATAACCTTGAATATCTCCTCAAAAGAAGCACCCAACATCATCTGCAGCTTGCCCAGTTGCTGACTGGCTCTGAACCACCACATGATGCGCAGAAAGGCAAGTAGGCTCCCCACCCCCATCACAGACTGGTACACTAGCAGGGGGTTGTCAAGATGCCAGCTGAATGTTGGCGTTCTCTCCAAGGATTCAGGGCTCTAAAAGCAACCACACACTTTTTGTAAGCCTTACAGTGAAAAAAATGGACAAAAATTGTCAAACATTCAGGATCGGAACAGTACAAAAATGATTTGATTTTTGACCACTCGCGGACTAGATTCTCTAGGCTAGATACCCTGATCAATGTCACGCCGGATATAATCCAAAATTTTTAAATTAACTTTATTCTAGCAATTTGGGACGAAGAGACTCAAAAAACTGATGTGAAATAATTAGAAACAGAGAAAAAAAGATAGAAATCGTAAAAAAGGCAGAAATCTAAAAAATATATATTTTTCTCCAAAAATTTCCCCCATGAGCAACTTAAATATGTTCAAATATATAAGTTTAGCAAATACTTTCTCCAGACTAGTTTACGATTTTGAACTAGCAAATTTCAACTGATTAATTTTACACAGTCTGAACAATAATGATGCCCTGATTCTGATATAAATGCTCTGATCCCCTCAAGAGATTAATTTTCCCGTGATTTTTTTCGAAGTTATGGGAGTTGCCAGTTGCCAACTCTGGCGAATTGAGATCAATAATGCGCGTATTTATCAATTTTATACTACCGCAAAATAATCTTTCTGAAATCCAAAAATAGAAAATCGGTTTTACTAGTTTTTTAAAATAATTCAATTGTGAAATGCTTTGCAAAGTTATAATGATTTGAACTTGTGACAACTTTGACGATAATCAATCAAATAGAGATAAATATGGCGCGATATATTTTGTTATGCTGAAGCATGAATGGCGATTTAATCCAGCTCAGAATTTTTCCAATTTTTTTAGACAAAATGAAAAAATGAACTCAAAACAAGAAAACTCCAATAATTTGAAAAACTTCTACAGGTTTTTAAACTAAATTATCAAAAAGTTTTATTATGAGTTTAATAAATCAAAAAATTTTACTGGAAAAATGAGCTGACGCAATCAAATCTAACGTTCAGGAACTGTCAACAAAAAAAATTGAACATACACAGCAGAACGAAAGCATACAAACTCCCTCTACATAGCAACCACAATCGCACTTTCAATATCTAAATTTGGCCATTCTTTTGGAAAACGAAAACATTTTAACTGAAAACAATTAGTGCAGTCCTGTTTTGGATTTTTGAGCAAAAAAAAACAGATACCTTAACAGGCGGTCGATCATTCTGGAGTCCGGCCGAAAATGAGCAATCTTATTTCAAATTAGAATAATTTCTGAGCCAAATTTTTTCTACAACCTAGGTTATGTGTTGATGGAAAACAACTCTAACTAACTATTCCAAATTATTCAAATGTCAACGTTTAAACTCCCATTATTTCCAGATTGCTTATCTCTACTAAAAGTAATTCCTAAATTTCTTAGCCTAGCATATCGATGTTTTTCAGATGGTAAAAATATCAACAAAATATTTGAAATTCATTTGGAGAAGAACCACCTGAGCACTAATGTTCCGTCATTTTCTTCGGATGGTGGAAAAACTTAAAAAAGTTTCAAATGGGTTTGTTTCAGTCAGGAAACAATAAATATGAGTTTTTCATTTAAGTTTTGATGTCTTTCATGTCTTTTGTGTCCCCCATTTTGGCCGACAACAACAACAATGTACGCGTAAATTTAGAGGAGGCGCTCGCCGATGCAACTTTTTAAATCAAACCTCAGTCGAAAAAGGTCGTCAAAATTTATGAAGTTTAGGAAAGCCTCTCCCTTCCTGAGAGATTGAATATATGGAATTTACATATCTGGCATAAGTTTTGTCGACTTTTTTCGAATGTGGTTTGACTGAAAAAGTTGCATCGGCGCATGCCCCCTCTAAATTTTAGCTTACAATTTTGTTGTCTGTCGGCCGAAATGGGGGACAGGAGAGACACCAAGGGGGCTCAGTAGTTTGACTTTTTTTAATGGGCTGACTTTTTCCTCAAGTTGCGCACAAGTTTCGCATCTATGAGCTCCACGTTTGTAGCATCGACCCCCTCAGGACCCAAAAAAGTTTCGCAAAAAAAATCGAAAATTTTGATTTTCCGCCCGAACTCACCTAGACCCACCCTTGATTTAAAGATTTTTCCTTTCCAATATAATAAACACCATAGACATAATATCGTGATATTTTTATTTATACTTTGTAACGTGTGAGTCATACCTGTCGGGTCTCGTTGCCCACTTTGTAGATGTAGACAATCGATGGCTGCTTCTCCGCTATTTCGAACACGAAGGCCACGTCCTAGCAAAAATAGAGAATTTTCCCCAGGGAAATATTTTTCTGTCACTTTTTGTAGAATTAATTTCTCGAAAAAAGTTAAGCAACATTCATTGTTCATTACACCATTCAGTCTCATCGAAAATAAAAAATGCCCTTTGTATTTTCCAATTCTACGCTTCTTGTTGTTGCTTTGAAAAAAATTTGCGGCAGAGTTTGAGCCCATTTTGATATGAGATAATAATAATCAGTTGAGCCATTTTATACCGAGTATGTGTCGATGAATCGGGTGAGGAATGCGACTGCGAAGAGGGAGTTCATGCCAAAGTCCATGAGGTGCCAGTAGTCCCGCACATAGCTCTTCAGTCCCACCACCCGCAACTCACTCACCTCTATCCAGATCTTGCCTAGAATTGGAGGCTTCAAAAATGAGAAACACTTGTAATTTGGAAAAAAAAATAGGGTCTAATGACTGTTTTGAAGGCTCGGAAAATCAATTTGTTCGACAAAAACGCCCACGAAATTTTGAACGGTTTTGAAATCGCTGCGACCTCCAGTTTTTAGTTTTTTTTAAGCAAATTATAAGTGAAGGAGGATATAAAGGAAAAAGGTTATTCGGACCTGCGATCCAGAGTAGCACAAACACCTCCTGCCATTCGATGCTGCTGCCATACTGGAACTGCTCCAGGATCTCCTGGTACTCCGACTCCGCGTCTTCTAAAACATAAAGAGGCTTCATTAAATAGTTAGCTAATCTGTTTGTTGTTTCGAAAACAAATTAATTATTTCTCCTAATTTCTCCAAAATCTTAACCAATTTTAATAGAAAATACATAACCGGCTTCTGCTAAAATATGAGAGAAAATTGGTGTCGGTTTTTGTGCGTGGTGTGATTTGAGAACTATACAGCCGCGTGTAAACCTAGTGAGTTAAACATTATCGACAACATTTGTCTCTGAGAAAAAGAACGACAAACAAAAACAAAAAAATCAAAATTTAAAAAAAAGTTTTTTCTTATTTTTCTGCACAAAAAGTTTTAAATTTTTTTTATAAAACTGTTGTCAAGTAAGCAATTATTTATACCTCCAAAACTAGTTCTATACATAGTAAGTTTTTATAGCCTAAAAGTCTATACAAAAGTAAATTTTCATATAACGATTGTTACTCGATCGCTTTACTTGCTCGAAATTAGACGAAAAATCAAAAACTTCAAACTGATTTCTTTCGAGCTGGGAAAATTTTTATAGAAATTTTTAAATATTTTTTGAATCACGACTGAAACAGCCTTAATATGATATATCACTCAAACCAGTCCAATGATTATTTGTGGTACCCAGGAGCGGATTTTTTTTTTTTGGGGGGGGGGGGGGAGTGGACGCTCTCTCTTCAAGGATTCGACCCCTTGCCGACCCATAA
This sequence comes from Symsagittifera roscoffensis, assembly GCF_963678635.1. NCBI lineage: Eukaryota > Metazoa > Xenacoelomorpha > Acoela > Convolutidae > Symsagittifera > Symsagittifera roscoffensis. The sequence goes on along the minus strand of NC_087066.1, from coordinate 19,494,542 downwards.
GGTCACCCCCTTGTACTATTTTGGGATATCAATTTTTAATGACAGACCCTAAAATTTTTCTAAATGCGCCACTCAAATATATATTAATTTTGAGGGGGGAGCGCGCGCCGAAAAATTTCACCAGTCGTAAAATTAAAACGGTTGTGAAAAATTGGACCAGTTGCTTGCGCCGGTGGTAACAGCAAACATCAAAAATGTGGAAACTCAGTCGATATAGTTTCAACCAAAAAAGAATAAACCGAAAAAACTCAAGAAAACTGAGCTGAATGCATTGCTGATTTTTTCATAGAAACTTGATTGGAAAGATTGGCTCAGAAAACGGTCTCAGGGGGTGTTTGGGTCTTTGATTCTATGGATAGAAAAAACCTCCACATAAAGGCAAAGTTTGACCAAAACAGAAACACGATTAAAATACAAATAAAATTCGAACCATCATCAAAGCTTGCATAAAAACTAAATATGAAAATATTGACAACGAGCCTAGAGGAAGAGTAATAAATTTCATTAAGAAGACATGGAAAAATTAACCAAAACCAGGAAGCCAAAAAGTGAACATCATTGAAAAAGCTCAAATGATTGAAACAATGAGTGAATATCAGTTTTTTTGAAAACCCGGGCTGAGGTGCTCGACTCGTGATTCGACCGAAACGGTCAAACGATGTCTGTTTTCGACTTTTTCAGTCGAATGGTGTCCGATTTCAACTTTTTGAGCCGAACGATGTCGGTTCTCGACTTTGTTTGACTTTACCGGACTTTGTTCGACTTTCTCTGACTTTACCGGACTTTGTTCGGCTTTATCTCAAAGTTTTCGCTTCTACCAGGAATTATTCGAACCTTCCTAATTCACGATGAAATTCGGACATCATTTGACCGTTTGTGTCGAATCATGTGTCAAAAACCTTAGCCTGGGCAGCAGAAAAGTATAACAGAAAATGTCACAATTAGTTTTTGCAATTTGCCTCTGTTTACAGTCTTGTAAGCAAAAAACATCTGACAAAACTCAATTTTTCTCTAATTCCGCTCACATTCGATCATTCGACCCTATGCAATTCATGATTGACCCTTTCGACTAATGATTTAACCCTGTTCGACCCCGTTCGACCCAAGATTTGACCCCGCTCGACCCATGATTCGACCCTGTTCGACATATGACTCGACCCCATTCGACCCATGGTTCGACGCCGTTCGCTTCATGATTCGACACCACTCGACCCATGATTCGACCCCGTTTGACCCATGATTCGACCCTGTTCACTTCATGATTCGACACCGTTCGACATACGACTCGACCCCGTTCGACCCCGTTTGACCCATGATTCGACACCGTTCGACATACGACTCGACCCCGTTCGACCCATGATTCGACCCCGTTCGACCCATGATTCGACCCTGTTCACTTCATGAGTCGACCCCGTTCGACATATGACTCGACCCCGTTCGACCCATGGTTCGACACCGTTCGCTTCATGATTCGACACCGTTCGACCCATGATTCGACCCCGTTTGACCCATGATTCGACCCTGTTCAATTCATGATTCGACCTTGTTTGACCCATAACTCGACCCTGTTCCACTCATGATTCGACCCTGTTAGACACATGATTCGACCCTGTTCGACTCATCATTTGACCCTGTTCGACCCATGATTCGACGTGGTTCGACAAAAGTCTTCGTTCGACAGTCTGAATTTGCGACGAAGATCGGAGTCCGTTCGACCGTTTCGGTCGAATCATGAATCGAGCACCTCAGCCCGGGAATGAGAATAAAGAGCTATTTACGTGGCTGTAGGCTCTGGTCTGACTGGATGTTGATCTGCATGGTTATGAGCATGGTGAGGAAGACGACATAGCAGGCGAAGTTGGCCACCGCCTTCATCAAGGGGAACTCAATGTAGTAGTCCAGTCTAGTAGGGGGTAGGGTACCTTGAACCGTCATGGCTTATCCGACTTTTAACCTCATATATTTGAGCAGAAATACTAAACTTCAAAAAGCTTTAATATTGTCTGTGGCGTGTACTTTTAAACAGTTGAAACATTAACGAATAACGAGTACATAATACTTCAGATGCAAAAAGACAAAATGTGATAAAATACTGCAGAAAAAAAAACAAACCAAGTCTTAAAACATTTGGACACTGACCATAGACGACTAGCCAGACGGGGCTGAGGATGAATAGGAGGCCACTGATGGCCAGTTTCTCCCCTGAGGTCTTGTGGCGCCAGTTCTTGAAGCCCTGGAAGAACTTGTCCGATAGGGCCTGCTGACAGTGCGCATGGGCCACGAACTGAAACGAGAAACAAGATGGGCGAGATTCAAATGACTAATGTCTCAAAATCCTTTATATAGTTTAGAGCAAAGAAAAGAGGACAAAAATGAAGTTATGCAAATTGGACTCATCTGCATTGGCAGATAGTTGGGTTTAAAAAGATGCTCCAAAATGCCGTGTTTGATGGTACTCAAAAACTCGCGCATTAGATGTCAATGACTAGCAAACGTTTTTTAAGATGTCTGTTTATTTTCACTAATCTAAGCAATTTTCTGAATAGCTGCGCATTTAATCATTATTAACAAGGCATCCAACAATGTCAAAATGACAGAATTTTGTAGAGTTCTGTATCAAAAGTTAAATGAAGTACAGGAGCAAATAGTCAAATCGCAGGATACCGCAGGATCAAATGATCAAAAATCCCACCATAACCAATAAAGCCGAAACCATTTCTGCATGAGTCTTGAGTATATAGCATGATCATGCACAAACTAACATGTTAATTTCGCTAGATCCTGCATGATCTTGCCTGGCTTCGGTAAGATTCTCCAAGATTGGATCACTGGGCCCCCGCATAAAACTATAGTTTCATGCGAGGGCGCAGTGATCCAACCTTGCAGAATTTTGGCAAAACCGGGCAAGATCTTGTTAAATTAACATACAAAATCAGCAGGGTCTTCTCAAATTACCATTTAAGTTTGTGAATGCTCATGCAATCTATTCAAGAAAGCGTGTATGCGTTTTATGTTATTACATAAAACGCATACTGGCCTCCTCGATTGAACTGACCAGTTTGTGGTTGTGTTCGAGTGCGTAGTGTAGTCTGCAGAGTGGCTCCCCCACCTGCGTCTTGTTCGAGTTCCTCTTCTTCTTCAGACTCAGCAGCACCATGATGTCCTCACTGTTCTCCACTGAGTTGACCAAATCAGCCGCCAGTTTCTCACACCTCTCTTCTAGTTCACTGTACTCGCCCGCGAACTCAACTTCCCCTGCCTAGAGAAAAAAAAACATGCTCAATCGCATAATTGTTCATGACCTTTTTAAAGGTCGACCTGTTTGGTTTCCGACCTCTGCTCAAAAAGTGACACGAACAAAAAATCTAAAAATTTTTACAAAATTTTCAGGAGCAATTTATTGTGCAATTGTGGTGTAGTTGTGGCGTAAGTTTTGATTGATTAAAAAGCCAAAAAAAGCCAAAAAAGCCAAAAATGTCAACCCAATTTGAGAAAACGCGTATAAAATTTTTTAAATTTACACGTTTTGTCTGGATATTTTAAATCAACAGTATTTGTGTCGCACCTTTTACCTTAAATTACGTGAAAACCTCACCCGAATCCAAAGCTTTGCCACATCTTTGTTGTAACGAACAATATATTACAAACAATTATGGTTCTTAAACTTTTCGTGGAGTCTAACCATAAGCCATCTACACATGTGTGACATCTCGAACGCCTGCATGACCGGATCCTCTGAGGTCAACACCACATACGAGGGACAAGTCAATGCCCTCATCAAATCCAATCTGTATCTGGACTGAGCCAGGGAACTCCCATCGATAGAGGGCATCTCCAGTTTGTTCGACTTGTAGTCCAGAAGCAGCTGGATGATGTCGACGTCGTTCCGGTGGCACGCGAGTAGGAGAGGAGAGCTGCCTTTTGGATACACTGCTGTCTTGGCAATCTGGATAAAAGTTTTCACACAATTTCACTGGATGGGAAAATGTTAATTTTAGCAGCAAGGAGCGGGAATATGCTTAGACAGGCTGGATAGCCTTTCAAAGACCCTCTTCGAATCGCAGAAACATCCATTAATATATGATTATTTATATTTTTATTAGGATTATTATTATTATTATTATTATTATTATTACGATTATTATGATTATGATTAGTGAGAGTACAATTAATACCTGGTTGGGGTCTGCCCCCCTCCTGAGTAGACTGAGAGCTGCACTCTGGTTGCCTGCCTTGACTGCACAGTGCAGAGAGTCAGACAGGTTGATGTCCTTCTCCTGCAACAGTCTAGTCAAGATATCTTCCTGTTCATTGCGAATCGCATATGTCAGAGCTGTGAAACCTGAACAGACGCCATTTTCTTTTCAAAAAGCTTAAAATGATTTTTTTTCGTCTCCAGGTATTTTACTGGACCGAGCACCGGGTATAGGTTTTAACAGATATACTGACACGTTTTCAGTTATTGACTTTCGTAAGTCAAAACGGTGTTTCCCACTATAGCTTCAGATTTTGAAGATGAATGAAAGGTCAGCAACAAATATATTTACAAATCCAAGTGCAACTAAGCGCATGGTTGTGATTTTTTTGCTAAAGCTGCAGATAGTGGAGATCGACCGGGTAAATCCCTCATTCTCGATACTGAGAGAGTCGTGCGAATTTGCCGTGTGGAGCCTTAAGCGGCCACGGTGTTTCTGATTGTCGTCATAAGATTCTCTACTGAATCGCCTATTGAAAGTTGGACAGAACCTGAAGCGTTCATTGACCGAGAGAGCAAAGCAAAAGTAAAGCATCATGGATAAAATATGATGAAATCAGCCAAAAACTTTTGACATTGAAATAAATTAAAGGCAGCGGCAGAAATATGATGGGGAATTACACAAAAAGGGTTGATACTGAAATTTATTTGTAGGCCGAAAGCGGCTATATCTACTATCAGAGTAGCAGTATAAATAAATGGAATCGATTTAAGGGTAGGTTTAAAAGTGGCCATACCGTGTCAGTAGCATGAGAATGGATGCAAAAATTAATCAGGATTAAAGATTCTGATAGTAACAAAATAAAGAAGCAGAATCGATTAAACAGAAGAGCAATTCAGTGAAACTAATGAGACTCTGAATAAGGATAGTAAAACTACGGAGTATGCCTGAAGCGTCCATACATAGCAGCAAAGGATAATCTGCAGAATCGCATAATTTTTTGAAGGTCTAAAACAGTCAGCTAGCACAGCTCATAGATTTAGCATCAGTAACAATTTTTAAAATTGAGAAATGTTGATTACAACTTTTAGTGAGAGTAGTTCTGAAATATTGTGCAGGCTGACGAATTCTACCAGGACGGACATGTAAGCCGTCAGATGATTTTGCAAACCGGATTTTTTTTTAAATTGAAAGTTGTGTTGGTCTTCTAGACGTTGGTAAGGAGGTTTAATCGTCCGATTGAGTTTCCTTTTGCCTTCAGTACTCGACAATCAAAAAGTATTAAACGCATTGTTAACAATAGACTGTTAAAAATAAAACAATTGTTCAAAAATCTCTTGAGGAATTTAAATGTTTTTCTCTGGACTTTTATTGGAATTGAAAAAATAAAGCAACCTCTCTGGTTTCTGTGGTTGATGTCAAATCTCCTGCCTGGCTTGGACAGCATCTCGTCCACTGTCTTCAGATCCCCCTGTTTGCATGCATTCGTGAACCTACTCTCCAGACTGTCCACTTCGCCACGCTTTAAAATTGCCTGCCTCACCTATGCAAAACAACATGTTTAAATTTATTGGATCTGTATAACTCGTTCCCCTCCCTGTTCTAAGAGAAGAGGGGGTCTGCTTCTTGGTGCAACATTCACATATACAGAGCTAATGAATAAGAACTTTTTAGAGGTGCATATTCTTGACATGTAAGAAATGAAGAACAACAAAGATTACACAATGATCTTATTTATATCCAGCTTAAAGTTGAACATTTACCTATGTTTTTTTTAATATGTTTTGAAATTTTTTCATGAATTGATTTCGATTGAGATGGTGCTTGATCTATAAACATTTTCTAATATGATTTCTTCAAATTGTTTTTCTTTAAATTTTTTCGAATGCCCATAAAAGAACCAAAATATTACCATTTATCAAATCCGCATTCATGAAATTAGTTAACATTTTAGTGATATTTGAAAAATAATAATAATTAGTTAGTTAGTTAGACTGAGAAATGATGAGTTGAGATAACATATACCTTCTGTAGGAACTCGGTTTTGCCACTTGGCTTCTGGGAACTGGTCTCTTCCACGAACTTCTGAGCGATGTTTATGGCAGACACATCTGTGGCGGGGGAGGGTGCTGCGGCCGAGGAGGTGGAGGGGCCAGATACACTGCCCCTAGGCTGACTACTCGCATCACTCGGCCTGAACAGTCTCCGAATTATTTTTATTTTGAGTTTTTGTTTTGAACTTGCAAGGAATTTATCTAGAAAACTTTCGAGAATCAAAACAAAGCAATCAATTGTGCAAGTAGCACACAGCTTCAAGGTTTCGATTTTTTATCATTTTGCCGCGCAGTTCAACTATGATTAGCCTCAAAATTTAGTCTAAAAGTTTATACCGTGAATAGTATCTTCAATTGCAATATAATCAAAAAGCAACAATTGGGAATCGTTTATTTTTTTGGGATCTCTCGTTTTGTAATTTTTCATTCAGTTCGAGTCACGACAGAAATGGTTTTAACATCCTTTGTTCGACTCCATACGAAGTTTCTAGGAAAAAGTTGATTATTTTGCACGGAAAATGGTCCTAGTGCAAAGGTTGCCTGTTACATAGGTGACCTATCGATAAAAAACTGGATGATGAATACAAGTCTAGAAGGAAAGAGAAATAAGTTCCATTGAAAAAATTAATTTATCATTTTGCAAAAGAAGAAATCTTCACGATCGATTTTCTAGTTTTCGGCTTTGAGAACTTACCGAGGGGAGGGGGAGGGGGACGGGGTGCTGGCCCCATCGGATCCATTGACATCACCCATGTCCACGTCTATAGTGTCATCACCTGGCATGCTCAACTCGCATAAAAGTCAAACGGCAAATGTTCAATTGGCAGAAATAAAGTTAAAAAAAGTCAAACAAAAAACTTGAAGGACATCTGCTTCTGCAAATAATTGATAGTTATTGGAGCTGGAGATAAAAAATATCGAGATGGCAGTTGGCCAAGCATTTCATTTTATTTGTCAGTAAGCTGTAGCACCATGGTTTCAAATTAAATGCCGAAATAATTAAACACAAAATAATGTTAAATACAAACAGATGAGTTTTTATATTTTTGGTATGCAAACTTTTTGCTCAATGTAGTGCAAGAATTGATAATCAGTAATTGATATTAATTTTTAAGTATGCTTTTGGTTGGAGAATTTTAAACTTGAATGATGCCTGAACTGTTTTCTCTCGAACAAAGAAAAAATAACTATTTTGAGTTTTAATTTCTTATAATTGAAACTTTGTTTCCAGTTTCTATCACAATGTAAAACAGCAAAAAAATCTTCTTTTGCCAGAAAGCCGTCAGTTTTATTATCCTACTGTTTTCAGTAGTCTATCTAGCGTTCACCGAAATTTTTGTACTGTTTTTCTATTTAAAAAAAACAACCTTCAAGTCAGGACAGGTGCGGTTTTGTTTAATAATTTTACCTAACAAGATTTACAAAAAAGCTATTCAAAAACTCAATAAGCAATAACCAAACAAGCAGCTCAATAAGCCATTCGAGCTTCATTTCTCTGCCTTTTGATGAAATTATGCTTTGTTCAGAAACGTATTTTTTGGTTGAAATAAAGACCAATTGCGTACCGCGCCAAAAACTAAAAATGCAGCCGTCAGAAAACTAAGACAGTTCATCATCCCAACTGTTAGAAATTGAGTGATGCTTTGAAAAAATAATAAAATAAAAAATAGTACACTTTTTTAAGTTTCCGTTAGTCGAACATTTGGTAGATGAAGTATATTTGACCTGGTTTTTGTAATAATTTAACTGCAGTTGAAAAATTTTCGGAAATTGGGGGTAATGGGGTCCAATTATTTTTTGGGAACCTCGGAAACTGAATTTGATCTGACTTATAAATATTTTGAAATTGGCGCGCTTTTTCCACAAAAACCGCATCTGAAAAACATCTTCTAGGCAGGTGCCAGGTAACACACTCGCCTAGAGGAAATCCATATATTTTTCTTCTTACATATTAAAAATTTTTTGTAATGGATATTCAGGGCTAGAAATGAGTGTTTGAAAAAAATGGCTTACTGAAAAATGGAGTTGAATTTTTTTGTTCGTAGTTTTACCTAAGCTACCGGGAAATATAGAAATCAACTGATTAATAAACTTTTAATTCACTTAGCGCGTTATTTCAGGTTTTCTACTACTTTTTGTATCAATTTTAATTTTATAGCGCATTATTTTCAAAAATGACCAGTTTAAAAAATTGATTGAAAGTTAAACAAGCAAATGAAAGAAAATTGAAACAAAATCAAAATCTTTGAAAGTGACTGAATTGATTTCTATAGTTCTGTTCCAACAATTATTAGAATATGTTCAACCAATTTATAGAGTTGTGTTGAAAATGTGTTTTGTTCCGACCATTGAAAATAGGGAAGAACTTTGTATTCGGGCGTGTTTTAGTTTTTTTCTTTTTTCTTGTTTTCAACGCAAATTTAGGTACCACAAACAATCATTGGACTGGGTTGAGTGTTATATCTCATCATCTGTTCAGTCGTGATTCGAACCAAAAAAATTTTAATGAAAGTTTCCCAGTGTCAAGAAAAAATGGCTCAATGTTTATGATTTTTCGTCTATTTTTGAGCGAGTAGAAACATAAAACGTTTACAATAAGTTAATTATGCTTAGTTTTAGTTTTACTCGAGTTAAATTAGTTTTTGGAGATTTATGACGCCATTTTGGGAATCAAAACTTCATAAATTCAAAAACTATCTGCATTTCGTCCAGTTTGCGTGTTTCACTATTGTTGTCAAAAGTGTCTATTTTTTTCGGTCTTTTTATCACACCACCCAGAAGTAACGACCCTAATTTGAAAAAAAAAGTTTTTTTTTGTGTATGTGTTTTTTAAATACTCTGGTCGTAACATTCTGTGCTACTTGCACAGTAACACGCTATCCTAGTTTTTATAACGTTTTGACCCCTAAAACCTCCTTTTGGGCGCACGCTATTTATTGAAAGAGATGTTGATTTGGTGGCTATACTAAATACAGGAATAGGAGCTTCAACACAACCCAACGGATCAAGTAGTAAAGCAAACAAAAATATATTCTCGATTTGGTAGTAAAAAGCAAAAAAGGGTATCCTTGAGCTCAAAAAACTAGTTTTATCTTATTCAGCAGAATTTTACAGGGGCAATACAATTGGTCTAAGTCTCCACCCTCTAAATGAGAACTATGAATAGTGACTGTACGAAATTTGTGAGGTATATACTACAAAATATTTTACCCAAACATGCAAGAATTCAGACCCCTAGGATCCTCAGGGCCGAAATTATCTTTCATAGGATTTTTTGTTTTAAAAAAAGCTACAGGTCTCAACGTTGTAAATTTAATCAACTCTAATCTTGTAGGCCGATCATCATTCCAGTTATTTTTTACAGAAGTGAAACGGCTTCCCACAAACATAGCTATCCGAGTTAACAGACAAAGTATTAAAGGAAACCCAGTGAGTAAAAACTGACAAATAACTATGCTGCGTCAACTAAACTCTCGTTGAACCGGAAAAAAATTGTTGTCATGAACACATTTTGAGCTAAAAAGATCTATAACTCTCTTTTTTTTATGTTTCTGGAGAGGAGGGGAAGGGACGCAATAAATAAGTTTCTTCTCAAGCGACGCAAATTTTGGTTTCTTAGCCGATGAAAACTAAGCCGACGACTCTTAGGCCGAATGAGTCTTAGAGCGGAAAATTTAAAAAAAAAACCACGGCTGGTAATTTGACAAATTACTGCAACAAGTATTTCACAAAATCAATTACAGTTAAAATTGTCTGCAGTACAAAAAAATTGCAAGGTAGAAATTAGGCTGACATACTAGATCGACTGATAATAATAGGACGTTCGATAACACAGCAAACTTTTTGAAACAGAATTTTTCAGTTTGAAAAAAAAAACAGATCCTGACAGTTTTAAAACCAAGTAGTTTTGCCATCCAATTTGCAGTCATTGCTTCTAGTACAGCGGGTCTCAGGTTGAAAGAAAGTTGACATTATTAGAAATCAAGCTCTCAGTCATTCAAGTGATTTGATCAGAAAGCTGTTGACTCGAAAAAGTCTTTATTCCGATTTGATAGCCCTCGTCAACCGCCAGAGTAATTGAAGCGTAAGCAAGCAGGCAAGCTAATCAGGCTAAAAAGTCATTTAATTTTAATTGAAGTAAACTTCAAATATTTTTTTCTGATGGTTTTCATAATGAGTCTGTTTATCTGTTTCGCCACAAAACTGCTTAAGACTTTCGGAAAAGCAAGAATTTGGAAAATTCCTGCTTTCTTCTAGATAAAAGCATTATTCTTCGAGATATGAGCTTTTTTTAATGCGTAACACATAGTATTTTATGCCTTGAATTGGTTTTCATTGAAACTCAAAAAGATTCAATTTCTTCCTACATAATTTTTGTTTTGACTTTTGTAACGAAAATGACGGAATATTTGTGCTCGGATGTTTTTTTCTTTAGAGAAATTTCGACTTTTTAACTAGACATTTTTGACAGAATTTTTTAAAAATCCTTCGAAAAGTATTGTTGTCCTGCTGAGCTTAAATCTGAAAAAAATATATTTCACCTGTAACCAGTAGCGGAATTAGGGGAGGGGGTGGGTACGGGGGGCGGACGCCTCTTCTTCCCACCTTAGGGATTCGACCCCCAGCCGACCCAAAGGGTCCCCCTTTTGTGCTATTTTTGGATATCCATTTTTGGCTGACTGACCTTAAAATTTTTCTTCGGTGCCAATCTATACTAATTTTGAGGGGGGAGCGCGCGCCGAAAAAACGCGCAGAAAATTTGGTCAAATTTGGGTCTCTGTAGTGGTTTCGGCGCAGAAAATTTGGTCAAATTTGGGTCTTTATAGTGGTTTCGGAGAGCTCACAGAATCAATTTTTGAAAATCCCCCACCGCCCCCATATCGAGAAATTCCTAGATCCGCGCCTGCCTGTGACCATTTTTTGTAAAGTTACGGGATTTGAAGGTAGCCATTTGCCAAATTTGGGACAATTAACGCGCTATATATTTCGCGCTATTAATGCATCAGCGGAGATTATATCCGTGTTAGAAATCGTTGCTTTGATACGAGCAGTCTTGTTTTTCCGACTTTCGATACGAAAGTAACGGAATATTTGTGCTCGGGGTGGGTTTTTTTTCTTTTTAACTTTCGACTTTTTAACTAGCCATTTTTGACAGAATTTCTTCATATCATTCGGAAGCCATTGCTGTCTTGAGCTTAAATTTGAAAAAAAAATTTACCAGTGATCCTTTTTCGTAAAGTTATGAGGGTTTAAAGATTGCCATTTTGGCCATTTTGACCAATTTGGGACAATTAACGCGCGATATAAATCGCGCTATTAACGTGTAAGCGGAGTTTTAATCCGTCTTAGAAATTGTTGCAAATTAATTGAAAAAAGCTTTTTTGCCATAATTGATTTGTTACAAGGAGCAAAATCTATTGTTTTGTACTTTATATGGCGTGTGGGGGGATGGTTTTTACAGAAAATTTTTTTAATTTTTAGAAAAAAAGTTTTTCATTTTATTTTGTTCATTTATTTTTTTATGTTGCTTATGTTATTACTGCTCCAAAAACGTCAAAAGGCATTCGGAATTTTCAGGGCTTTGCCTTGATGCGAGTAGTTTTGTTGTTCCGACTTTCGATACGAAAGTAACCGAATATTTGTGCTCGGGGTGGGTTTTTTTCTTCAGACAAATTTCGACTCTCTAATTAGCCATTTTTGACAAGATTTTTTGAAATCATTCGGAGCCATTGTTGTCTTGAGCTTAAATTTGAAAAAAAATTTCACGAGTGATAGTTTTTTGAAAAGTTATGAGGGTTTACAGATTGCCATTTTGGCCATTTTGATCAATTTGGGACAATTAACGCGCGATATAATTCGCGCTATTAACGCGTAAGCGGAGATTTAATCCGTCTTAGAAATCGTTCCAAATTGGTTGAAAGAAGCTTTTTTTGCCATAATTGATTTGTTACAAGGAGCGAAATCTATTGTTTTGTTTTTATATGGCGTGTGGGGTGATGATTTTCATAGAAAAACTTTCAAATTTTAGAAAAAAAAAAGTTTTTCATTTTATTTTGTTTCATTTAATTTTCTACATGGTTTATGCTATTACTGCTCCATAAACGTTAAAAGGCAATCGGAATTTTCAGGGCCTTGCCTTGATACGAGCAGTCTTGTTGTTCCGACTTTCGATACGAAAGTAACGGAATATTTGTGCTCGGGGTGGGTTTTTTTCTTCAGACAAATTTCGACTTTTTAACTAGCCATTTTTGACGGAATTTTTTTATGTCATTCAAAGGGTATTGTTGTCTTGAGCTTAAACTTGGAAAGATATTTCACCTGTGATCTCTTTTCGTAAAGTTATGAGGGTTTAAAGATTGCCATTTTGGCCATTTTGACCAATTTGAGACAATTAACGCGCCATATAATTCGCGCTAATAACGCGTAAGCGGAGATTTAATCCGTCTTAGAAATCATTTCAAATTGGTTGAAAGAAGCTTTTTTGCCTTAATTGTTTTGTTACTAGAAGCGAAATCTATATTTTTGTACTTTATATGGCGTGTTCATAAAAAATTTCAATTTTTAGAAAAAAATTTTTTTTTTTTTATATTTGATTTAATTTTTTTTATGCTGCTTATGTTATTACTGCTGCTCCATAAGTCTTAAAAGGCAGTCGGAACATTCAGGGCTTCGCCCTTATCCGAGCACTCTTGTTTCGTTTTTAAAATTGAAAGAAATCAGAGGCAGTCAGGAAGGTTAGTGATTTGTCTTCAGTAGTATTTAGTGCCTTTGTTGATTTCTTGTGCCTCAAAACAAGCTTGTAGGTGATTGAAAACCACTTAGCCATTATTGGGGTTTTGTGTGAAGGCTGTTGTATTGAGTAAATTAGTTCATTTCTAAAGCTGTCAATCAAATGTTCACTCTTGGTGCTAGACTAATTCATAAGCAGGTGTTTGTCCTTGGAACAGTCTGTCACCCTTGGATACTGTTTCTAACCACTCTTTATGCTAACTTTGCAAGATTAAGTTGACTGTATTTTTATCTCGGAATTAACAATTGCTCGACGATCGTTTTACCTTCTCGACATGGCGCAGTCAGCAGGATTAGGTAGGAGGAAGAATCCACTGGGCATCACGGGATTTTGGCCAGCAAAATGCACGGAACCGCCAATGATGTGGGAATTCTGGATTAACAGATTCCAATGGGGAATGGTCGCCAAGCACTCACTAAACCCAATGAACTTTTATTTCGCCGCGACACTCACAGCCGCACAAATTACTGACTTGCCCGCGGAAGTAGACGGAAAAAATCGGCGGAAATCAGAAATGGTGTTGATTTCGAACCTGTATTTGTGTTTGGGGGAAAAGGGGCAGGATGAACTGCACAAAAGACGACCACACCTGGACCTCCAGACGATTCGTTACCCACGGATGATAGACGCGCTGGAAACGGAATTCAAGAAGGAAAGGAATGAAACATATGAAACATACCAACTCCTTTCTCGTAAGCAATTTATTAATGAAAGTCTTGAGAAATTCCACTCCGTACTCAGCGGATTGGCAGCGCGGTGCAATTTTGGAACATTAGAGGACCGAATACTAAGAGACGTATTCATTGTTAATATGAATAATCGGGATGCACAAAAGGAACTATGCAGGTCGACGAAAACACCTGAGGAAGTGTACCGGATTGCTCTCTCGTACGAGAGGGGTAGCAAGTATGCATCCTCATATGTTGCCACGGGACCAGTGGGGGCCACTGGATCATCATCAGGAGGCAGAGGAATCCAAATAAAATCGGAACCAGTTGGGATAATCCGGGGAGGTTACCGGAACAATCGTTCAAGGGGCCGGGGCTCTTACCAAGGGCGAGGATCGTATCGAGGAAGAAATCCCCCCAATAACAACAAATGTTATAACTGCGACCAACAAAATTTCACCAGGGAACATTTGGACAGATGCCCAGCAAAAGGGGTTACATGCAATTTTTGCCACAAAATTGGCCATTTCGAACGAACCTGCAGGGGAAAACGTGGAAACCAGCGAGGACAGGGAGCCGTAGGAATGATACGGGAGAATGTCGACGATCATCACCTAGAAAATTCGGCGGACGAAGAAGCATCAGAACATGCAAGTTCCATTGGATGGGTCAATAAGAATCCAGTGGTGCACTTGTGGGACTCAAGCAGTTCCGACGGGGATTATATGGTCATGGCCATAAAACGGAAAGGAGTAACAGAATTGAAAGTTGCTGGGGCACAATTGCCGATCAAAGTCAATGGAAAACTCACTCGAGTGTGGATCGATAGCGGATCCCCAATTTCCATCTTTACCATCGGGGAATTACGGAAAACTTTGGGAACATCAGGAGTAAAACTGGACAATCTTACGGAGGAGGACAATGCTTTTCGAGATTATGGAAACAATCCCCTACAGATGATTGGAACAATGGCAGTAACAATACAATCAAACGGTTGGAAGATCCATGCAAGGATAAAAGTGATCGGGGGGAACCGACCATCAATAATTGGAAGGGATCTGATGCCCCAACTAGGACTCCAGTTGGTGCAACAAACACCGGGGGACCAAATCATGTCCATTGAAGAAGGCAGTCACGACGCACTGGAACCGGAGAGAGAGTTGGATTCGTGGCAAACATACTTCAGTAAGCAGTTTTCAAATCTTTTTAGCAGGGTAGGGAAAATAAGAAACTACAAAGTACAAGCCGAATTTTTTGAAAACCTCACCCCAGTCCAACAGAAGGGGCGTCGAGTCCCGATTTTGTTGCAAGAAAAAGTGGATGCCGAAATTGACAAATTATTGAAACAGGGTCATATTGAAAAATTATCTGAATGCTCGGACAAATATTTTGTGTCCCCAATAGTAATAACAGTAAAAAAGGATGGATCCGTAAAGCTGGCACTAGAGTCGAGGGAACTAAATAAACAAGTGCATAAGAATAAATACCAAATGCCGAATATCGAGGAACTAATGGACACGGTTGGGCAAACGATTAGCGAAAAAAAAACAGGGAGACACATATTTCACAACAATGGATTTGGCCAACTGCCACTAAATGCTGAGACGAGCATACAGTGCAATTTTTCTCTCATTGGAGGCCGTTCGACGGGTACATACCGGTTCATAACCGGATTCTATGGCCTCACTACAATGCCCGCGGAATTCCAACGCGCAATGGATTGTATACTCGCCGAATACCCGCAAGCGCATGCGTTCATCGATGATATTTTGGTCGTAACCAAGGGAACGGCAATAGACCACATAGCAACGGTAGAGAAAATTTTAAAGAAACTGGATCGTGAAAATATGTCTCTAAAATTGACAAAATGTAAATTCGCCCAACGAGAATGCGAATGGCTAGGACATAAAATAACTCCGACTGGAATTACTCCATTGGTTAGAAAAACAGAACCAATAGAGGCGCTAACGCCGCCACGGACCTGGTCGCAATTAAAATCGTTTATGGGGTCGATCCATAGTTTGCATAAGTATCTGCCGGCATTGGCCGAATCATCGGCACCGCTGCGGCCCCTATTAAGCAAAACTAATGAATACATTTGGACACCTGAATGCCAGAACGCGTTCGATAACCTGAAGAAACAAGTTTCAAACATTGTTGAATTACGGCACTTTGATATCCACAAGGACATTCGCATAGTGTGCGATGCAAGCCATAACGGGCTCGGCGCGGTGTTGGAACAGTTAGGACCAGAAGGATGGCGCCCAATTTCGTTCGCGTCGCGATATCTTAACGAAGCGGAAAAGAAATACTCAACAAACGAATTGGAAATGTTGGCAGTTGTGTGGGGGCTGAATACTTTAGAAATTACATACTGGGCCGAAGTTTTTTGATCGTTACCAATCATAAAGCTCTGATATTCCTTTTGAACAGTAATAACAAGAAAAATAAAACGATGTTTAGTCGTTTAACGCGCTGGTTAGATCGACTAATTCCCTTTGATTTTCAAATTGAGCATAAACCGGGGGCTAAAATTGGTTTGGCGGACTATTTATCACGTCATCCAAGTAAAGAAGCAACGCCAATTAGTACGTATGATAATATGTTCACGGTGGCAAAGATCAACCTAATTCGCACTGCGCTTGGCTTTAATACATCCAAGGGACCTAATACATCCAAGGGATCTAATACATCCAAAGGACCAATTTGTACAGCGAATAAGAAGCATTCTATAAATAGACTGGAAGTTTCGTCACATAACGATTCGGTAGAGGGCGGCAAAACATGTAAGGGGAAATCAACCAATCAGATGCTAACACGTGGTTTAAGCCGACGGCTACGCGAAATACGCACTGGATTAGTTGGGGCTATTATTCAATCAGAACACAGTTGTTCAAAATTATCTGAATCCAATTTTCAAAATCAATCTTTCGTTACATCCAGCCCTCAAAATTTTAAATCACATATCAACATGGACCGCAGCATGCACAAATGGCAGAAATTTCTTAAACAACATCCAAGCCTAAATAGTAGTAGCGACGAAATCGAAGAATTGCCCCCAAATGTATCACTAGAAGCCATCACAAAAGAGACAAAATCAATACGTACAAATACAACTCTCTCGTTACCCTCGGAATTCAAAGGAGAAACAGTACCACCAGTGGACCCAAACCTTGTATGTATGTTAATTATCCCGCGAAATTGTAAGATCGTTAACAAAACTACTTCATTACCTGACCTGTTTAATTTAAAATTCATAGAATCAAATTATGTATCGGACCCCCAACTGAGCGCTATTCGCGATCTCATTGTTACACAAGATCCTGAAGTTCATGAAAAAGTTACTCAAATGAGCCGTTATCATGCTCAATTCGTCAATGATTTCTCAGTTAAGGAAAATGTAGTTTGGATGGATGATAAATTAGCAATTCCAATTAGCTATTTAGGATGATAAATTAGCAATTCCAATACTGAGAAACTTCGTTAAACTGTTCTAACCCAGGGAGAGGGTGAGTCATTAGTGGCTTAAAACTCAATCGCTATCACTGACCAGTGATCCTTTAGCTGTTAACAAAAAGTCGTCATTATTAAATTCTGAATTGTATCCTGAATTGTAACATGAAGCTAGTAATTCTTTTCAACTATCTATGATCAATCAACCACCTATTTTCAACCATCTATTTCAGTCATTAAAGTCAACCAGCGAAATCATTTCTACTTAACTAAAGTTTTCATTATCGAAGGAGAAGTGTTGTATTGAGTAAATTAGTTCATTTCTAAAGCTGTCAATCAAATGTTCACTCTTGGTGCTAGACTAATTCATTAGCAGGTGTTTGTCCTTGGAACAGTCTGTCACCCTTGGATACTGTTTCTAACCACTCTTTATGCTAACTTTGCAAGATTAAGTTGACTGTATTTTTATCTCGGAATTAACAATTGCTCGACGATCGTTTTACCTTCTCGACAGGGCAAAATTATTTCAAATAATTTTTTAAGTTAAAAAATTTATTCGTAAAAAAGTTAAAATAGTTTAAGAAAAGGGAAAAGTGGCTGAAGAAATCCCTTTTTATTTTACTTTGATTCGTTGAACTAGTTAAATTATTGAGACTTCTAGGTCATTAGGGGAATTCTATGATAAGCTATTTTTGAAATAACCAGAATTGAAACTGCTGCTCATTTGATTACCAGAAGCCCGTGAAATAGACGAAACTTTTATTTTAAAAGCATACATCGACAATTTTTCAGAACTCTGTGTAAAGAATTGTATAATAAGCAATTTTTTGCATGAAGGTCAACCCGTTTTATTTCAATACCCTTCAGCTATAAACGAACACTGACCTTGTCCTATCAAAATTTTTCCCAATAAAAAAGTGTCTTTTTTTTCAAAGCGCTTGCCCCTTCTGTGGCACGAACATCCAGTGTAATTTGCACAGCCATCAAGTACACTTGCTTAGATTTTAAACCAGATCAATTCATACAATACTCGTCGGAGAAACTGAATCATCTTCTCTCATATTATACTATTTTATCGTATTTACAAAAATGTAGCTAGCTTTAGTGAAATTTTTTTCGTCGCATTGAAAAACTTGTGCTTTAAAAAGCAGGTGTTTCATCATCTAAATTAATTATTAAAAGCACAAGTGAAAAGAGCCGCTTCAATCATAAATCATTTTGCACACTTTTCCTACTAACAAAAAAGCACGCTTTCGGCGCTCTAACATAGTTTTCGCATTATCTATACAATTTGTTTTTTAACTTGGCTTTTAACTTGGCCACAATTTGAATTTATTTAATTGAATTCAATGCAAGGTTTCGCAATTAATCGAGATTCAGCAGAAATCCTCGTCATTATCAGATGTTGAAACATTGGCAAAAATTTATTTAACTTTGTGTGCAGAGGATATTTCAATTCTAAATGATCTGTAAAACTACTGTTTAAAATCCACTGGTCCCCCAACAGTCCCCCACGATTTCGACAAATTCACCCCCAAAAGGCCCTTGACTCGCACTCTCTACGAAACTAGCAAGGAATGTATGTTTACCTTGACAAATACTGAGAGCTTTCAGTATTTAAAAGAAACAGTGAACAATTAATCGAATCTAAACTTTTGTTTGAATTTCGGAAACTTTTGGACTCCAAACACATTCAATCGAGTCAATATGTGAATTATTTGCATATATGACATCACCAATTAAACGTTTGAGTTTGATTTCAGAGCCCAAACCTAAAGTCAGGGCATTTAGAACAAAACAACACTGAAACTAAACCAACTTGTTAAATTTTGGAGCAAACATTCCGGCTGGCAATTTTTAACTTTAAATTATACAAATCTTTTTAATAGGAGCGAAATAATCGCAAAATGGTTCAGATATATTCCAGTCGCAGTATTTGTCAAGTAAGTAATCAGCTTTTAGATTGATTCATATTTAAGAAGTAGATGCAAAGCAGAATTTTCATATCCAATAAGTTCAAAACAAACCTAGAAAAATATTCCTTTCCCGGGTAAAGTATTGGGGTCTTTTCGGTTATATCTCGCCTAAATGATGAAAAGTTTTTAAAAAATTGTACAAAGTTTGACTGATTTTACATGGAAATGCCGGAAATGCCGCCCGCAATGAGAAAAATGGATGAGATCGATTTTAGCATGAAAGAAGTGTGCAGATTATATTGAGATCGATTAAGTTTTACAAAAGTACGCTGATTAAAAAAGAATGATCCCAATCGACCTTAAGTCGGTTTGAATTGATCTTGAACCTTACTTAAAATAAAATCGATAGAAATCAATTTTAAATCGAATTAAATCGATTTTTTAACTTATTTTTCTTCTTCAAACTTTCAATGACAAAAAAAAATGAAACGTTTTTTGTTACGTGTTCTTACAAATATTAAGAATGACTAAATCAACTAAAACGTACCCAATGGCCTAAATTGGCTCAGAATCATTAAAGATGGTCAGTTTTTAAAATTTTGACCAGAAAATTGCGCTTTTTTGGCGTGCGCTCCCTTCAAAATTAGTTTATATTAGCGCCCAAAGTGCCTTTAGAGAATTTTTGGGGTTAGAGGGCATTGCATATTTTCATTGCATAAATTCGAGCTCAAAACCTGGTTTATATTGACAATTTTTTTATTTCTTACATATGTTTATGCCCAAAATCTGATATATAATGATGATTTTCTAAAACTTTGTTGCAAATTCTGAAGCTCAAATTTTGATACATTTTGACCCTTTTCTTGGTTTGTTTCTTGGTTTGTTTCTTGTCCTTAATCTGATTAACAATGATAATTTTTTGAATTCCTTGCTTGTATAATTTTGAGCTCATTTTTGTCTGATTTATATTGACAATTTTCTTGATTTGTTACATTGGTTTTTACTACATACTTTCGAGCTCAAAATCTAATTTATTTCGACATTTTTCTTGATTTTTTACTTACGTTTCTGCCCTAATTCTGATTTACTATAATCATTTTTTTTATTATTTCCTTATATATTTTTGAGCTCAAAATCTTGATTTATCGGGATCATTTACTTGAAATCTAATCTTTTATTAACCGTGTCAACAAAGAAAAATGATTTTAGTGAGCCAGAAAATCAATCTAAATTGATTTAAATCTATTTTTCAGACACTTAAATTGATCCAAAGTTTTTAAAAAAATCAAGTGTTATCAATTGATAAATCATTCAAGTGAGATTCGGATGGATTCAAATGAGTCGGGAAATCCATCTAGATCAATTAAGATCAATTTTTTAACCACTTTATTTCAAGACTGATCCAAAAACACTGGTCCAAAATTTTCAAGAAATATTGATTTGAATCGATTTAAAATTCATTTAGTTTCATAAATTGTACATTGTTAATTGATTTGGATCGATTTAAAATCGATAAAAAAAATTTACAATGATCCGAAACAATTTTTGTCAGAGTGGGCGAGCATTAAATAAATCTAGAAAAGTGCAAAAAAATGCAAATTAAAAGCCAATTAAAAACGCATTTGGCGGCCTTTCTTTAAACTTGAGTGCAGAAAACGGTAAAAATTTCAGCAAAAAGCTAATTTGAGGCTGATTCAAGTACAAAAGCTTAATTTCAGTCTGAACATTAGAAAGCCTGGCTTTTCTTAGTAAAATTGATCCAATTCTGTTACAAACATTTGAATTTTTATTTTTCATCTTTTAGGTTGAGGTATAACCAAAAAGCCCGAGTTATGCTGTTTTTCGTTCGGCTTAACCAAAACTGGCCATCGTTTTGACCGATTTGACCAAACTAAAATTGTGTCCTACTGTTTTTGGCCTCAGCGCGCTATTTTTTGTTTAAGTTACAGTTTATACAACTACAACTACATCAAAACTTGGATCAAAATTACGAACCACTTGATTTTCCGAAAAATGAATCACTCTTTGTTTGTTTATCAAGCGACGCAAAATAAGGGATCTAAAAAATCAGAATTAATATCAGGATCATCACTAGTGGACATCACTTGTTATTGGTAGAAGAATGAGCTGATCGGGGAGAGGGTGGGTGCCCGCGGTCTCCGAAGTTTTAAGTTATGGAATAGATTTCCGGGACCGCTGGCTATGTATTAAGATAGGGAATAGGTTTTCTAATGAATCAAGATAGGGAATAGAATTGGCAAGGTTTCATGGTTTGTGTGATGGTAAGAGAATGGTAAGAAAAACAATATTTTTGGGATTTTGTGTAGAAATGTCTAGTTTTTTCGCAAAATTTTTGGCACGCGTTACCTAATTGGTATATATCATTGGTGTATTACGTGTAGATTGAGGAATGTGGGTCTTTTAATTAGTTTTTTGGCTCATGAATAGTCACTGGTAAGAGTTTTTGGGCAAAAACGTATATTTTTTATTTAAAAAATTGAAACTTTTCAAAAAAACTTCAGAACGCGATAAGATTTGGTATATTTCGACCTTTTATCTTAACTGTTTTCTTAGATGATTTTATGTTTTGAAAGATTGATCTATCTACCTGAAACTATGCTGACACCTAACTGAAACGCAGCTGAAACTTTTGAATACCCGGAAAAATTGTCAAAATTTGAAAATTGTTACGTGCAAGTCATCAAAGTAGACTCAGCATCTGACCAAAAGT
Organism: Symsagittifera roscoffensis; assembly: GCF_963678635.1. Classification (NCBI taxonomy): domain Eukaryota; kingdom Metazoa; phylum Xenacoelomorpha; order Acoela; family Convolutidae; genus Symsagittifera; species Symsagittifera roscoffensis. The sequence goes on along the minus strand of NC_087066.1, from coordinate 19,472,734 downwards.
TGTTTTGGTTTACGCTCAAAATCTTTTGTGCTACTATCTTATTAGAGGATATCTATGTTGTATTAAACATCAGTTCAAAATTTTTTAATTTTGAAAGGTTTTTGAAGGTTTTCATGATTCGAGTCTAACTTTGATTTTTATAAAAGATTAACCAAAGTTCATTTGAAAGAGACAAAATTAAAATCAAATTTTATATAAATCGAAAAAAATTGAGTCAAGTGTTATTTCTGATAAACATTTAGATTTCTGCTAATTTTCCATTAACATATGTTTTATCAAAAGTTTTATCACAATTATCATCCTAGGCTCACACATGAAACAGATTTGGAGATTTTTTTATGTTCAAACTTCAGAAACTGTATCTGTTTCTTAAGAAAATTGGTGGATGTGTAAACTTTTCCAATAATCTGAAGTTGTTGTACATATTTATCTGTTCTAGTCCTCAATGAGTCTTGTTATTTCTCAAAATTATTTCTCAAAAATATTTCTACAACAGAGCTTTCTAGTAATTTTTGTTTGTCAAATAAAGTAATTTTATTACTTGAACGCAGATTTTTGGTTAAAGTTTTATCTTTTTTTGAGAATTGTTGTTTAATGAAATTTAGCACTAAAATAATTATTTAGTAGAAAAAATGTATGTGCTTGAAAACCCTAAGTTTTTCATAATTTCATTTAACTCATATACCATTAGAAACAAAAACCCAACAACAAAAGTCTTATCCGTGCCTCTCTTTGAGAGTTTTGAATTTCGATTTTTTAGACTATTATTAATAAGTTAAAATCAAGAACAATTTTCACAAATTTCACAAACAATGAAAATGAATTTCAACATTACTTCCCTGCGAACTCAAAAACAACACATTTTGGTTACTGCTTTATCTTTCATCTACCAATTTAATTATTTTTCAGACCAAATTGAATAAATCTTTGCCAAAAAAAAAGAATTTGAGATGGAGAACCGTATCATTTTAACGAACGTTCTCTAATCCAAAAATAGCATCAAAAAACCCAACTTTATAAAAAATTTTCTGGAGCAAATAGCTGTATATTTTTCTGTGTTCCCTCAAATTATTGAAAAAGCTCTTGGTTTAGAGTTAAATCGAATTAAATTTTTGTTTTAGAATCTCATCTCGTTTTTTTCTTTTATAGCTCGAACTTTAAAAACTTTACCAAAATCAATGAAAAATAAAAGAAAATAGCCTTCAAAAATCAGCTTAACTACACGGTACTCCATGAACCTACTCGAAAACAACAAATAAGGCTAGTCGAAAACAACAAACAAGGAAAACCGAAATTGATAGCCAGGCAAAACAATTCAGTTAAACTATGTTCTATAAAAGTCATGAACTTTTTAGAAAAAATTTTAGCAATTACATTTCCACTCATTAGATCATAATATAATTTTTATTGCATTTTCAACACAACCGATTTGCTGCAAGAAATCTACTTTTTCAGTTTTTACTGTGGACAAAAGATTTTTTGATTGATTTCCATTGAGAGTTTCTCGACAATTTGAACTTGATTGTCAGAGAAAAAATTTTAATTTTGTTTGAATTTCTGTATTTCATTGTTTGTTTTTAAAAATTTTTACATAATATGAGTCTAAGATTGGTTAAATTCAACTCAAGACACTTGCTAGTTTTTTGTGGTGTTTTAAGTAAACCTTATTACTTTTTTAAAGTGGTATTTTTGCTTGATTTCTACCAAAAAAAACAGACAATTTATTGGGAAAACTGTATCACTTAAGCGAACATCTTTTCTCTAAGTTGTATTCACTTCCATGGAAATAGCCTGAAAACATCCGAGTTTTCCTGTATTTTTACTTAGTTCATCTAATAAAACAAAATTTTGATAATTTACACAAGTACTAATACTTGATGGTTTTTATGTTGAAAGTTTCCTTAAGCTATTACTTATAATCTGAGATGAAGCAAAATGATCTCAAAAACTATAAAATTGAACCAAATTTCTACTTAATTTGGTTGAAAAATTTAAGTTTTTCTTGGTTTCTTATTCGATAATTGTATACTCTTGTTCTAACCCTAAGCTTCTAATTTTGATATGAAAATCTAGTTCAATTTTAAGTAATTTTTTCCTGGAAATGTTCAATGCCTAACAAATTTATCCAAACATAAGTGTTTTGGATCAATTTCTATTGAGAATTTCACGATAATTTGAACTCGATTGTTGCTGATCAATTCATCAATCAGAACATTTGAACATCAGCAACATTATGGAAATCTATAGACTTCTAGATTTGTCCAGGCTCAAAAAAAGTTATTATAGTGATTTGTACTATGTTTGATTTCGTATATTATTGAATTTACCGTTTTCGTGCAGTTCGTTTGGAGACGGCTGAGTGTGCTTTCCAGCACCATGTAGAATATTGTGCCAGTCGGTCATATTCGGAAGTTTGACCTTGAGAGAAGCAAAAAACACTTGATTTTGGAGTGAAATTTAATTTTTCAAAATTTCGAATGGAACCTGTCATGCACGATTTTCTCGCGATAACTGAAAATCAGAAAAGAGAAGTCAGAACGTTCGAGTGAAAAACGCGGGAAAGTTGCAAGAGAAATCGGTAGGAAATTGCTATTCGCAATTTCCATCATAGTGAACAAGAGTAGAGCTGTCCCATCTGAAATAGAAGACAGAGTATTCCCGAGAGAACGATTATTTGAGCTGGACCAGAGTGAACCTTCGACGGAAAGGTGGACAACTTGAGTGTCCCAATGGTTCACGAGAAACTATATCCTAGAGTTAAGACTTGTCCTCGTTATTGAAACTGATTAACATTAAAACTCATTTAGTTACATTATTTAATTCTTGAGTTAATTACCGACTGAAGTACTTCCCCTTCTTGAGTGTGCTACAATGTGAGTACTAATTTAAATTTCTAGAGTGTGTTTTATAATTGTTATGTTGAGGTAAGGCGAGTTTTAGGTTGATCCATCTGAAATGGATCAAAGTTACACTGTCTAATAAAAAGTAACTTAACGGATTGTTCCAGCCCGGTTTTTAACGGCGTTCATGTATTTTGGGTATCTAGAGACCTAAGTATGGGGACGTTTCTAATTCTAGAGTGGGGGGATATTTTAGTAGTAGCCTTTAAGCTGTAACGGGTCGTAGTCTCATGTCACAAACGAACCGAACTGGCTCCGACCGTTCTTGAGGTAGAAAAACACAAGAGATGGTGTCCCTGACCCTTGAGCCAGTGGTTATAGGGCCTATTTTTCTTAAGCCTCATGTGTGACTGCAGTAGACGAATGTTACATATTTTTTGACAAAAGGAATGCTTCATTTTGATATGAGTATTCAATTCTTTGCTGCTATATAAGTGAAAATTAGAATTTGGACACTTTAAAATTCAACAGTTTTCATGATGACTTGACGCATCCTTAAGTCTATAGTCTCTGTCACATACAATACATCCAACTATTTCATTTACTTTCATTGAGGGCAACTTAGTTTAAAAAGAAATAACTTGAGAACAAATGGGATAGTTCGAAAGTCCCAAAAATTTTATTAGGAGACTTAAATAGCTCCAAAAAAAGATTAAAAAAAAACAAAAACAGCAAATTTCTTGAAGAGTTATTTTCAAAGTGAAAGACAATCAGAATGGATTTCAACTTATTTGGTCTAGCTGAAAATTAAATCAACAAAAATCAATGCAACCATAAAAGTTTTAAAATTTTTGATTTCAATCAGTGAGATCCGAGCTTTACTATCCTGGAAATTTCAAAAATTTTGATATCAGCGAACCAAAATCAAGCTTTTCTTCTCAGGGAATTTTCAGCAGTTTTGTTTTGAACCGATCAGAATTTATCATAACTAGAATTCTAGACGTAATTTTGAATGATATCTCAAGGTTCTTGACTCCAGATATGTGACTCAACATGTAAGCAATTTCCTTCTTCCGTTGAAAGGAGAAAGATCTGTGGAGAACCCAATTAGAATCGAGCTTGTGTTTTGTAATTTTTCTTTGCATCTAGTATATTTGCATAACATGTTGTCTTGTGTTTTGTAAAATTTCTTTGCATCTAGTAATTGTATTTTTAAAAACTAGGAACAAATAGATAAGGTAAGAGTTCATAGAAAAGTATGTTAAAAAAATTTCGCACACGGGTTAAAAATCAAACGAAGGAAACTATCTTACAACATTTTTTCTATAAACATGGTAAAAAATTTAAATAATTTTCAAAATCTTGTACAAATTCTTACAACATTTTTTGCACACATGTGAAAAAATTATTAACAATTTTGCACACATGTTGAAAACTGTACAATAATTTTTGCTCATTGCAAATTTTTTTACACAGTTTGTAGCACTTGTTTTTTAAAAAATCAAAAAACCTCCGCGTTTTAAGAAAAATTTCCTCAATTTTTTTTGGCACGTGTATTTCATACATGCAAGAATAAGGTAAAAGTTCATAGAAAAGTTGGTAAAGAAAGTTTTGCACGCGGGTTAAAAATCAAACGATTCAAACTATCTTACAACAATTTTCTATAAAGATAATAAAAAATTTAAATCAATTTTAATGTCTTGTAAAAAATTTTACATCTTTTGCCTTCATGTGAAAAAATTCATTAACAATTTTGCACACATTATGAAAACTGCGCAATAATTTTTGCTCCTTGCAAATTTTATTACACAGTGTGTAGCACTTGTTTTTAAAAAATCAAAAAAATTTCGCATTTTAAGAAAAAATTCATTAAATTTTTTGGCACATGTATTTCATACATGCAAGAAATTCCATTTTTTGCATGTATGTTGATCGAAAACATCAGAAAAACAATGAATTAAGATAGGGATTAGCACTCAAAGTCACCAGTAATGAAAACATTAAATAATTTTCAAAATCTTGTACAAATTCTTACAACATTTTTTGCACACATGTGAAAAAATTATTAACAATTTTGCACACATGTTGAAAACTGTACAATAATTTTTTGGCACATGTATTTCATACATGCAAGAAATTCCATTTTTTGCATGTATGTTGATCGAAAACATCAGAAAAACAATGAATTAAGATAGGGATTAGCACTCAAAGTCACCAATAATGAAAACATTTTAAAAATAATTTAACTTACTATAAATTAAATAAGTTATTAAAATGAAATTTTGCGTTTTTCGCACATCAATAGGCAAAAAAGTTAGGTTTTTGAACATGTTTTTGGAAAAACAACAAAAAAAATCATACATATTTTTGCATGCTTGTTAAAAGTCAAGACATTTTGTGCATATTGCAAAAATTTTTATAATATATTCAGCACACATGTTGAAAAAAAAAAATCGCATCTTAATAAAAATTACAATGAATTAATTTGCAATTGAAAGAAATTTGTAACAAGTCTTTCTTACACTATAACTAATTTAAGTTTATGAAATTCTTTGTTTTTAATTTGATTGTTAAGATATCCACCTTGTGCAGGTATGTTGATCCAAAACTTCAGAAAAACATCGCATTAAGATAGCGAATAGCACTCAAAGTCATCAATATCGGATATTTCTTAGCAAAAAAAGTAAATAGCTTTTTACAAAAAAATTGCGTTTTTTCGCATTTTAATTTGAAATCATAACCTTGGACTTTTGAAAATATTTTTTTTTCGAAAAACCTCAAAAAATGTTACATTTTACACAAACAAATCATAACAACTTGTTAAAAATTGAAACCGTTTTTGCATGTTACAAGGCTTTTCATAATACTTTTAGCAGACAAGTTAAGAAAATCAATGAAATCTCGCATTTTAAGAAAACTTTCTTTAAATTATTTCGCAATTTAAAGAAAACTGTAACAAGATTTTCGTACATTGTTAATAATTAAAATTCATGGATTTCGTTGTTGTTAATTTTATCGTTAAGAAGTCCAATTTTTGCTTTTATCTTCATCAGAAACATGAAAAAAAAACAATGCATTAAGAAAGGGAATAGCACTAAGAAAGGTGTTTATCAATATCGAAGGTTTTTTAACAATGTTGTAACACGTTTCTTAAAGTAAAGTTTTGCATTTTTCGCATATGCTAAAGAAAAAAGAAGTTAGATTTTTGCATGTTTTTCGAAAAACAACAAAAAAAACTTATATTTTACAAAAAATTTCCTAATTATTTTTGCATACTTATTACAAATTTCAAAAAAATTTTCGCACTTTTCGCAAATGAATTATTATCTTTCATACTTCTTGGAAAAACCAAGCGAATTTTTGCATCTTGCAAAAAAAATTCTGAGTTAATTTTTGCAAACGTGTTAAAAGTTACATAAATTTTTTAAAATGTTCAAAATGAGTATAGTTTTGCCAGGAGTTATGCAGACGACCAATTTTACAGTTGGTTACGACTATTAACGACCAACTTTACAATTCTTAAAATAATGTCCTCCAATTTTACAAACTTTAGAAACCGTGTCATTCGCTGGCTAAACAGCTAGGCATGATTTCAAAAAAACTGAGCTTCATACAGCTGTTAACCTTCTTTTTGATGTCTAATGATGGAGTTTTTGACGTTGAAACTGCTGTTAATTTTGTTTTCAAGAGAGTTACTGGGCTGAAACAAATGTCATTTTAAGATTGATTGTTACATCCTTTTGTTTAATCATGCCATATTTAGGTCTTCAAGAAGTTCAAACATTATCTTGAATACCGCGAGACGACAACTCGTCAAAAGCAACAATAGGTCGAAAAGCGACAATTCGCATTTTTTTTGAAAAGACGACGACTCGCGCGGGGCAATGATTCATACGATAATTAGTAGTTTTTATTTGATATGCGAGGGTCAAATTACCAGCTCTCAAGATTCTCATAGCAATAGCGTCATTCAATATACTTGCAGATTTCGACAACTGAAGGAATTGAATCCAAGTTTAGAGCACTCACACATTGAGTTGGAATTTGAAAAGCTTCTGTAAATACTTTTCAAAAAAAACTTGCGCTGAAGTAAAGTGGCGCAAAAATCTGTAAATTGGACTGGCTCCCACGCTCCTTTCGGTGAAATTTTTCGTGAGCCTGGCACTCATACCGAAATTTCAATTAGGTCTCATTGCCCTATGCGCTTAAATTTAAGACGAGTCGGACAATTCCTTATTGATGAAATATGTTGGTTATTTTAAGTCAACTTCGGTTGGGACCAAAGTTTGTGGAAACAATGCAAATACGCAAAAAATGGCCAACAAAAACTAATAATTCAGTAGAAGGCTGACATAGAGCCTTTCAAAAGAAAATGGGGAAAAATTCCAACTCAGTACCATTTTATCGCTCGGATCAATTAAGCAATGTCCAGCATTTTTTTTCTCGAAATTTTTTTGAAAAAATGTTTTTTTTTCCAAATTTTTTTGGGCAATTTTTTTTAGGAAAGCGAGTTACCAGGGTTGGTGGGTGCTCTAGCCTTGTATCTGAATAGCAAAAACTGTTTTCCGCAGCATCTTAATATTGTACGCAATAGCTTTTTTTACTTTTATTCGCCTCAGTTTTATTGATTATTTTTCCACTCTGAATGTAATTTTTAAGCTTTGATATTGTAAATTTTTGCGTTCACCATTCTTTGGAAAAACTAGTTTATGATTTCGTATCAATCAAACTATTTTCAAATGGTTATAAACATGTCTCAAGTACCTATTGAGCCATCTCCCACATTTCCTGACTATTTCTACGGATGCTCCGCCAAAACTTCTCTAATGACTCCCACTTTCGTTTTCTATTTTTGCGTTTATGTGTCCCAAGCTATCGAAGATTACTAAGAGGTCATCCCAGAATTCTTCAAAAAAGTTTTTGAAACTTTTACCTTAAGTGAATTTCTGATAGAATATACGGTTTAATTCCAGATTGTTTCCAATGAAAAATTTGAGCTTTATTTTTTTAATCAAAACTGAGAGCTATTTTTTTGTAATGCTCTATTATAAAATTTACTGGAGACTGTGGACTGAAGTCACTGGTATCAAAAAAAGTTCATAACGGAGGGTGAACAAAGCAACATAAAACGTAAAAGAAGCTTTTCACGAAGAAAACATCATCTCAGTTTTTGAGTGAAATTTATCTTTCAGTATATGTCATCTAACGAACTGCTTAACCATTAGATTTTTCCTCATGCGCACAATTAAGATTTCTTGGCGGAAAAGTCCAGCTGCTAAGGCGGATGACACTTTCTCTCGCAATTGTAAACAATTTGGAAGCTGAAATTCCAACTGAAAACTTTTTCATCCATTTTTTTCACTTTGTCAATATTTTTGGCGAGATAATGGTGCTTCAAAAAAATCTGCTCAAGGTTTTGGTCAAATCTGTGAGAAAGACTGTTTCGTCATTAGAGCGAATTTGTTTGCAGGATTATATTCATCAACTCATCAAAGCAACTCCTCGAAACTTAAAAAATAATATAAATAAAAATTTGTATCTGTATTAATATAACTAAGCCAACTAAATTGGTTCCCAGTTATACAATTGATGTTCGTTATATTTGGAAAGGGCTTGAAATCATTATCTAACGCTACCGACGTACTATATGAACCCTAGAACCCAGTTTGCGAAAAGTAAAAAAGCAAGGCGCAAAGTAAAATATTAAAAATGAAAAAAGTTTCTTGAAAACCACATTTTTTCAGAATTTCCGCTAACTTTTCAAAAATTATGAGCTTGGTAAAATCGACGTTCAAATCAACAAATAATTGGGTATAATTGAACATATTCACAGGAGCTATTGTTTCAACGCTGATTTAATTACCTTTTACTTTGTTTATATATTCATTTATTTAAAATGTCTATTGGAAATGTATTCAAATCTTGAAAATTGACATCGTTCTTACCAATTCTAATACTTAAAACAAATATAGAAATTGATTAATTTATTGGAAAACAAATATAAAAATGCTTTCAATTAAAGTAGACCATTTGAAATTGAAACCAGTAAAAATGAAACTGTTTCAGCGGTTATACGTTACCTGTTCATTGATCACACTGTTTATGATCATGGTTACCTTAAACTACCAATCTTTACCTATGGTCCTACACTCTGCCAGTTTCGAAGGAAAGCTTATATCCGAGGATATAGACACCCAAAACTGTACTCATAGTTTGGAGTCTAATCACGATGAGACGGTGTGTCCGGATGATTGGACTTTGAGTAAAAACATTTGGATGATGGAGCTGAACAGTAGCCAGACGACTTTATCAGCCCAAAACTTGTGTATTATTGAGAGTTACGCGGCCAAAATGCCCACGTGGTGTGTCAGGTGAGATTTCTCATCTAAACTTTTATCATGCTTTTTTTAGTTTTAATAGTGGCATGCACAGAATTTTTTGACCGGGCATGGGAGTGGAAGAAGTTGTAGACTTAATTCAGTCCGGCTATTTCTAGTTTTCCAGCTATTTCCCAAACCTTGCCATAACAATATTTAGCGCACCCTTTCCAACAGTTATTATTAAACAGGACTGCTCCTATCAGGCGAAGAACTGAATGGCCTAGCACGTTTAAAGACCCAGGTGCAAGGTAAAATATACAAGACAGCTCGTGTTGGTATACCATGGTGAAGCCCCGAATGTTTCGACTGCCTTTTAATTGGTCTCCAATAGTTTTTTGAAAAAAAACTTGATCATTTACAAAGTTTGAACCGTCAAATTTCTCTCGCTTCAAACATTTCGAATTTTAAATGACTGAAACATAATTATATGACAATTCGTTCACATTTCCTCATCACAGCACGAAGAAAAATGACAGAATTTAAAAAAAAAACACAGCATACGGTTAGGTTAGCCTTGTTTATAGTTGGCAATTTTAAAAATTAAGACCATTTATCCACGGGGGAAAGGACCAACACAAGAGCTGTACAGCTCATCACGGTGATCCGCTGTTGTGCCCCTGTTTAAGAACTACATGTTATTTTCTTGGTTATTTTGCTGGGCTGGGTAATGTTGCTTCACCCTCAAGCAACGAGCACGGATCATGTTGGGCTTCGAACATCCCACCTTTCGATTGACGGGCGGATACCTAACCACTTCACCACCGCTCCTCTAATAACCAGTTAACCACCGCTCCCCTTAAGGGATTTCAATTTCGACTAAAAACGTTATTTATTTTCCAGCAAACAGTATATATAATCTTTTCGAAAAAAAAATTTAAAATTTTCATTATTTGCCCTAATAAATGTATTTTTTGGATATTTCCTCTGTTTTTGTCCTTTTCGAATGTGTGGCATATCATATGTTTGCAGAATACCGTTTGCTATCAATATTTGAATTCGCTTCATTCTGATTTTTTGCGTCGTATTTAAGGTTCCTACTCGTGTCAGAATCGCCTTTTGGAAACCCCTTCCAGAAGAACTGCTACGAAGCCGAACTGCGGGCAACGCTGGGGGACAAGTTGAAAAACATCGCAATTCACAACGTCGAAATCGAAGAAATCTTAAACGGCAGCGGAATCGCGCCTTCTGAAAGATCCTTTTTGTCATCAAGATATAAACTGACCCATATTTCAGATGTGCTCAGAGTTGTGTTGCCGTATAAATATGGTGGAATGCACAGCGACACGGACGCTATTTTAAGGAGAAATTTACCTCAGTTGGAGAGTTATTTGCCTTTTATAGCGCGTATGCCTAAAAGCGACGAATTCCGGTTATACAGTAGTTCGTTCATGGCTTTTCCTAAAGGTCATCCACTTTTGCAAATGGTGGTTTCTAAAATGTTCGATGGCTATTATTCGTTTATCTATGGGTCACTTCTGAAAATATTCTACAGGGAGATTTCGAAGTATTGCATCAACCAGTGTGGAGTTGACCCGAAAACTGTGAAGGCGTCAACAGAAGAGTTTAAGTGTTGCGATGTTAATATATTAGGTTTGTAAGCGACGCGTTTTCTGGATAACTTTGAAAAGCATTCAACGAACCCTAAAAAAATTGTTGAAATTGTAAGTTTTTAAACTGCATGCAAAGTGACATAGACGCTCATTTTAGGCGTAACTTACAACAGCTAGGCAACTATGTTTTTTTTCATGACCTATAAATGTTTTAAAAAAACTAATCCCCGAGGGAATTCAATAAGTGTTAGCCAGGAGCGGATTTAGGGGAGGAGCCTGTGGTTTCTTTTAAGGCCGTTGGTATTCTGTGGTACTCTCTCCTTTGGCGCCAATACATACTAAGTTTTGGGAGGGGGAAGGGGGCAAATATTGGTCAAAATAGGGTAACTTGTGATTTACCAGTGATTTTACAAGGTTAGTTATGAAAATCAAATATGCTTATCATGTCTTAATTTTTCTGTATGTCAATTTTCATAAGAATCGTACAATGTGAGCAAAAAATTTACTTGTGAATAAAATTTTGCAGGTGGGCGGGGAGAGGAAAAAAGGCCTAGGCGAGAGGAAAAAAGGCCTAATCTGTAACAAGGAGCGTACACACATCCCCCATTCCCGCTAAATCCACCCCAGATTAGTCCCCCCAAGCGAAATTTAGCCCACCATAACAGAATAGTAAAAATAGTGTAGAAGGGGCTTTAATTTTATAGTAATAGGCTTGGGGTTGTAATGGGAAAGACCCAATGATGCAATCCATCAACTATCATGCCAGCTTTGTATCATGTAAGGCCAGTTTTCATTATTCAGCCGATCGTGGTATGTGTTTCGAGCATGGTGAGAAGGTGAGAAATAACTGCAGTTTCTACCATTACACTTCCACTTTCTGCTCATTCAAACACGCCAAGAGAACCATAGAACTGACTGCAGACAACTACACCTTAGCCGAAATTGCACGTGACAGTTGTCCAATTACAGTAGAGAGGAAAAGATATTTCTACAATCAGTGCACATATGAATAAAATCCTACTTTGGCAAAAAATCAGATTATATTAACTTGTTTCTATCTACATGCAGTAGCGGATTTAGGTGGTGTGGTGGGGGGGGGGGGGGGGGGGGGGGGGGAGATGGGGGGACGCCCTCTTTTCAGGGATTCGACCCCCTGCCGACCCAAAGGGTCCCCCTTTGTACTATTTTGAGATATCCATATTTTGAGATATCCATATTGTTTTGAGATATCCATATTTTTTTTGGCCTTTTTTCAAAAATTGGCCTGCGGCGCAGAAAATTTGGTCAAATTAGTGTCTTTATAGTGGTTTAAAAGAGCTCAGAAAATCAATTTAGTCTACCAAAAAAAAAGATCAACAAAATTTTCAAATTTTTTTTGAAAATCCCCCCCCCCCTCTCGGGAAATTCCTTGATCAGCGCCTGTCTACATGTATTGTTCTAAACATGTTTCCTTTGCTTTTAATTAATTATTCTGAGATTCCGTTTCTGCAGTCTTACATGATTTCATGATTTGTAATCGACTTATACTCTGTTTAAAAATAATTTAAAACGGTTCTCAAACAGACTGAAGACTATGAGTAAGAAAAACGAGGCAGAGCTCTCGCTTCTATAGTGCAATCGCCCTGTTCTAACTTTGGAAAGAATCTGAAAAAAGTAGTGATATCGAAAACAATATCTACAGGAGTTTCTATGATAAACCCATGTCAAGTTGCAGCAACTCAGAGTGTAAATTATTAGGGAAAATGATGTCGGTTATGCCTTCCTTATTCACTAATTTTCTGCACGTGTGTGTATACATACATACAGTGCTGATTTAAATTATCCGGACAAAACAAGCCAAACTTGAATTTTCAAACGCGTTTTTCTCAGTTTGCGTTAAAGTGAGACAAAAAATGAAGAAAACAAAATTTGCTTAGATTTTCATCAGAATTAATATAGTGCAATTTTTTCTCCAAGATTCTCAACCAAAATTTTTTCCAAAAATGTTTTTTTTTGGCTTTTTTCAATTAATCAAAAACTACGCTGAAACTACTTTGTTAATTGACAAGGAACATATATCACAAGAATCCTCTTGCACAGCCCAACAGAGTTCTAGAAGGGTTAAATCTCCAAAAATCTGTAGATGAGAAAATATTTTTGCTTGATAGTCAAGAAACGTGATTTTTACTATATAAAACCCTAAAATTTTTGATTAAAAACAAATTTTAAACAATTTACTCAAAGTTTTGGAGATTTAAACCTTCTTGAATTTTGTTGGACTGTGTAAGAGGCTTCTTAGGATATATATTCCTCATCAATTAATAAAGCAGTTTCACCGTAATTCTTGATTAATTGAAAAAAGCCAAAATTACTCATTTTTAGGGTAAAATTTTGATTTAGAACTTTGAAGAAAAGATTGCACCATATTAATTCTGATGAAATTTTAAGCAACTTTTGTTCTCCTCACTTTTTGTCTCATTTTAACGCAAATTGAGAAAAACGCGTTTGAAAATTTAAGTTTTGTTTGTTTTGTCCGGATATTTTAAATCAGCACTGTAATTTACTTCACAATGCGTACAAATCACGTTCTTTGTTCCAAATGGATACTTTGTTCCGTGAACGATTTTTTGTTGATTTCATAAGTGTGAAAGCCATCAAAACGTTGAAGATCTAGGTGAATGTAGCTTAAGTATTGAGGGAAACAACTTAGAACAAAAAAAATAAATTGCAAAAAAATCAAAGATCGCAACATCATTCACAAAGTAATGGAAAGAACTTGAAACAGGTATATCACCAAATAGCTCGCGACATACTTAAAATCTTTCCATTACTAATACTTAAAAACAACGGATGGAACACCCAAACCAAAAGAAAAACTTGTTCAGATAATCGATGGTCAGAAAAATATTTTTTTTCAAGCTGGTCTCAATTGTAGTTGTTTGTAAAAAGATTGATTTAAAAAAACTACAAATTTATTGGTAATACTTAGATTACCTAACAAAATTGATATCATTTGCATAATCCGGTTGAAGGCAGAAACTTTTGGCCTAAAATTGTCTTTTTTTTGAAATTTGACTCAACATACTTTTGATGGGATACTAGATTCGATCAAGTTAGGGACGAATTTGAGCAACTTAAAAAGGTCGTGCAACAAAATTGGTCCGGAGTTCCTTCCTAGAATTACTTATTATTGAATCAAATTTTAGAAAATACAAGGATAGCCAGTTGAGGTGCAAGTAGCACAGAGTGCTCCGACCATATTTTGGACATTTTTTTTCAAATGAATATCATTCTTTTTGTGCGTGGTTTGGTAAAAAAAGACTAATTGGCGAGATTGACACAAGTTTTAGGTTGAAAAAATGACACAAAAAAAATCACTAAATAAATTTAGTTTCAAAAAAAGTGCAGTTTTTTTTCTGATCCCAAAATGGTGCTAGAAAACCTCGAAAACTATTTCAACCAGAGCAAATTTAAGTTTTCAGGGATTGAAAAGGTTTACCCGTCTTCTATGCAAAGCCAATTTTACGCATGCTTGCTTGCTTTGTATGCTCAAAATCGGACTAAAAAATTTAAAAAAATTTCAAATTGTTTTTTCTAGACAATGAGAAAACCTTTGAAAATTTTTAATGTCGTTTGTCAAACTGACAAAAAAATAAACTTAATTTCAATTAATTGAAGTATCGACCAACAAACAAAATATGATGCTCTAGAAACAGAGTGGATGCTTCGAGAAAACAAGTTATTTTTTTAAATCAATTTCCAAATCTCATTTAAGCTTTCAATTATTTAATATCGATCTTTAAATATTTTACACCAATCAAATGCGTCAAACTGGATCAAGGGATCTCTTCTGCCACGAGAACTTGAACATGAATGCCTTTTAACGCTTGACTTGTTAGTACGTTACTTCATTTATTACCTTATCTTCAATTTCTTGCTGATGTTTTGAAACTTCTGTTATCAGAGAGCGTGACAGGCCATTTCGATATGAAAATGCACTGCAAAAAAAATCAGAAGTCAACCCGTCTAAATTGAACGAAAAACAAAGGTAATGACTTTCTGAGAAGAAAGAAGAAATCATCGCATTCCTGAACATCTAAATTATTCAGCATCATAAGAACCAAAATAATTTTTGAAAAATTTGAATGAACTCTAGGGAACCAAAGAAATGATGAATTGATTGAAACATTTTTCAAACTTTCGCATTTTGAAAAAATATGTCATGGCAAAATTCTTTCAATTTCAAGAATCTTTTATCTTTATTTTTGACTTCTTTTCCAAAAAACCAACCCATCTTGTGGAAATTGGATCCATAGTTAATTTTATTTCAGTTGAAAAATCTTGGAATGTAAATCATATTTTTAAAATTTGAGTAACTCACGTTTTTCCGATTAAATTAAGGATAGAAAGCCATCATCTTTTCGAAAAACCATTATTTTTTCTCGAAAAACCTCGTGTGAAATTGTAACTTTTTGAGAGTAGGAATAGTCTCACGAAATCAAAAAGCCATCAAGAGACACTCAGCTAATAATTTGAAACTTTGCATTTCTTTCTTTTAAAGCCCCATGCATCCAACAAAAAACACGGCACACCAAGACAAAAATTTCTTAAATCAGAACACATCACAAATTTCCGTTTTTTTGCGTTACTTCTTTTCTATCCTCAAGAAAACTAGAATCAGAATATTACAACTTAATACCACACATCAAAATATAGTTTCAGGTAAAATATCAACATATTCGACATACCACAACAAGGATCGCCAAACTATTGGGCATCTATAGATTATTAAGCTCAGTTTTTGGATTGTTTCGTGAGGATCGAATTCAGAATAACATAAGTAAAGCAAATCACAAACAGGAATAGGAGATTCACGACAAAAATTCACGGGATAATTATTATATTAGGGCCATTCTATTGGAGCACCACCAAATTATCGTCCAATTAATATTAACAAACACCCCTCGTCTCTGAATCCTTTAATCTTTATTGGCATCTAATTAATGGTTTACGTGATACTAGGTGTGTTTGCAAATAACGAATTTGGTTTCAAAATAATAATTCTCTTCATACACGTATTACCACAGTACATCATTGTGTCAACAACAATTAAAATCAAACTTCCAAAAAATGTGTAATAAAGCATAAATGATTTCAAACTGCCAAATATGGGTAAACAGAAAACCATAACAAAAAACGCAGCTCCTTCGCTTTTCAACATGGTTAAATTATAGCTTTTTGATATCAGTATTTAATCAGTATAATACAAGTTTAGTGCCAGTAAGATTTTCCCGGAGACAATTTTCTTTCACTTCAGTTTTGACCTTTAACGTTAGTTTGTACTATCTTTTCTGTTTCTACTACTGTCTCCTCTCTTCTGCCTGATTGGGTTTAGCGGCTGTGATTGTTCACTTTTTGGTTCTGGTTTGAGTGGTGGACGTCGTAGTCACAGGCGGGGGCTTCGATCCTCTCACTATTGAAGATTTGTTCTTGATGTAGCCCTTCTTCTTGCGGTCAGTCTGAACACAGCAGGAACCCAAACATTATTTTATAAAACTTTTTCTCATTGTGTACCAGAATTTCCCCGTCCTTTGAAGAACTTCATGAAGTTTTTGCAATATTTCAATAGCAAGTACTCTGCATAAGTACTCACATGAACAAGAATTTCCAATGTCGCGGTAGCGCTAAAATGACTCTCTCGCCATGACCATTGTTTTAACTGCGACTCACCCAAGAGTTCAAATGACATTTGAAACTCCTCATTCATCCTCTGCGTAAAATTTATCTCAAAGAGCAACTCTTTCCTTGCCCTACGTACCTTCTTGCTGATGTAGCGGAAGTTCTTCCTCAGTTTGCTGAACTGTGGCCTCTCTCTGGCCACTATGCGGTTCTCTAGGGGCTTGACCTTAAAGATCCTGACGAGCCAGTGCTCGGAGGTAAATGCTTCCTCCATGTGTTTGAACGAGATGTCCTTCTTCCCTATCTCCGCACCTCGTGTCCGGTCATAACCAGCCGGCATGCGGAAGTCCAGCTTAAAACGCAATAAACATATGAACAGATAATTGGTAAAAAGCCAATGAACGCAAGTAAACTTAAAAAAATACTGACTTGTTTTTTTGAAAAAAATCTAGCTTTCGAATTTCAAAGAAAAAAGATGACGTTAAAACTCTTCGAACTTCTAGAATAACGTATGATAGACACTGTATAGATGAAATTAACCTAATTTAAGAAAACTGGATCAATAGGTAATTCTTCTTCATTTCGCTGGGAAATCTGATAATTAAACTACGTTCATGGCTCTGAAAAAAAAGAGAAAAGGGGCGAAAAAAAGTTTTCAATGGTCGAGCCTAGTTACATGCCAAAAAATTAAATTTATGCAATAAAACTTTAATAAAAATTATGCTATGTCTTCGCCTTTCAGCATGATATTATTTCCTAAGATAAAAAACGACTTGATTTTAGTCGTACAATGTCATTTTAATAATACACTGATGAAATATCCAAATTACCATACTTTGTCAATAAATCTATATCTAAACTCTATTTTGCTTATGGCACATGTGTTTTTGGAATGATGCCTAAAAATTCCTATGGGAATAAAACTGAATGTTTTTCCTAACTCTGATTTCATACATAATGAATATGAGACGATATTAGTTGAAAGGGTCTTTGTGAGCATTTACATACTGACCTGCACTTCTCCGAATCGGTAGTATGACATGAGGTACATCAAGCAGTTCAGCATAGTGTCCGAGGCCTCATTGTCCACTCGGTATGACCCCGCGTCCGAAAAGTAATTGCTCTCCTAAACCCAATCATCACAGTTTCAAACTATTTTTTGTGACTCCAATAATTCGATTTGCAATAATTTTTATTATTTCAAATTATCGACTAACAGCAAACTACGGACGTAAATATAGTTTCGGCAATGACTTCAATTAATCATTGTTATGTATGTCACCTTAATCTCTTGCGGATGTTCCCCTTCCGCAATTCTGACCATCCAGAGAAATTTGTTGATATCGTCACCAGAGTACCCAATTAGACCTCCAAATATAACCAACACATAGTCCACGTCTAAGCTCCTCATAATCTCATACGCCCGTGACTCATTCGAAGACATAGCTTTGCCGACCATTGCAATGTGAGAATTGTTCCAGGTGTTGTTGTCGACTAGTGTGGTCCGGTTGGCAAACCCAGCTATCTGGTACCCGTAGTCCCACCAGGACATCACTCGGGCATCCTCAGCTGTGTTGCGTCGTAGCCAGTAGTAGGCCTCTCGGAAGTCGTCAAGAATGTTGCGGCTCCTGCCAATCAATCAATATTTTAATTGGCATATTCACAATAAAATGCAAATTATAATACATAACTTTTGATAGAACAAATAATATCTAGGTTTCGACTATTTTTGTTATCTATAATTTGCCTAGGGAACGAATAACTATAGGTTTTTTCAATAGTATCAGTAGTATTGCGAAAGAAAATTAACAGGCAGAATTATTTACTTCCACTGACAAAAAATAATAATTCTGCCTCGCCCAACTCGGTTCATTTTCATTCGCAATACATTGACATTGGAAAAAATTTATTCGTGCTTAGAACCATTTATTGGATGCCTTTGAAAATAACAGAGAGAGCTCACCCGTCGTTATTCTGGGATGCCAACACAACTGACGGACTTGAGTACGCACTGCTTGTAACCCAGGTACAATGCACTGCAAACAACAGCAACATGATCAACAGCGTGAACACAGTGACACTCTTCAGATTAGTTCCCAAACTCAGCTCCTCCTTTTCCTTTGGCGGCTTCACTTTTCCCGCCTTATCATACAGCTTTTTATTCTTCTTGCCACTCGCTCCACTCGGTGAAGTCGCCGATCCATTCTCGTATGCATCCTCGTCGTCATTCGTCGCATTCTGAGCCGCCAACTCGTTCGAATCCGAGATGATATACTTGGAGAAACTCTCCGAGAATATGATTGCAGCTCCTATGCACACTACCGGAGTCAGGGTGAGAATTAATCTTACCATGACTCCCGCGAAATAAGATGCGAACACAGCGTATAGCACAATGAAGACTCGTTCGTCGTTGACTCGCTTGATGCAGAACCAGATGCCGGCGGGGAATGCGCAGACGAGCACGTGGAGGTCGAAGAAGAAGGACACCCATGTGGTGGGCTGGTGTTCGGACACGGAGGCTATGATGGGAATGTGGATCTTGGCGTAGCTGAAATAGAAGACCTCTTATACCAAAATCAAAATAGAACAGCTAACAGATACCTCACTTTGAATTTTGCAGATACCTCACTTTAAAAAAACTTCCTTCTCTAGGAAAGAGTTTGATACAAGGCTTGACTTGAAGCTTGTAAATATCGTTAATGCGAAGATATATTTGCCGTAATTTGTGTTATGAACGGCCATGAAGAAAGAGGGAATCCCTCGACTGCCAAGGACCGAATGCGCGAAAAAAATTTCAATCAATCAGAGCTCAGTTTTCCAAAGTTCGGAAATGAGCGATAAATTCAGTTTTTGGACATTTTTTTATTGTTACCTCCTGTCCTACTCAATGCACGACCAAACCTGGGCTTGGGATGTCATCCATTTTGCCGCAGCAGGTCCCAACTTTAGGAGGCGGATGACTCTAGGACCGCTTCAGCCGTGACCGAAGTGCGATTCGAAGGCACGACTCTCGTGTTGAAAGACCCTTGCCTTATCCCACTCGGCCATGGCTGCACGTTGGCAGTTTAGGACAATCTAACGGGCGCGTTGATTGATTGGTTGAGAATTTTCGAGCATGACGTTTTGGACAGTTTAACGGGCGCGTTGATTGGTTGAGAGTTTTCGCGCATTCGGTGCCCCATGAAGCAATGTTACTAACCCCGTGTCCCAGAGAGAGTAGAATCTTCCACTCCATGGAGCCACATAGCCCATATAGGTGAGTGCTACCACTCCTGCAAACACCACTCCTGCACAAAGTATCACTGCATATGCGAACAGGGCTTTGAACTGCTCCGATGAGACCTAGACGCAACACAAAACGACCGTTTTGAAAAAGTAAAGATAGGAACTCCAGTACCGTTTGAGTTCACATTTCTTTGAGAAAAAAAGATTTTTGAAACCTATAACTACAAAAAATTTCGTAGAGCAGCATTTGTTCGATTGAGTTCTACTTGACACTTGAGTAAAAATCAGACGCAAATGGAGTTTCACAAAATTCACTTGAATTATGGCTTTAGAATTTGCTTGGAGAATTTCGCATCCATATTCCAATTGTAGCTGTAAGTTTCAGAAAAATGACTTCTCACTTTACAGAGAAGTCACTTCCCACTTTTTGGTTCAAATTTAAAACATAATTGGACATCGCGCGATGTCGCGCAATGTCATATCACGAGATAAGATCTCAACAAGCGGTTAATTTTCCATATATCTAGAAGTTGATTTACTACTCTTTTATCGTTCTCTATATCAACTGTTGATTATACCTTGTTTTGATGCCAACCTAAGAAAGGTTATGAGCCCAGCTGCCAAAATACAGGTCAGAAGTCAAGAGTGACTGACTTAACAAAAACTTTGAGAGAGCTTGCTGTGAATTGGTGACACAGATAAGGTCGCATGGCAGATCGGCAACCGAGGAAAAAGTCACAACGAAAATAGTGAACTGGCAGATAGACAACAGAGCAAAACAAATCGAAGACAAGTCCATGAGACAGAGCATTGAGACAATCCAGTGATCACGATGAAGTCTGGAGTCACAAGGAAAGCTGAAAGAAGCACACGATAGAAAGAGATAGACACGACGTTAGAAAGATAGAAAGTGTGAGAGAGAGATAGAATCTGACAATTTGTTTAATTTCATAAACTCAATTGATCTGGTGTTTTATAAATTGTAGATTCTTTGTTGCTTGAGGGGATCGTAATGCGTCTCTGCAAGATCTGATCTTGAGCTTGATTTAATTAATCGAACCTCCAAAAAAACCACTCCAAAAATTCTATACTGCTAATCTAAATTGCTAAATATGAAGTCTGGGAAGTAACTTTAGATTTGCTAAATCGCTGATGTGTGATTCGGTGCGCAGACATTTAGGTTTTGGATAAGACTGAGGTAAAGAGATAAATGATTACTTAAGTTACGTGCTGCGATATATTTGTTGATATACTGTAGACTGAGTTTTTGTCATTGAAAAGTACATGGAACATAAGGTATTTGTTCAGAGCAATACGGGTTAGGCTAAAAATGTCAAAGTCAGAGAGAAATGAGTTTTCAGGAAAAAAAAAACTTTTTTGTACTTCACAGATGAATTTGAGGCTAAAATTTTGCATCTCAAGTTAAATAAATTTATCAATAATGAAGTAGACGAAATTTGCAACCAGTGTTAGGAATAATGTACTGTAGAACAGAGAGGCATCCTCAGGAAAGGAAAGAGAAATTTCAGATGAAAAAGAAATGCATGTTTGGCATGAGTTAGTCCAATCTTTAGTGTTTTCGAGACCCCATAAAAGCCTTCCAAAAGAGTTGAGTAATTTTTGTACTTTATTAAAGTTCAGCAAAAATGATACGTCTTTGAGTGAAATTAAGAAAGATTTGATAACCGTGGATCATAGTAATGAGAACGCGGAGACTGAACAACCGTTTATTTCTACGACAAAAACCTGTTTTAGATGTAATGAGACAGGACACAAAGCAGCTCATTGTAGATCTTAGCTGAAGAAAAAGGTTAACCGTGATAAAGCTACTGTGAAATGTTTCCGATGCTTAAGACTAGACGACATAGCAATAGATTGTATGAAGAATTTAGAAAAAATGAAGGAAAACCAACAGTTTGCTGAAACAAATCAAACTCATTTTAGCTTTTTCAATTCAGCAGATAGGCTTGAGAATGATTTAGTAATAGATTCAGTTGCAACTTGCAGTATGATAAAGGATAAAAAATTATTTGTTGAGCTGGACAAAAATTTTAGTGAAACTGTTGAAAACGCCAACAAAACTGAGTCTATTACTTTAAGCTAAGGAAGAGTTTAGTTTAGTGTGAGAGATTCAAGGAAATTCCAAAAATATTTCAATAAATGAATTTTTTTATGCGACAGGAAATTCAGACAACCTGGTGTCGGTCTCAAGACTTAATAATGGAGGAGCTACGTGAATTTTTGGAAAAGGCTCAAGTACTGAATAAGCAAATGGGACCATAAACCCTTTAACTGAGCGAGGAAAAGTTTATCTGGAAAATAGGATTTGGAAATTTCGAGAGCAAAACTTTGGGACTCAGAGTCAACAAGACTTAATTTTGCAGAGAGACAAAAGAGACATTTGAGATTTCTGGTAAGCAAAATTAGAATATGATCATAAATGGGGATAAAACGAAGAATGTTGAGCTGAAAAATGAGTTATGAGCCCATCCAAAAACTTCATTAAAAGAACGGGGTAAGAAGGAGTCGAGAAGCTTATGTGAGGTTCAGAAGTTTCAGAGTAGGGTCAAAGATAGTGGAGGAAAGGAGATTCGAAAGCAGAGCAAGAAAATTAATCCGGTTTTTTAGCTAGGAAAGAAAATACTGATATTGCTCTCGACAAACATCGTATGAGTTAGGGTAAAACTTAACCTCAAGACTAGAGTAGGCTATCAAGCAGTACTTAATTTGAGAGGAGTTTAAGTTTCGAAGAAATGACTTCTCACTCTATAGAGAAGTCACTTCCAACTTTTTGGTTCAAATTAAGAACATGATTGGACATCGCGCGAAGTCACGCAATGTCATATCACGAGATCAGATCTCAACAAGCGGTTAATTTTCCATATATATAAAGTTGATTTACTATTCATTTATTGATCTCTAATTCAACTGCTGATTATACCTTGTTTTGTTGCCAATCTGTGAAAGTAGCAATAGACTAACTATTCAGTGATTTCTGTCATATTCTAGACTTTTATCAAAAATTATCTAAAGTCAGCCGTATCAATTTTTGATTAGTTTCTGTCAAAAATTTTTAATCTCTTCTTTTTAATCTCTTTAATTTTCAAAGAGTTGTACTTCAAAACAACCTCGACACTTCGAAAATTCAAATACCTTGCAATTAGCTGGTCTTCAACTAAAAAAAACTGGTTTTAATTCTTTTTGGTGCACTGTGGTTTCTGATAAATAACCAAAAAAAATCAATTATTAAATACGGCGCTCGAGATAAAACTTTAGTATTCTCTTGTGCACAGACATGCTCAGCCGCTCCCTCTATGGATTTCATGACTTTATCAACTAAATTTTCCCTGAATTCCGCTTAAAAATTTTTCGTTCTTTTTTCAGAGACGAGAATAAGAGTTGTTCGCATTGGGAGACGCAAACAACGCATGATTGGAGAAAGTTTAAAAACTTCGAAAAAAATATAACACGTTGAAGCTCTTCGAATTTTTAAAAAGTTTTCTTCAACTTGTGCATTTAGAGAAAATTGGATCAATAGATATTTTTATTTCGTTGGAATTCAAAAAAATCTAATTTCATTTTTGAAACTCAAATTCTTTCACGTTTTCCGTGACTTTTTGCTGTTCGATTGGCCTTCTTTCTACAAGATGCGAAGTTGCTCTTCGCATACACAAGCAAAAATATGACCGATAACGCTACTGGGAAAAACTGAATGAGTAAAACTTTGAGTCCACTAATTTTCTTGACGCATTAGCAGTACCAGTCAATTTGCAAAGAAATTTACCAACTAATATGCCTCAATTTATAGAGCGTGCGCATTTTAGCTAGTATATGAAAAAGTTCATTAAAACATCCGACCCAGCCCAGGTTCGAACCCTCTTAGTTTGAGACTGGTCTCCTTCCCTACCTCTACGCTACAGATCCATGATAACTTGAAGCTAAAGTGCTATTTGTACAATAATAGTCTGTGTTAATTTCCTTAGCATTGACTGTACTTAATGGCTGGATAATGATCAAAATGAACACATTCTGTCACAACAAAATTTGCGTCGCAACAATATTTGCGACATAGGTTGGAAAAAAGAGCGTTCGTACTATAACACAACTATGCTTTTGTAAAATACTGGAAATACAATGAACAATCTAGCCATTCTCTAAACTTAATGCTTCATAGAAGCTCACTTGCCCAAACTAAAGCCAGGTAAATTAATCATTTGCGAAGGAGGATAATTTAAGCATTTTTTACGCCTCAGTACTG
Source organism: Symsagittifera roscoffensis (assembly GCF_963678635.1). Lineage (NCBI taxonomy): Eukaryota > Metazoa > Xenacoelomorpha > Acoela > Convolutidae > Symsagittifera > Symsagittifera roscoffensis. The sequence continues at coordinate 19,448,823 of NC_087066.1, read as the reverse complement.
GCATAAATATCATTTTTTCAAACTATTGCAATCACAAAGAATGAAAACTTCAAACATTTTACGATTAGGGGCGTTTTGTTGTATTCTAGCGAGTAAAAAAGAATTCAAAGATCAAATAAACATTTCAAAATATTTCGGAAATCGTAAATAAAAAAACACAAAAACATAGCGAACAGAAAGTTAGAATAGAATCAATGAACGCAATCAAACAAAAAACTGAATTGTTTTTTTTTTCAAAATTGAATTTCAAGTACTTACCAACTTCCGAGAAAAAAATAGATGTCCTTAAATTTCAAGAACAATTCATGATCGACAATTTTGATACAATTAAACCACTTTGAGAAAACTGGATCAATAGGTAAAACTTTTTGATTCACTGGGAAATCTGATAATTAAATTCCATATTCGTAGTTAGAAGTTGATCACGTTTTTAGTCACCTTTACACTTTCGCTTTTCACTAGTGGAGTTTGGTTTCCTTTTAAAAAAGGAAATAAAGAGAACTTACAAAGAAATCAAAGTCAAACCACAAAAAAAACACTTGCGCCTCAAAAAATCATGGCGACCTATATATCAGTATGAACTACGTTCATCGAATCTTAAAATCAATTCAACGAAATTTCTTGGAATGCAATGAATTGCGCATAACCGGAATGCATTGAAAGTATTTTCGCTTAGTTAAACGCCTAAGTCATAGGCAAACTCCCTGCTGTTGCAACTTTGCCGAAACATAAGCAGACGGAGAAAACTTTTGACAAACGTGCCTTTGTATTTGCGGGCATGAGCGTTTCTTCCACGCCACATTTGCGGGTTAACGCCTTGACTTTGATTTTATATGAAAGGAGATGTCAGATGATTCAAGTGATATTATTAAACTAATTGTTAACCTGAAACAGTCTATATTTCAATTTGATAACGCTTTCTAATCGCAAGCGTCGTAATTAACTCATCTGATCCAATAAAAAGCTTTGATTTTAAACTGCTGTACGACAACCCTAACGGTAGAGCTTTTCGAAGAGGCCATTGCTATTTGTCAAATCAATAGGGCATCAAACTTAATGTAAATCTATGAATGACACCAATGGTCAAAATTTCATACTCGGATTCCATAAGATCCATATCATTTGCATCATTAACTTTTGCATATCATTTGCAGCATAATTGTAATGCAGCTTCAATGTAGATGAGATTCCTTATTTAACTAAAGCAGCTAAATGTATTATTCGCAACACAAGATGATTTTCCAGCTTAAATGTCCTCACAATATAACATGCCAGGAAAAGTGAAGCTGGTAAAAACAATATATTGATACTATTGTTTTGAAAATTTTAACACAGAGGTGAAGTTGCGATTCGCAAACACTTAAAAGAACACAACCAAAAAGCAGCTCTATCAACTGAAATATGAAAAAGTTGAAATAAGCCTCAAATTAGCAAAAACTCGGCTACGTGTCGAATTCGAATCTGTGACCTACCAAATTTGGGTCTCACACACCAACCACTCAGCCAGGGATGCTTAAATTCCCCAAAAACGCAGCTAAATATGCTAATAAATTGACAATTCGATGCAGCAAAAGTAGCACCAAATACAAAAAAGACATAATTTTGCATATAATAAATTGGAAAGCTTGAAGCCAAATTATGCATTTGAAAAAAATTACGAGATACATTGAAAAAAAATTCTGAAATCGAGCCTTTTATCATTGTACTGCTGTTTGAAACAAATAATTTTTTTCGGTTCATTTGATGAACTAAAAATGCATCAGCTGAGTTAACTTTTTACTATTCAAATGTCAAAGCATATATGATTTTATACTGCTACCGCAGCCTTCCAACTCAAAAGTGCCACCAAAAGCAACAGTTTTATTTGCGACTTAGGTTGGACAGAAAAGAAAGTTCGTACTAGCACACTATGCTTCGCAAGTGTTATCAACGACTTGATAAGTGGTATAAAAGGGCCAACAGACAGTTGGAATAGAGTCATGAACGCGAGAAAACGGAATTAAAAAAAACACTTAAACTTTCGAATTGCAAAGAAAAAATTATATGGCCGTATAGCTCTTTGTAATTCAAGAGCAAATTATGATTGCTTCTTTTTCGATAAAATTTCCCCAATTTGGGAAAACTGGATCAATAGGTATATTTTTTTATTTCGCTGGAAAACCTGATAATTAAATTCCATTTCCGAAATTAGAAGATGTTTACGTTTTTCATGACCTTTACACTTTTGCTGTTCAATAGTGTTCCTTTCAACAAAGGAAACGAACTTAAACAGAAATTAAAAGTCATCCCGCGAATAATTAAATTTGAGCCTGAACAAATTTTACAATTTTTTGCTGAAAAAAGTAAACAAAAAAATTGCCAAGATCTATATAAGAGCATTCACTACATTCATAACTCTTATAAAGCGTATCAACGCGTTTTTTATCTTATCTTATACAAATATGATCTAGAATAGGTTAATTAGTGTACTGTTGCCGTCACATTAGATTCCACAGGAAAATAGACGCTACTAAGAAAACCATCAAACATTCTATTTCGCCAGTTGCTTTGGTTTTCCAGTTATCTAGCGATCACATTCAGGTTCGGAAACTCGTTGCTGCAGATATTCAATTTCCGTTGGAAGCTAATTAAATTATCCGAAGGTTTATAGGGGAGATTCCTCACTCAGCAATGCATACTGAGTGTATTATTCTAGCCATCATTTGATTTTCCAGCTCAAATGTCCAAGCAATAAAAAAAGCCAGGAAAAGTGACACTGGTTGAATTAAAACTTATTAATAAGGATTTAGTCAACAAATCGTGGAGCACTGAGAAATATCTACTTGAGAATACCCACCCACCCCTTGCATGTATTAACTTTGATATAATTTCTTTTATAAATTACGCCATTCAAAAATTCTATTCTCATTTTTAGGTTTTTCATGTTTTTCATACCATAGAAGTGATTTTCAAACTATCAAAAATTCAAAACGGGGAAGATTATTAAGCACATCTGATAGGAAGAGTCTTCATAGCAATTATTCTTTAGTTTACAAATCAATCAGTTTCCTTAAGATTTCAGATGAAAATGATACACTTGAAATATTATAAAAATTCTATAGCTGTTTAGTTGCTTACCTTAGTCTTCAGATAGGCTAGGAAAGCGTATGCCTGCAGCAGCACGAATGTGCCAGCGGCAGCCATGTGTTCTGAAGTCCGAACAGGTTGGAACCCCACAAAAGGCACTTGCATCGACAACAGCAGACCCATGATGAACCACACTGAGAATGCTGAAACACAGAAATGCCATATGTTTCTTCGCACATTACAAGGTTACCGAAGTGACCAACGTCAAATGACAACCAGGATGCGAGGTTGAGCGAGTGCGAACGCCCTTCCCTCTCAGGATTTGAATATTTGGCACCATTTTACGATACGTACTCTTGATCGACCCTAAAAATTGTCTGAAAATGCCGTTGTCTCACTTAATTCTTAACTTCAAGATGACCAAGTTGCTTGAATAGCTTGAAATAAATGGCCAGTTTTGCCTTAATATAGTCTTGTAGTATTTAACGAGAGTTCGTAATATCAGTTTGTTCAACCTACGAAAGTAGACATTTTCTTAGGTGACGTTTTCTAGATTACCCCTGATGGCCATTTAGACTTTGATCTTTTGAAACTCTCGAAAAAAAGATAACTTGATGATTTAAAAGATATTCGAATAGTACTTGTTCTGTCATTTATATTTTTACTTTCTATGAATTAATTTGCACTCGTTGCCGTTATCCATATTCATAGCCTGTAAACTTCAATTGACAGAGCTTGACTTGCTGAATAATTTGGGCCGCATATCATTTTACACAGGATATTGCAATAAAGAAGCATTCCAAAAAGTTATTATAGCAGCGTCAAGCTCAGGAATCAGTTAAAGGACCAATTGCAGTCATAATTATGTAGCTTCAAAGCTCAAAAAGCGATGTGGACGACTTACCAACATAGAGACGGTGACTGTATCTCTGCATGAGCACCAACACAAATGCATGAAGAGGGACCAGATTGGTGATGAAGACATAGCCTCCCCAAGCACTCACCTAGCAACACAAACACATACAAATAATCTACTTAAACATATCATTCACAAGATATAAAGAACAGAAAAAGCTCTCACGACCAGCAAAATTATGTATCAGGTTGTAGGGGGTCCCGATAATAAAGCACCTAAGAGCAAGCCACCAAAAATCACTTGCCTTAACCAGAAAACAACTTCTGCTTGGATTATGTTTTGGACATACATATGTTTGAGTAGCTAATAATCGGCAGCAGCGAAAGAGCTTCAATTGAGCGGATTACTATTTCATGATGTTTGAGATGGAATCTAAAAAATATTGAAACACAGAGGCAAAGCGGAGCTTCGCACCACTTGCCATGCAAAATAAGAAAGCCTGTAAAATTTGAAAGTATAGTATACGCAAAAGGGTAAATACAGAAACACTGAACACAAATTTTATAGGAAAACTGAAAATCAGAACTTTGCGAGACAAGACGGAAAGAAAGTAGACTGATCTTATAACATGAAGAACATCACGAAAAAAATCAGTAAATAAGTACGTAATTTCTCAAGATCTGAGTTACAGGTTGTGGTATGATTCAGGAATGAGGATAAATGCATATAAATGTTACTAGCGTGTACCGCACCTCCGGTGCTTCAAAATTTCATTAACTCAAAAAACTATTCTTTGAGTGTACTCTGACAGCACCCAATTACAAGGTTCGTAATTAAAAATTTTGCAACGTTTTTTATTCAAGTTTTTTATACAAATTTTGAAGAACCATAAACTTTTGTGACCATAAAATTTTGTGAAGTTTTATATAAGTTCTTCGAAAAATTTAAAATGAACTAAGAAACGTCACATCTGGGAAAATGAAAGCAATTGAGCAGTCGCATTTGGATGCAAAAATTGCAACTCCTGAGAGTAACTTCAAATTTTGTAAAATTTTTCATTCGATTTTTTAATTCAAATTTTGAAAAACCATAAAGAGATTGCGACATTTTTTTTATATCTAAGTTTATAATGAATTAAGAAACGTCACATCAGGGAAGCTGAAAGCAATTGAGCAGTCGCATTTGGACGCAAGATTTGCAACTCCTGAGAGTACCCTCACAGTACCCAACTACAATGTTGGGAAATTCAAATTTTGAGAAAGTTCACCTTAAATTTTCTGAAAGAAGTATTTTTTTTAAAACCAGAAAAAATTCACATTTCGAAAACTACCAAAATTTGAGCAGTCTTTTTTGATTGAAATATTCGCAATCTTTGAAAGTACACAGCTACAGGGCTGGGAATTTCAATTTAACGAATTACTTTGTAATTTGAGTTTTCTGCAAATTTCCAAAAAAAAATCACAAAAATCGTCTTATCTCTTAAAAAAAAGATTCGGGCAATCTTAATTGGAGGTCAAACTTGCAACCCCTGAGATTACTCTGACAGTCCCCCAACTACAGGCTAGAAATTTCAAACCTTGAAAAATTAATTTAATTTTCATGAAATTGTTTTTTAAATCACAAAAAATGTCATATCTGGAAAACTGCAAGATTTTGAGCAGTCCTTTTCAGAGGCAAATTTCGCAACCCCCTGAGAGTAAACTCAAAGATTCCACAAACAGGATTGAGATATTCAAAGTTTTGGAGTTTCTCAACTAAGTTTTTTTGAAAACTTCGGAGAAAATCATAAAAAACGTCATATCTCGAAAACTACAAAGATTTGAGTAGTCATCTTTGACATCGAAATTCGCAACTCCTGAGAGTACCCTGACAGAGCCTCAGAACAGAGATGGTAATTCCAAGTTTTGCGAAATTTTTTTTATCTAAGTTTTCTAAAAAATTTTGAAAAAAATCCAAAAAAACGTCATATTTCGAAAGCTACAAGGATTTGAGCAGCCATAATCAAAGGCAAGATTCGCACCCCCTGCGAGTACCCTTACAATATCCAACAACAGGATTGAAATCTTCAACGTTTTGGAATTTTTTAAAATCTAAGTTAAAATTTTTTTTGAAAAAATCATAAAAAACGTCATATCTCGAAAACTACAAGGATTTGAGAAGTGAGAATTGGAGGCAAGATTCGGAACCCCTGAGATTACCCTGACAGCACCCAACTACAGGGTGAAAGTTTCAAATATTAAGAAATTTTTTGAAATTAAATTTTCTAGAATTTTTTTGAAAAAACTCGAAAATTGCCTATCTATCTCGTTTAACCAAAAGGATTTGGTTATTCATATATGGAGGCCAGAATCACAAAACCTGGGAAAACTCTGACAATATCCTACTATTGGGTTCCTATTTTTAAACTTGATGAAATAAACACTGAAATCAAACTGAAAATCGAAAAAAAACCTTAACCATTGCAATATTCGATATAGCTTAAACGTGAAAAAAATTCATTTGTTAAACATGAAAAAATAATACATTGAAAAAGCTTAAACTTGGCGAGATAGTGAAGCCCGCATTTGAATATGTAATAAAAGATAATAGATAGATAATAGATGAAAGTTAAATAATTAGCCGACGGGTAGACAGACATAATCAAATTAATTAAAAAAGCAGGTATACAGACAGACAGACTTAATTTGGCCTCGAAAAAAAATACTGAAAAATTGATGACCTTGCGAAAAACTAATTGAACAATTTTCTTAAGCATTGCAATATATGATATAGCTTAAACATGAAAAAATTCTTTCGTTAAACATGCAAAAATATTATGCTTAAAAATGGGAGATAGCTGTTACTCGCATTTAAATATAGTATAGAACAGACAGATGTACTTGCACTTCATTGCCAATAAAAACATAGCCAGCAAAGATGTTAAGAATTTTGTTCAATCCACAGATGAGTACAACTCGAAATGAGGTCGCTAAGCCGATAAATTATAGGCCGAAATCATTTAAAAAAATGGTTTTAAAAAAATTACAAAGAAACAGCAGCGGTAAATTAGAACACTAAAAGCATCTATAATGTAAAAAATAGCTTGAACTCAAATACGCTTTTTAGTTGGATGGTAAAAACAAAGCGGAAAGTAAGCCGACTGCATGCATGCTGAAATCTGTGAAGTGCTGAAGTGTACTGCATGCATGCTGAAATCTGTGAACGAAGTTGTTTACGGGAAAAAAAGTCAACCGATTGCAACACCCTTGCTATCTCAAGGGTAAAAATGAAATCAAAAGTCATCCCGCGATAAATTTAATTTGAGCCTGAACAAATTTTAACACTTTTTCCTGAAAAAAAATCACCAAGACCTATGAGAGCATTCACTACGTTCATGACTCTAAATAGCTTTCCAAAATTACGCGGTTAGATTCATTCACTACTCATTAAGACAATATTTGGAGAAGTTGTCAGTAATTAGATCTGGTTTTTGCCTTTTCCATTTTCTGCGTATTTTATCTAATTCATGTTTAATTATTTCCTCATTTCGACTCGTTTACGGAGATTCGTTTCTTAAACTTCCCACTTTAACTCCTTGGCTGAATTCATCTACTTGCTTTGTCTCGATTCCTCAACATATTAATTTCTACTTTAACATGAACTATTGAAGAGTGCAATTGGATCTTTACTCAGAAATGAATTGAAAAAGTAGAAATTAAACTGAAAAATTAAAATTCGAAAATCGTTTTAAAATGTCGAAAAAGCTAGATCTACGAAGCCAGATTAGTCCAAAAACAGTCTGACAAAAAATTTGACCTGTAAAAATTGTTTGACACTCAAATAGCTCCCAGGCACACACAAACACAAACACGCGAATATGAAGCAAATAAACCGAGATGACATAGGCCAAAAATCCGAAATTTTTGAGCGCTAAAAATTGAGCAAAAAACTAATATATAATTGGCGGAAAAAGTCCGACGGGACTACAACTATCAACCTAGGACATTGTGGACAAGCCCAAATGTTACCTATACGCCAACTGCGCACCTTAGCGTTGGATTCAATAATATAGCAAATCGTAACCCTCTCAGGAGCAATTTCTAATTCTAAGCAAACTACGCTCTTCTTATATCCAGTAGACATAAGAAAACGAACATGAAAACTCCCCAATTGTCACACAAAACCCACCCCTATACTAAAAACAACCTGCATTAGCATACGTCTCCAAAAATTGATATGATTTTTATTTTGTCAGCATGAAGATTGCACATTGACCACTTCGTTTAATGAACGTCTTCTTTTTCAACAAAAAGGTAGCATGTTCTTCAATTTCGTAACGAAATCGCTACTTACTCAACTAATCATTTCATTTCATTTTAGACATTTTTACACTTCATTTGTTCCGATACAAACGCTAGTTGACATTTATTGAAAGGAAATCAAAATGTCATTCAGCTGAAAAAATTGTCTGATCGTGTTTGAGGAACCTCAATGATCGTTATCAAAAAAAAAACGTTTCGGAATGAACTCCCTTATTTTAACTATTTTTTTCAATAACGAACGCAATTGTGATAGTAATAATATTCGCAGCTTAACATTTAAATCTGCAACTTTATTACATTTAGCTAATGCAGTGTTACTTGAAGCTTTAATGTTGGGTAGTAAAAGTCAATTCATTGTAACGAGCGATTATGCTTTTCGTTTTTATTATTTTCTTGAAATCTTAACGGAAACAGTCTAGACTTAATGTCGAGAAAATAGATTCGAGTCTTCCAAAAAATTCATCCAAACAGCCTAGTATAAGCTTAAAATTAGTTCAAACTATATCTAATAACACACAAGCGAAGCTGAGCTTCGCGCTACTTTCGATACAACACAACAAAAATCGAAAATGTCGAAAAAACTAGATCTATCACAATCAATAACGCTAGTTTTAAAACAAAAACATGCCGAGACAATTGAATATTAAATTAGCATCGGATGATGATTTACCAAGCAGTAACAAATATTTTGGCAGAAGCCTTTTAAGCCGAAAAAATAAACAACAAGATTTATGAAAAGTCCCCGTCGCCCGCATAACACATTATTTGCACGTCAAATGAAACAAAATGAGACAATTAAGCTGATGTAATATAGCCCGAAACCTAAGAAGCCCAAAAAAACGGGAAAACAAATTGAAAAAAAGTTAAGACTAATAAAAAGTTACTAAGCCCCCCTCGCCCTCAAAACACAAGCACGCACACACGCACTTTTTTCGCTCGCCAAAGGACGCAATATGAGGCCGATACGCCTATATAGTATAACCCAAAACCAATTAAGCCGAAAAAAGGCGATGAAAAAATTGTTGTCATGAAAAATTTCAATTATAATTTCTATTATGATGTTTAGCTTATCCACTGATGAGCATAAAAAATATGCTTCCATTGAAAGAACTCGAAATTAAGTCACTAAGCTGATAAAAGAATGGCCGAAATTATTTGGGCAGAACAAAGTTTTTAATCGAAAAAATTATATATGTATATATATACGATGCCGAGTTATAATAAAATTACAATGAAACAAAGGTAAATCAGAAAAGTAGAAGCAACTATATCGTTAAAAAAACTAGAAATTCAAATAAGCGATTTAGTTGGATGGTAAAAACAAAGCGGAAACTAAGCCGACAAAAAGTAAAACCGAAAGCGACGAAGACGAAAATGAAGTCGAAAACTCAAACAAACATGTTGAAAATCTGAACTGCGAATTATTGGACTAACACTAATAAGGTTGAACAGTGAGTAATAGACCAATTAGAGCAAATATACAACGCACATACTGCATGTATGTTGTATACTGCATGCAGCTGAAAACTGTGGACAAAGTTGTTTACGGGAAAAAAAAGTCTAGTACCCGATTGCAATACCCTTGCTATCGCAAGAGTAAAAAAACGAAACACTCAGCCCAAGCAACCTTTCCGCCTTTCGAAGTGGACGTTCGAACGTAACATTGATCACATTCTTTTATACATGGGTTTCTAGAAGAAAAGAAACATCTCTGACTGAACCAAAAATCATAGCAGAAATAGGAGAAATGTTTGCAGAAAACAAATGATCAGGGAGTAATCTAACAACCGTGCTTTTCAAATTGAGAACAACAAGGAAACATGAACGTGAACAACAAAAACAAATTAAATCATTGACCAAACACTTCTATCATCAGCAACTTTTAAAATTTTAAGAAACGAAAAAAAGTTTAAATCGAATTTACTTATGTTCAAAGCTTTCAGGCTCAGGCAAAAATAATGTTTTAAAGAAAACCGCAACACTCCGTTATGTTAACCATTGGTACACAGTAAAATAGTCGAACGAAAGTTGCAAAATTATCAATGAAATCAAGGGGAAAAAGGAGAGACAATTTTTCATATAATTCAATTTTCGAATTTTGAAGATGAAAAAGGAAGTTAGTCCTCTTTGAATTTCAAGAATATTCGATCATTAATATTTTTCATAAAACGAACCCAATTAGAAAAACTGGGTCAATAAGTAATTTTTTTATTCTACTGGGAAATCTAGCAGAGACGAAGCGGAGCTTTGCATCAATTTAAATTTAACAAACATAGCATGGCAAACTAGCCAACAGGATATTAGACGGAGGCCGCAGAATCGATTTTATTTTCCAAAATATCGAGAAAACTAGATCTATCAAAAATTTCTTTTTTATCTGGATTTAACTTGAATACAGTTCATTTAGAGAAAAACATGAAAAAAGAAACTGAATGATACATTAGCATTAAAAATATTACAATGCAGTAACAAAGACGAAAATCTTTGATCAACCCTTTGAACCAAAAAAAATTAAGGCAACCCCTCAAAACACTAGGCCGAAACTTTTAAACCGAATAAAAAATCGAATGAAATTTATACCGAATGAATTTATAAGAAAACGAATTTGGTGAAAACCAACTTAAAAAACTCGACACAGAGGCAAAGCTGTGCTTCGCACCACTTGCGATACAACACAAACAAACATAAGTCAAAAAAATGAAATATGTTGAAAAAAAAAACTAGGTGAATCAAAATTTTAGTATGTCTCAATTAAAACAACTAGGAGCCCAGCTAAAGCTGGAGGTAATTTTTGAAATTCTTAAAATTTTTTTTATACTTATGCAGGACGTAATTTCAAAAATTTGATTTCGCCCAAAACCTAATTTGTTTCTTTACTAAAATAAGTGATAAGTAAAAAAATTTTTGAGAAATTGGAATTTTCCCAGGGACAAAATATTTCTTTTGCAAAGCAATATAGAGCCGCCACTTTTGCAGAAAAAATTTAGCAAATGGTTCTATCGATTGAAATTTTCATCTCAAATTTGATAGTGTAGTTTTAAGTGAAATCGAAGGTTTTAAAAACAGTCATAAGTTCGAAAATTTCCAAAATCCGTTTACCTTTCCTGCAAAAAGCAGGTAGTGGTCGCGCAAAAAGCAGGTATAGAATACTCCCAAAACCGGGTTACGCGATTGAGCACTTAACCTGAGAAATGGCACGGTATTTTCAAGTTCATCCAAAAAGTTTCAACACAGCTTCGCACCACTTGCGATGCAACATTGAAAAATCGAAAAAAATAATAAATGTTAAAAAAATAGAAGATTCCCAAAACCGAGTTTCTTGATTGAACGCAACCTGAGAATTGGCACGGTAGTTTTCACGTAAAGTCAATAAGTTTCCAAAAAACTGAGTAAGTTTCTACACTTTGACTTGTTTGAAGGCCATAAATTTTTTCTTTAACAAACTGGACATGCCCAATTACAAACAAAGGCTTTCAAGAACATATTGTTTCGATTAAATGATATCAGATTGTGCAGAATAGCTAGCGAGAAAAGTCCAAAAAAACGGTAACAAAACGGAGAAAAGTCCAAAAAAACGGTAACAAAACGGAGAAAAGTCCAAAAAACCGTCAACATTTAAAAATTGTCATTCCCGAAACCATCGTTTTTTGGGTAGAAAAAAAACAGAGCGGATCCGCTCATGCAGCAGGAAATAAAACAACCTATAATTTCGATTGAACCCAGAACTTTCAAAAAAAAAAAGATACGGTCAAATAATTCCCGAGGGCCATAAATTTTGGTGTCGGAAAAAATTGGGGCGTGGTCGCGTAACATAGTTAGCTTCCCACAACCCCTTCTTTGAATTTAACCCAAAATCTCACTTATGGCAGGGAAATTTTCAAGAATATTCAAAAAGTTTGAAAAACGGTCAAAAAAGCAAAAATTTCCTATGAACTTTTCCGAGGGCGATAACTTTTGGTGTATTAAAACTTTGTGAGCGGCCGCTAATGCAGAAGCCCATCTCAGTGCCCGTTAACTCCCTTGAACCCACAATATCAAAAAAGTCAAAAAGAATGACAAAATCGTCAAAAATCAACAACTTGACTATTCCGAGGGCCATAACTTTGTGTTAAAAAAAATTGGGCGTAACTTTTGCAGTGAGCTTTTCCAAACCGTTCTATTTTAAACGGTCTTTTAGTTGATATCCCTTTTTGGAAAATCAGCATAACGAAAAAAAATAAATTTCAACAAACCGATTGGTAAACATACAACCAACTTGAAAAATGCGGTGAGAAGTGTTAAAATTGTGTTTCCCTTGAAACGACCCAAAATTAGGTCATTAGGCCGATGAAAAACAGGCAGAATTGACATGGGCCTGGGATTTTGAGGCCTGCGAAACAACAAAAAACAAAGAAGGAAATACGAAGTCAAGGTAAGTAAAATTACATATTGTAGGAGTAAATCAAACACTAAAAGCAACATTAAAAAAATGCGCGCAGTAAAAAAAAAGATTCCAAGATATGGCAACTAAGCCGACAACAAATAAGCAGACACATAATTAGCTGACAACTTTATTTGAAACTGAATATTTCCCGTTTGAAAAAAAAAACAGGTCCTACTCAGATTCAGACCCAGGACCTTTGCTGTCCAAGGCATAATCGTTACCTCCAGGCTAAAGTGGCTGGAAACGCAAAGAAGTTTGAATTCATTATGAACCAAGATACAAGTGATACAAATGATTCTGTTAAACAAGTTGTTAACCCGGAAAAAAGTTATATTCTAGTTTGATAACGCTTGCTAATCGCAAGCGTAAAAACAATCAAAGTTTCCAAATTTTGACTTTTTGAAGGCCATAATTTTCTTCTAAAAACATAGGGCGCAGCCATTCATAAAGGTAGCCTTTCAACGATATGTTGTTTCGATTACACCAATGACATCAGATTTGGCAGAATAGTTAACGAGAAAAGCCAGGTCAACCAACCAAAAATTTGACATTTCCAAGAATCATAGCTCATTATTTTTAAAAAAAATTAGGCGTAGCCGTCTATGCGGAAGAGATTCACGTAAACTTTTGATTGAACCCAAAAAAAATCAAATTTGGAGGAAAGTTCGAGAAAAAAGTCAAAAAATTTCAAAAAACGATGAAAAAACTGGTATTGTAAATGCAGACATGCTCAAAACATATGTTGCTGACAAAAATCGACATTTGGGAAAACGATTCAGTTATTCTGCTGATCACCTGGAACATAAGATGTTCCGATTTGATAAAGCTTACTAACCACAGGCGCTTAAGTTGAAACCCACATTCGAAACTAAGTCCTGGACATTTTTGGCGACATTTGCACTTGGTAATTGGAGGACCTAAATTCCACTTATTTTTAGCAAATTACTTTTAATTGAACTTGAAAAGAAATAAAATGTCAAACCCCGAATAATCAAACTTTTTCCTGACAAACGAAATAAATTAAGGCAATCAAAGCATGAAAAAATTATATTGAGAAATATACTTAGTCGGCTAAGACTAAATAGACCAGTTTATCTCGACACTGTTACAAATTCCTTCTATTTTTTAAAATACCTATCACGAACAAATAGGGCTTTAATATTATACCACATTGAACCCCTTACGCATATTTTTGCGGTACTGCAAAATCGAGCGAAAAAAAAACCTACACAGTTCCTTTCAACTTCGTAACTGATACAGTCAACTACTCACCATGTACATATAAGAGACGGAAGTGAAACATGCCCACATGACAGATCCGGTCTTGAGCGACTTGATCCAGAAGTAATAAGTGATCAACAGGGCGAAGATGGCGATGCCCTCGTTGTCATAAGAACCAGCCACCGATCGCGAAATGTACCCAGGTACTATTAAACAAAATCATTAGTCAACACCAATTTAAAGAACCTCCAGCACTTTGATTACCACTTGTAGGATCACCCAATTAAGCTCCTCAAAATTGCTTTGTCTTAGCTTAAATTACGCATCATAGTAAACTGCTATTATGTCGCAATTATCTAACCTATGCACATGAAACAAGCTGCCAAAAGTCCAGCTCCCTTAGACCAGATCTCCTTTGTGAGGAAGTAAGCTGCTATGGCAGTCAATCCACTGAAAAGAGGTGCCAGGAAGACGCAAACATCTTTGATATGCACAGTGAAGTTAAGTCCATTCAAGATCAGATGGAGAAGACCAGATGTTATCATCAACCCCGGATACACCTTAAACAAACATCGCCAATCCCTGTTCCTTCTCTATGCTCTTCACTTAGGAAAAAAGAATGTCTCACTTTTGAAGGAGACAATTTGCAATGATTTCGTATTGATAAATGATCAAGTAAAAAAATTAATGAATTTAAAAAATCAGATCTTACAGTTCCTCCAACAATTCGTCCAAGAGGGTACCAAGCCCGATCATCAAACCAGTTCAGGAATTCATACCATCCATTTTCCACTAATTGTGATGTGGCTCGGTAATTGAACCACGGGTCGAACTCGTGAATGATACTTTCGAATCTAATGACAGCAAACAGACGGGAAATGAAACCCTCAATGCAACAGATTGTCAAAATTACAACCACCAGCAGTCTTTCTGCTGCGTTTGCTATCTTCTTTTCATTGATAGCTTTTGCTGAACTTCCTTTCACTAGAGAATTCCCATCCGAAGAGAACGCTGAGCTCACATTAGAACTATAAGACGAAGCACCTCCGTTGCGACTAGAGATCTGTTTAAACATCTCTTCACTCGACATGACATCTGATTATGACTATCTGAAAACACCTTCAAAATTACAGCCAAAAACACAAACATTTTAAATGCACCGTAATTTGGCTGGTACTTAAAAAATAGCTTGCCCATGGAAGCGACCATGTTTTGAATATAAAATCATTTTCGTATTTTTTGCACAGAGGCGAAATGAAGATTCGCACCATTTGCGAAACAACACAAAACGTATGGCAAACTAACCACAGAAAATGAGGCATATTCCGCAGAAAAAGATGTCAAACACAGAGGCGAAGGTGAGCTTCGCACCACTTGCGATACAAATAAGAATGTTATCAAAATCAAAACAAAAAAAATCCAAAAACCGTTTTTGTCAATAAATTGCAACAAAAGCCCAAAATATCCGGAACAAAACTGCCAGCACCATTAGAAACTACAAAGCGCTCTGGAAATGCTATACAAAAGCCAAGTTTTCAAAAAAGTCCTTTCTGCGGAACTAAGCAGACAAACATAAGTATACAGACAATAATCTAAATTAGCCAAAACGCTCTTTATTGCTTTCTTCTGAAATAACAAAATTGCATAAGAAAAAATGGCAACTTAGCCGACTGCTGTGGCAGCTAAGCCAAAAAAAACCTTTTAGTCAAGCAAAAACTTCTTTTTGAAAAAAAACGAACAACGATCCTTTGTCTTCGCAGGCATGTGCGTTACTTAACGTCCCATGTTCAGATAACTGCCTTGATTTAGATTTTGTTTGAATCGAGGTGTCAATTGATTCAATAAACTTTGATGAACTAGGTGCTAAACTGAAAAAAAAAATGTCCAGATTCAAAAACGCTTTCACAAAGCAAGCGTAATAGAGCATCAAAGGTCGATAATGAAGGAATAAACGACTGAGTGAAATAGCGGAAGTAAAATGATTATGAATGCAAATTTATCAGAGACGAAGCGGAGCTTTCTAACAGCTGCGGTATAATACAAACTTAGCAATCAAGCTAGCAGACAGAAAATGAGAAAGCAGGCACAATGAGACCTGAAGAAACTTACACTTATAATTGAAAACTAAACTTTGAACAATGCAATGACTGGGTTTTATGCGAACCCTTGGATTATATTCCTAAATCCTTTGTTATTATTATTATTATGTGAAAAAAACTATTTCCAAAAAAATTTGAATTAAGTACATCTACAAACATAGCCAATCGAAGCTTGAAAAAAAGTAATGAACGCAAAAGAGTGAACATAAAAAACCTTGCCGTAGTTGAAAAAACCTCAACTTTCGAATTTCAAAGAAAAAAAAATAGATGCACTTTAAGCTCTTTGAATTTCTAGAACGATTTATCATTGGCGCTTTTTTTGATAACATTAACCCAACTTGAGGAAACTGGATTATCAGGTAAAGTTTTTATTCCGATGGATATCTAAAAAACAAATTCCATTTTCGAAACTAGAAATCATTCACGTTTTTTCGGGCCATTTCCACGTTCGTATTTGGAGTACTATACGTCACTTTCAGCAGAGGAATTTCTATTGAAGTGAAAAAGTGCATATATACCTAAAAGCACTCAAAAATGCTTCAATATGTATGAATGCCCATCTGTAGTCATTAGAGACTTTTAAGACTTTCCTGAAAAGAAAACAAAAAAAACAGCAAGACCTATATAAGAGTCTTCACTACGTTCATTACACTTAACAAATCGAGCTGGTTAAGTTACAATCAATAAGAAAAGCAAAATATGATTCGGCCGGATTTTTTAAATGCTTAAAACAACTGCAGTTAAAATTTTTTACCGCTAAAATAAACGATTCTTAGATGCGACAACTAAGCCGACAAATCAAGCAGACAAATAAAAAGTCGAATTTTATTTGAACCAGAAAAATTACCGTTTGAAAAAAATAGGTCCTATTAGGATTCGAACTCAGGACCACCAGTTCAATGAGTCATGTGGACAAATTTCTTTACGGGAAAAATGTCGAGAAATTGGTTGCAATGCCCTTTCTATCGCAAGGGTAAAGAGTGATCGACCGAAACTTGAACAAACTCCCTTCTAAGAAAAACATTAAGACATTAAGTAAGACAATTGAATGCTAGTTGAATATCGAAAAAACAACGTAAAAAGCGACAACACAGCCGAAAAAAAATTCATTAAAAACTTAAAGACTCAAAAAATGTTTTCAAGTCTCCTGACAAAGCAATCAGATAACAACCTTCTTTTGCTCATCAAATGACTCAGAATGACGCCGCTAAGACGATAAGGAAAAAAAGAGAAAAAATTGAGATCCTGAAATCGGAATAAATTTACAATCTAAAAAAAACGAATTTCGAATAGCAGGATTTTAAAATACAGGCAAGCTCAAAACTTGTCTGATATTTGGCGAAATTGAAGATGACCACCAATTTGAGTAATTCGTCATTCTGCGAACAGAATTATTTACGCCAGGCTACTCGCAAGTGTAAAAATAGCCTGGAATTCCCAATAGCGCTGTGCTATCGCCCACCATTCAACTTTTTAGTACATGACGCCACTTCACTCGCGACTTTTCATTAGATCATCAATTCAAATCGTTTCATTACAGCTACTCTTTATAAAAGAACAAGAGCACTTGTAATGTCTTATAGTTGAATTGACAGTGATATTTATAACAGCAAACGTAACTAAATTTTAGAAGGTAACTGAAATATTAACTGTTTCATCTTGATTATTCTTCATTGTCTTCCCGTTGACTTTTTAGTGCTTTGTAGTACAACATTCCCAGTAGCATTCCTATGATGTGTGCTTCGTGAGCGATTGGATTTTTATTCTTCATCGCAGAAACAAAAAACTTGCTGATAAAGAGGGCACCTTCAACACACAGAACCACCCCTGGCAAGTGTTGCATCTGGAATCTCAGACTCGGAAAAATATCAGATAGGAGCAATATACCCACGTTAACATTCGGCTCGGCCTGGGAAATATATCCAAATATACCGTATATAGCAGCAGAGGCACCCACAACAGCATATTTGTAGGAACCAGACAGTATTTTAGACGCAACTACTAAATAGTTCGTTACAATTCCTGCTTCTAAATACAGTTCGATGAAATTTTCGGGTGCTAGAGACAGGCTACATATACTCGATGAATGAATTAAAACGTAATTGTTGATTAAGAAATGTAGCCCTCCAATGTGCGAAAACATGGCCAGCGGGATTGCAAGGGTACTAAAGCTGGGACCAGCCACAAACAAATTCAGCATAAGTCGTGGAAACATGCGAAAAGATACGAACACTGCGCCATTGACAAATGCAAAGCTCCAAGCTAACTTGCTGACATTCGATTTGCTCGCCCACCATTCGGCCATGGGTCCTGCGCGAGAGCTTCTATTTGAATTGAAGAACTCATCGAGCTTTAGGTGGATATTTTTTGCAGGAAAAAGGTAATCACACAAAGGTTTTGACAGTGACTCAATTCCATAACAACACCCAATGGTTAGAGCTGTAGGCGCGAGCATATGCTTGAGACGCGTAGTGAAAGGCGGTGCTTTTTCATGGCTAAATACGTCCTTCTCGCTTGTAGTTTTTGATTTCAATTTCTTCACTTTTTTGTTTAATTTGGTTTGCCTTGCTCCAGAGCGAAAACATGACACATGTACATAACTTGTGACTAATTTTCCGATCAATATATTGCTACTATACATATCAACCTTTTCAGAGTGAGAAACTTATAAGGCAACCATATATCTACAAAACAGCCATATAAACTAGAAGTGGCAAAAAAATCAACACCAACTCAATCCAAATCAATGATTGATTACATCATTACAGTTATAAGTTCAACGCATCAAAACAAAAAGGTTCCCACATTTAAGCCACCGATCAACACGGCCCACTAAGCTACAACTTTAAATAAATAGCTGAAAAAATGTGAAAACAATTATACCTTTTAAACGCATATTATATGACAAAATCAAACTTTTCAGTAAAAGATTTCAATATAACATTCGCCCAAATACTACACAGTGACGGAGCGTAGAAAAAGTACCTATTAACGACTGGCATGCGTCAGTTACCTTAATTCTACTCGTTTTTCACTGTCTCGACCTAGCCAGTTGATTTTCTGGTCTGTCTCGGGCTAGGTAAAAAGTTACTTTTTTCAGGCCATCAATCAAACGACTTTTAATCAGCTTTCATTTACATGCGATCACAACCACAGAGCTGGCTCTCGGATCCTCAGACTACGTGATTGCTATTAAAAACACGGCTCGATTATCTTATTTTTTTTGTGTTTTGGTGACAGTTCTATATTAAATCCATTGGAGATAGATTGACCCTTTCCTCTTTTGCTACTCGTATCATACAATGTTCGGACCCTCCTTTGCAATACTTTTCAACTATTACGGCCTCTAATTCTATTTCCGCGTTGTTTTGGAAGGTTGCGCTGTGCCAGTCTAGCAGAATGGCACATACTCTCCGGACAGTCCCCATCAATGTCCTCATTGATCGCATAACACCGAGTTATCGTCAAGTAGTGTTCCAGTTCTCTATAGTCAACCTTACAAATTGCATTAGAAAATTGAAATTTATATACTCCATCTCAACTCACTACGTGTCACAAATGGCATCAAACTACATCCCACTGCCTTTCAACATTTTCACAAAATTTGCACCAAGAGGAGTTTCTTTTCTGACTACTTACGTCATCTCGCCATGAAATTTATTCTCGCTTTTGCTGATTAAAAAGTTGGGACGTGGCACGGCCACGCATCCGTTAAAAATTAACTTAACGTCACTCGCCAAGTATAATCAGTTATTTAAGCCGTCGTCCTCAATATTAGAACTAAGTAACTCTGTGGCTAGGAAAAGTAATGAGGCACTCACCCTCTTCGAGCGAGCTTACCCAAACCTACCAGGTCGCCACACAGTGAACACGAGTCGTACACAGGTTTAAAAATTCAGTTGTGTTTAAATAGGTAAAAATACTAACCTGTGCTCTCCATATATATATTTATATATATATATATATATATATATATATATATATATATATATATATAGCACAACTAAAATTTTCAAAGCCATTCAACAATTGCAACAATTTCAACAATTCTCAAGGCCTGGACTGTCTAAACTAAATCAAAACAAAAAGTTTAACAGACTCAATAGTCAAACTTGGTTGGTTGGTATAAGTTTTAGCACACAAAAACAATCAAGTTTTTCTCCTTCTCTCTTCACTTTTCACTCCATTGCTTCTTGCTCTTGCTCTCCGTTCTCACTGTCTCCTAGATCCTTCCCAAACATGTCCATGGGGTTGCGGGCCGTCCTCCAACTCTACTGCTCTAACAGCCTCGGCTTGCAAAAAAGTAGCAAGTCCACGTTCACCTTTTGTTCCCGGTTCCTGCAAAAGCTGTTGTGAAGACACAGGCTCACATTCCGTTCTAGGTCAGCTCATAATACCTCTCTCTTTTCAGTTTCAGTAACACAAAGCGTTCCAGCTACTCGCTTCACCGCCGTGGTAACAGCGTTTCTGTGAGTTAGGAATGCTCTCTTATAGGCTCCCGATCCTATATCTAGCTGGAAGGATTGATAGGCTTCCGTGTTCCTAGACATATGACGCTTCGCGCGTTCATACATCCATAACGTCATCACTGCACGGAACCAAGGCATCAACCTTTGCCTTGATCATATCCTCTCAATGGCTTTGGGTATTCTCAGAACCTTGCAGGTGGTTCTGAAGAGATCTAAGTTACGGTTCATCTTCACGTTGCTTAGTTGCTCAGGTGTCGGCACGGCCGTCTCCTGCTCACTTGTGCCCGCGTTAGCTTCCAACCATCTCACTTTCAGCATGGCACTAACTAGCACGATTGACACTTGTTGATTTTGGTCGGGCTACCCGTGGAGTACAACTCCTCCACGTCCCACACCTACACCAGACTCCCGCGTTTGGGGTAACATAACGTCTGCGCCAGGCAATGACAAAGATACTCCTCATGGGTCATCAGTATGTTCCTTCGGGTCCGATACCCTGAGGCTCCGAGCAACGGTTCCACTTCCATCATGATCCTGTGTACATCATCCCTTTCGTCTATAGTGGGGAATTCGTTGGGTAACGCTCCACTAGCTTCCTGCTTCTGGAATTCACTCACATTACCCTCACTCAACCTCATGAAATCTTCACCCACTACGTCCTGCAATTCGCCTTAAGATCTCTTCGGGACGGCCCGAATGATCTTCGTCAGTAAACCGTATGACCTTTCCGACATCCTGGCCAATCTCACGCACTTTGGCACAGAGAAGAGTTGGTCGACCAACATCTGCTGTGTCCTCGCGTCCATCGCCACCATGTGCGTAGGGTACCTACTATTGCAATATTGTGCCAGTCGGTCATATTTGGAAGTTTGACCTTGAGAGAAGCAAAAAAAACACTTGATTTTGGAGTGAAATTTAATTTTTCAAAATTTCGAATGGAACCTGTCATGCACGATTTTCTCGCGAGAACTGAAAATCAGAAAAAGAAGTTAGAACAATTTCAGAACGATTGACACACACACGCGGGAAAGTTGTAAGAAAAAGCAGTAGGAAATTGCTATTCGCAATTTCCATCACTATCATAATCGAGAGTAGAGCTGTCCCATCTGTGACAGAGACGAGAGCATTCCCACGAATTGGATTATAGCGACTGGAGTGTTATTCGGAACTGGACTAGAGTGAACCTTCGGTGGAAAGGTGGACAACTTGAGTGTCCTAATGGTTCACAAGAAAACTATTGTCTAGAGTATAAACTCGTTCTCATTGTTAAAACTATAAAACATTAGACTCATTTAGTTGCGTTATTTAATTCTTGAGTTAATTACCGACTGGATTATTTCCCACTTCTTGAGCGTGCTACTATGTGAGTACAAATTTAAATTCCTAGAGTGTGTTTTATGATTGTTATGTTGAGGTAAGGCGAGTTTTAGGTTGATCCATCTGAAATGGATCAAAGTTCCACTGTCTAATAAAAAGTAACTTAACGGATTGTTCCAACCCGGTTTTTAACGGCGTTCATGTATTTTGGGTATCTAGAGACCTAAGTATGGGGACGTTTCTAATTCTAGAGTGGGGGGATATTTTAGTAGTAGCCTTTAAGCTGTAACGGGTCGTAGTCTCATGTCACAAGCGAACCGAACTGGCTCCGACCGTTCTTGAGGTAGAAAAACACAAGAGATGGTGTCCCTGACCCTTGAGCCAGTGGTTATAGGGCCTATTTTTCTTAAGCCTCATGTGTGACTGCAGTAGACGAATGTTACATAGTGTTTTTATGGCGCTCCTGGGTGTTTACGACATCAAGACTACGGAGTCGAACCCACTTGAGACAGCTTCGGGCTGAATGCCCATTCTAGAGTACCGGCGGTACGGTTCGACAGGAACGTGCAAACCTTCCGGTTGTACCGTGATAGCTTTTTAAGAAAACTCGAGAAAATTTCCTGGTACGCTCTCCGAACGAGGCTTAGCTAACCGAGTAAAGGGGGGCAACTAGGGGGACAAAAACACGAGCAAAAAGACAAAAAGCAAAACAAAAACCAAAAAAGAATAGAAAAAGGAACAAAAACCATAAAACGAAAAAAGACAGTGACTTTGACACCAGATTAGTTGGATCAAACCTTTATATTAATTAAATAGTATACCCATACTGTTTTACAAGTTCGATCGTTTCGATCAACCTAGCAATTTAAACCAGTAAACTGAATAAAGTGCCCGAAGTGGGGCGTGGTCAAAGGTTTTCAGATAGCTTGGAACTTAGCTGGACCAATAGGAGACTTGACTGGAAGAGGTGACCAGCCGAGTGGGAAAGTGGTTCAGGGACACTTGAGCTGAACCAATAGGAGACTGGACTGGAACAGGTGACCAGTCGAGTGGGAAAGCAGCCAAGAAGGATTTGGCAATTCTCGAGTTCTCAAGTTGGGCAGAACGGGTATCGTTAGAATCCACATTACATTATAGGAGATAAGTGTAAAATTGGATAAGCGAAATCCCCCAGTTTTGAGGAACGTTTTTACTTGAGCAGGCCTGGAAACAGGTCTACGGTTTTCTCTTGAGAGGTTTAGCACCCGGCGCTTAAAATAATTTTTAGGCTTGAGAAGGGGGGCTAGAAAGGGGGGGGAGGTTAGAAGGGGGGCTGGTTAAGTTAGAGGTTGGCGGTTGTAAATTGTAAAAAGGGGGAAATTAGAGTAACTAATTAGTCGACATCGTTGACTTAGTTACATTAGAAATTAACACGCGTTGGTAATATTAGGTGGAGATCGAAATTTGAACTCGAGTTAAGGAAGGTACCCTGGTCGGATTGGTAGGGGGAAAGGGACATAGACAGTTTTTGTAATACCCCATAAGATCGCTAGCAGGGGGGAAGGAAAACGCGTGGCAATTAGGTACCAGACATTTTTTTTTAGACGAAAGGTAGACATTGGTCACCTTTGAATTTCAGGTGGGCTCATTTTTCTGTTTTTATTATTTTTCTTACTTAGATTTTTGTTGCATTTTAGTGAGGATTTGTGTTTGGTTTTATACGAACAGGTGATCACAAGATACCTGCGCACCTACATTGAAATAGAAACAACCAAAAAGAAGAGGGGGGTCAGCATTTGGCTTTTAAGAGAGGGTTTTTGGGAAAATTTTACTAGAGCTTGAGTGGTGGTACAAGGTACGGTGATTCAAGAAGACCCTACAACGAGGAAGACACTCCGTGACGAGTATTGGGACAAGACCGAAGAAGTCTTGGGACAGAGCAGTCTTGGGATAGTGGTCTTGGGACAGGGTCTTGGGACAGTGGTCTTGGGACAGGGTCTTGGGACAGTGGTCTTGGGACAGGGTCTTGGGACAGTGGTCTTGGGACAGTGGTCTTGGGACAGGGTCTTGGGACAGGGTCTTGGGACAGTGGTCTTGGGACAGGGTCTTGGGACAGTGGTCTTGGGACAGTGGTCTTGGGACAGGGTCTTGGGACAGGGTCTTGGGACAGGGTCTTGGGACAGGGTCTTGGGACAGTGGTCTTGGGACAGGGTCTTGGGACAGGGGTCTTGGGACAGTGGTCTTGGGACGGGGGTCTTGGGACATGGTCTTGGGACAGTGGTCTTGGGACAGTGGTCTTGGGATACTAGTCTTGGGACACTAGTCTTGGGACACCAGCCTTGGGACACTGGTCTTGGGACACTACCCTTGGGACACTAGTCTTGGGACAGTAGTCTTGGGACACTAGCCTTGGGACACTAGTCTTGGGACAGTAGTCTTGGGACACTAGCCTTGGGACACTGGTCTTGGGACACTACCCTTGGGACAGTAGTCTTGGGACACTAGCCTTGGGACACTAGTCTTGGGACAGTAGTCTTGGGACACTAGCCTTGGGACACTGGTCTTGGGACACTACCCTTGGGACACTAGTCTTGGGACAGTAGTCTTGGGACACTAGCCTTGGGACACTAGTCTTGGGACAGTAGTCTTGGTACACTAGTCTTGGGACAGTAGTCTTGGAACAGTGGCCTTGGTACAAGGGTCTTAGGACACTAGCGGAGAGTACTGTGATAGTGACGAATAGTCTTGGGACGGTATAGAAATTGAAGTCAAATTACAACAAGGGTGTTTTAAGACAGAATAAGACAAATCGAAATAGGTACAGTTGAGACCACATTAAGGGAAATTTTTCAAAGGTTTTAGAAAGAGAGCTACAACAAGGTTTTTAACACGTTGTACTAAAATTGTTACCACAAAAAAATTTTTTTTGTTGTCTTGTTGTTTTGTTATTTTTTTTTAATTCTTAGAATAGAATCGTGTATATAATAAAATTGTAAATAAAAGCAGTTGTAAATAGAAATAATGAGGCGGAGTAGGGTACCGGTGCTCGAAAAAAGGTCAAGTGGATCAAACACGAAATATAATTCATCGCTGCGCGGAACGACATCAACGGGCCCAAAGATAACGAAGAAGAACTTTTCAGTTAACATGGTCAGCACAAGGAGTACAGCGGAGAACAGGACGAAAGAGGGCACGGAAGGGGAGCGAGTAGAACCCACCATCGAGATTGATCTAGAGACACCCGATCAAAGTGTGGATGAAACAAGGAAGATGGCGACAGAGTCAACTCCAATGCCCAATGCAGAGGAACCGAACCAGAAACCCATAGAGTTCTCACCGATAGATGACGCGGAAGATGCAATAGGCAACACCGAAGAAACGGTGAAAGAAGACTCTCAAGTAAAGAGGACATCTTTTACGGAAAAATTGGGAATAATGTTCGGAATAAAAACGAAAGAAAATGTGACTGAAGAACCAAAAGTAGAAAGAGCACAAACATTTGGGACAGTGAGCACGAAGACCTCAGAAGCCAATCCAAGAGAGGAACAAGCTAAAGCAGAGGCTACGGCCGAAGAGAGACCGACGGCTGACCATGAAGAGACTACCATTGAGCTGGGTGACTTGTTGGCGAAATTAAATCAGATTGACAAAAGACTTAAGCACAGTGAAGAAGACAGAGAGGTGATAAAAAAAGGAGATAAGATACAACAAGCACGAGTATCTAGACAGTTATTTTAACCTAGCTAAGGCAACAGATGAGAGACTCAAGGAAATGTCAGATAAGGTAGAAGCCACCAATGAAGAACGAGAAAAGAACATCAAAACAGACATGCAACAGTTGAAGAACCGATATGATGATGTCAACAGCCAATTAGGAAGCCTGGAAAGGAGAATGGACACAATGAGCAAGAGTCAGGCCGAGAGTTCGTGTGCAATACAGGCGAAGTTGGATGCAATCTTGAGAGGTTCTACTCCACAAGAAAGACCGGCAGCGGATCGTACGCAAGGCACCAGAGTTGACTTTGCAGAACCACAAAGGAACAAACGACAATCGACACCGTTGCCCATAACCAGGGATGCGATAAGCAGAGCACCAACAGCTGCGAAAACAATAATGAAGAATGGAACATCGAATACAACGACTGGTCCGGGAGATTCAACAGCTAACAGCAACACAGGACCGGATGCTATGACATGGGCCAGCACTTGGGAGATGATGAACAGGACTCTAGAGGCCTTCGCCACGAGGAACACTGACTCGAGCGACAGGAGAGAGGGAAAATCAAGAAAGACATTCAAGAAGCCAAAAGAATTCAAGGACGACTCCGATGGATGCATTGACACTTGGGTGGAAGTAATGAGATTACATCTAGAACAAGATAACTTGAGTGACGAAAGACAAGCATGTACAGCCATACTGAGCAACTTGGAAGGAACGGCATTAAAATGCGTGGTCGCAAAGAAGGAGGAAGAACGCGACACCGCGGACAAGATCTTCGAGATATTGCTGAATCGATTCGGGTCAGGAATGAAGGGTCACCAAGCGATGATGCGATTTGAAAAGAGAAGGCAGAGGGACGACGAGTCAATAGATCGGTTCCTAGATGACCTCGAGAGCTTGAGAAGGAGGAGTGACCCAGAGGAGTCGACAAACAGACGGAACTTTAGCATTGCCTCGAAGTTTATTGATGGGGTGAAAAGTGATGACTTAAGGACAATGTTAGCAACATACTACACATTGTCGAAGGACAGCGCACCCACCCCAGAAGAAATGAGACAGAAGTCAAGAGAATACATGCTGATGAAACCTAAGAAGTACTCATATTCTGAAAACAGGAACACGCAAGGGGGAAGCCAACCCCAGAGATCATCATGGTACAAACCTAGAGATGATATGGACAAGCGCAGATCATGCGCGAACTGCGGGTCAGCGGATCATCATGTGGCTGACTGCACAACGTACAAACAAGGCATGAAGAGCCTAGGTTATGCACCGGATGAGGAGGATATGAGTCAGATGGAGGAACACGAGTACTATAATGGCTTAATCATCAAGATAGGCGCCAGATGCTTCTTCTGTAACCAGGAGGGGCACTTCAGAATGGATTGTCCCTTGTTCTGGGAAGCGGTCAAGGACCAGAATCACCCCAAACATAAGTTGGCATTAGCGGCGGTGCAGAATCAGCGGAACAGGCAAAACGAGTTTGAATCTAGGAACTTGGGGGCACCGAACACCGAATTGCCGACGAAGACAGTGAAAGCTGTAACACATGTTAGCGGTGCGTTAGAGTCCGCGGCCGGGAGCTCTCTAGAGATAAATTATGAGAAAGCGGCGACGGAAGCAATTGCCAAAGTGAAACAAGATCTGGCTGCGAAAGAAATAGAGCAACGACTAAAGTTGGAGATCGAAAGACAGAATTTTAACGAAGCATTAACCGGATCGAACTCAATACCAGAGGCTAGAACGGGCTCAATGAAGACCGGGAATTGTAACACCGTGAAAATGGTGACAGGTAAACCTTTTGGAATATCGAAAATCGGAGCAAGAATAATGTCGATAATCACAGTGGGCGGACACGAGGTAACCAGAAACTTGAGCGAGCCGAGCGACCAGACGATAATGCACATTGACGTGTATGCAGACTACTTGAGTGGAATAAGTCCACAAACGACTTCTAGAGCGCTCAGGGCACTACTCACGAGAGGGGGCAGCAAGTCGGTACGTGTTGATAATAGGTACACTGAAGCTTATGGTCCACACGAGGTCATGCTAAATATAGATGGAATCAACATCTATACCAAGACGATGATAACATGCGACGAAGACCTAATTGGACAAATCTATGTAGGGAAAGAAGAATTGAAAGTAAGATCGATTGGACACTGTGCTATGCTTGAAGAAGATGCAATGCACATCGGGACGGAAGCAGACGTGACAGGGCACGTGCTAGACATAAATGGCAAAAAGACTCAGTTACGTGGATTACTTGACACGGGAGCAGTCTTGAGCGTCATACCAATCGAAACATGGGAAAAGATGGGCTTTGACAAAGGTGACTTGATAGACTCGAGAATACGGCTGTCAGCTGCAAACAAAGGGGCCCTTCGGGTGTTGGGCAGGACGCCGATAATAGCCCTCAATTTGGGGGAACGTAACCTGTGGATGAGCTGCATCGTGGTAGAAAACCTAGATGAATCTGACCAATTCATTTTGGGCAGAGACTTCATCAGGAATTTCGACGTAACGATTGATCTAAATAATGCAATGTTCAGGATACGGAACCCGGATAGGAGGTACGCAATCAAACCGGTAAATTTAATAATGGCGAATGAAAACAAAGCACCGGTATTCTTGAGTAGGAGAGTGAGGTTAAAAGCTAATGAAGCGGCAATCGTAAGCTTGAGGATGAAAAAGTATAATGAACTAAGTGACAACAAGCAAGTGTGTATAGTTCCAAATCCTAATAGTCAAAGCGCTGCTGTTTTAGGAAGATCATTTTCGATAACGAAGAGCGGCCTCTGCGTCAGTGTCTTGTTGAATACCCTTGATATACCGATCACGATACAGAGAGGGAGGAAGCTGGGATATGCTTTACCGGTTAAAACTCGATATGAAACAATTGAAAACTCAAAACAAAATGAAGTTGTTGATTGTCCCAACCACAGGGACAAAATTTGTATCTTGAGACGATTGCAGAGAATAAAAGATTCTTCAGGTCTTATCAAATCACTTAAGTCAGAAACGGACGATGGGCTTTCGAGCTGTTCGAACTTTCCAGAGCGACCCACACCAGATGAAATGCAAACTGATAAACCGGTTCTGCCGGAGATTGAACATTTAAGGGGCAAACTGAAAGATGAACAGATCGAAGCTATCAAGGACGTACTAGAGCGGAACGAGGAGGTTTTTTCAAGGCATAAGGCGGATATCGGGTGTTGTAATTTTGTTGAACATGAAATAGAACTTGAGGAAAACGCGGTACCACACAGGGAGGGGGCGAGGCGCATGACCCCACACAAATCGGACGCGTGTAGAAAAGAAATCGAAACGTTACTAGAGTATGACATGATAGAACCATCCAAGTCACCGTGGGCGTGTGGAGTAGTGATGGCCAAAAAGAAAGGCGACCAGTTAAGGTTTTGTTGTGACTTTCGATACCTGAACTCCGTCACGGTGAAGGATGCCTATCCCATACCTAGAATTGATGAGAGCCTCTCGAAGTTAGGTGATGCGAAATTTTTTACGACTCTTGATTTAGGCTCGGCCTTTTGGCAGGTACCATTAAGGAAGCAAGACAGGGACAAGACAGGGTTCGCCTGCGAGTTGGGTCTGTTTCAATGGAAACGGATGCCGTTTGGACTCTGCAATGCAACAGCCACGTTTCAGCGGCTGATGGCACACGCGTTGATAGGCGTGACGAAGAAGTACGGCAACCTGGTAATGTGCTACGTGGACGACGTGGTAATAGCAACGCCAACACTAGAAGACCACATCGAGAGGCTTGACGAGGTGTTCGCGTGCATGAAAAGATCGGGGCTGAAGTGTAAACCATCAAAGTGCGAGATACTCAAGGACTCGATGGAAATCACCGAAGACGGAGCACCAGCTGATGAGCTTCCTGGGTTTCGCCAACTATTATAGAGAATTCATCAAGGGCTATGCGGACAAGGTATACCCGATGCAACAATTAATGAGACACAAGGGCAAGAAGTTCACGTGGAACAACGCGGCAGAAGAGTCATTCCAGAGAATAAAGAAAGAGCTGTGTGAGGCACCAGTACTGGGTATGCCGACTGAGAAGGGGATGTACGTGCTAGACACGGATGCGTCAGTAGTCGCTATTTCTGGGATTCTCCATCAAGAACAAGAATGGAATGGGAAGACAGTCTTGAGACCAATAGCATACGGGAGCAAGGTCCTAAGTGACACAGAAATGAAGTACGGAGCACCGAAAGCAGAGATGTTCGCGGTGGTCACCTTTGTCGAAAAATACAGAGCATACTTAGGCAGTGAGCCCTTCAAGCTGCGAGTCGACAACCGAGCACTAAGCTGGCTGAAAACGTACTCAATGGACCAGAGCTATATTGGGAGGTGGATAGTTCGCTTGGATGGATACAACATGATAATTGAGCACAGAACACGAGATAAACATCAAAATGCTGACAGCTTGAGTAAGAAGACGGAGTTCTACGAGAGGCAAGAACAAAGAGAGGCGGACAGACCTGAGATCAAAGACGGCTTCTCCTTTATGGACAAAGAAACGTACGACAGTCTTCCACTCACGAGATGGCTGGACAAATCAGGCAAACCGATTGAAGATCATCCCGAATTGCCGAAAGAGCCTCTTGAAAAGACCATCTTGAAGAAAAGCAGAGGGATTCCGATAGGAATAATGCTCAAGTCTAAGATCGTGAGGGAAACACTCAAGGCAAAAGGTTATGATCTCATCCAAGTAGAGGAGGGAACGGTCCGAATAGATGAAGACTTAATGAGGTTGCTTGAGAAACTATCAGATGACAAGCCCGTGATCCAAGGGAAAGGTCAGGAGGCACCGGAACTAACCATACTTCGGAGAGAAGAAACAGTGAACAATACTGATGTCTCAAAAGGAAGCATCACTGATAGCAAGGAAGTTGTGCGATCACTAGTTGAAAAAATCCCCGAAAAAATTCTGGAGCAGACAAAAGTCAGGGATAAGAAAGTAACATTCAGAGAAGAAGTTGAACACCTGGGACTAGATCAAGAGTCCGGGGAGTGGTCCAGATTCATGGAAGAAGACGAAACCGGAGAAGGGAAATTGTCCGGGGAGCGTAAAGAGTGGGATGAAGACTCGGATGAGAGCAGCGAAGACCAAGACAGTCTATGCATGATACTGGCGGAAGAGAAGATAAGACAGCACGACAGGGAATTACAGACGGATCCATCTTCAGGGACGTATAATCTGGAAATACAAGAGGTACGAGGTGGTGAAGAGCTCGAGAAAATAGCAGTTTCAAGAAAACCACTAAGGGAACTATCGTGCAACTCAAACGTCAGAACGAATCTGGTACCAGAAGACGACATGAAAATCGTGAAAAGGATGATATGTGTGAAACTGAGCGATGACATCCACAACCCTGGTGAGATGAATGGACAGATCATGGCGCTAAAGGAGCACATTAAGGCGAGATACAGGCTGTCTGACCTAATAAGGGCCCAGAAGAATGACAAAATGACAAGTAACCTCTCCAAATGGATCCATTCGGGAGTCAAGGAGAAGGGGGAACTTGAGGAAGACAGCTACAAGATCTTGAGCCAGTTCTACAAAGAAAAGAGAGACTTAATTTATCACACAGCTGAAGGGGTGGTAGCGTGCAAGAGAAGAGATGAGGAAAAAATATTACATAAACACAACCTCATCATACTACCACAATTGTACCAAACGGAGGTGCTTTTCAGATCACACGACCAGATGGGCCACCAGGGGATAGATAAAGTACAACAAAGGATACTTCACAGGTTCGACTGGCCGGGGATGAGAAAAGCTTGCGAGAGATGGGTGAATGCCTGCCTAGCATGCCTTCAAGTAAAAGACCCAAGGAAGATGAAGTTTCCCCTCAAGTCTGTCGAAAGTTCGGAATTCAATGAAGTGGTGCAGATAGACCATCAGAAAATCTGCATGACGGAGTCGGGTTATAACCAAATACTAGTTATAATAGATCACTTCACCAAGTTGGCGGAAGCGGTTCCGTGCCAGGCAGCCTCAGCAGAGGAGACATGTGATCACCTGATAACGCATTGGATATCGCGGTATGGTTGTCCAATGACTTTCCAGTCGGACAACGGCAAGGCTTTTGTGGGGGACTTGACAAAAGAATTGATGAAGAGATCACACATTGCTCAAGCACACTCGACGACCTATCATCCACAGACCAATGGGTTGGTAGAGAGACAGAACAGGACACTGGTCAACATGCTCAGGGTGTACTGCTCGAGATACATGACGGACTGGGACAAATACCTGCCACAGGTAGTAGGAGCCTATAATAGTACTCAGCACTCGACGACGGGTATCAGTCCTTTCATGATGTTGACAGGCAGGGAAAGGGCAATGCCTATAACATTCTTCTACCCGGAGTACGAGGGGAAGAGGACGTCACCTCAAGCATACGTGAAGGAAGCGATCAAAAGACAACAAGAGCTAAACGAGCTATGTCGGAGAAACACGGCGCAGGCGCAAATGAGGCAACGCAAGAAATATGACGAAAAGATACTAAGAGCAAAGCCATACGAAGTGGGCCAATACGTGTGGGTCTTCCAAAATGTCATACCGCCCAAGGGAACAAAGAAACTACTCAAGAAATGGAGAGGACCGTTCATGATTACGGAAGTACATCAACAAGGACGGTTCTATCGCTTGAGTACAGGGCGAGCAGCACATTACGAAAATCTGAAGCCTCACGTCCCGTCCCCGGAGGACTGGTGCCTACCAAAAGACATGGAAGGTCTTGAGTACCTGGTGGTGGAACCAGCGTGCAAAGTGAATGAGAAAGGCACTAGAGAGAAAAATGATGGTAATGAGAACTTGAGTTTGGACGACAACGAAAAGATAGAAGTGGAGTCGGATGCAGGTTCATTTGTAGAAGAAGACTGGAACGACCCAGAGCAAAACGAGGTACCGAAGTGGATGGAGCCGGATCGACCAACACCACCGGAAACCAGGACTGGCAATCGTAAACGAACAGGTATGAGGTACAATAGGTACGGGGATGACTTCTTGATCGATAAGATACAGCCAGACAAGTTGGGCGATGAACTACTAAGCGCAGGCGAACTGGAAGCCGAAGAGGAATGGCAGGTCATTGACGATGGTGGACATTATCCGCAGGATGATTACTCGACGCCAGAATTGGAGACGGATCTCGAGCAGAGTGAAATAGAAAGGAGGGAGAACACGAACTTGAGGATTCTAGAGTGGATGCGTGATGTCAAAGACGAGAGCCGCGAAGGACAAAGCATTCAGCAAATCGATGTATCAGCAGCAAATTACATGAAGACAGAGGACCCTCTTTTCGGATGGACAGCAACAGACAGGCCACTGGACATCCCCAAGGACAATTCAGACCCGACTACATCGACGGGGACGTCGATAAATATTTTTGTCCGGGGAGTGGGGGTAGGACTTACCCACACCGAAAATTTGATGATAAAGAAGCTCAAGGAAGTGAGGGAAACAAGCGGATTGGAACTGGAGGAAGAAGAACCAGAGCCTACCATAGGAAGGAATTTCAAAACGAAATTCGAAATACCCAATGAATACTCAGAGAACATCATGATAACGGATAGCGACTTCATCCTGTCAAACAGGACCAGCGCGATCTGCATCACGGCGGACATGAGTTTCAAATCAAGATTGGAGGCTGACTTCAAAAGAGAGTACCAGAACGTAGAGTTTCTGTTCAGACAGAGGCCAGGACTGGGAGGCATAGCAGCGCTTCCACCGTCAGTGGCACAAGTCCCGGGCAAATACCTCTGCTTCCTAGTAACGAGAGTCAACGACAGAAACACAATTGATCCCGAACACGTGATATTGGCACTGACAAGACTACGTGACTTCATGATTGAAAGAGGAATAGTGGAGGTCTCGATGCCGGTGTACGACCCAAACAGGGGCAAACTGAGCTCGAGGGAATTGTACGCTATCCTACATGTGGTCTTTGCAGAAACAGAGATAATGGTGCATCTTCACAAGAAGTACTACTTGAGCATCGCCTGAGTCGGGTACATGGAGGTATCAGGTCGGGTGTGAGGGAGGAGTCTTGAGTTAGGTACTGGGGTGCGGCGCAGGTAAAGGGATCTTAAGATGTGATTGGCATGACAATTGAATTTTAAAAGAAAGAATTGATGGTGCTAAAACATAAAATGAATCTGCATGTTCTTAAGGGAAAATCCAATCGAATTGCTTTAAGTGATATGAGAATGATAAGATTTTAACCATATGGGTAGAAGGGGGGTCTCTAGGTTAGGAACGTGACATGCTAAGTTTTAATGAGCTTTCTGTTTTCAGATCAAGTTTGAAAAACAAAGTTGAAAATCCAACTACACTCAAGCGAGTAACAGAAAGAGAGAATCTTGATTGAACACGCGATAATCCGAATCTACAGCAAGTACTTGCAAGAGAACAGTTCTAGGTAATTCTTGAGTTGGTAAGGTAATTCTTGAGTTGGTAAGGTAATTCTTGAGCTGGTTAACATCTACCTACATACATCCCGAAGTTACAAAGAATGGCAGACCGATTCTGGAACTCCGTGCCCGCGGCCCTGAGGAAGCCCACTCTTGATGAGCTATACAGGCGCCTGAGGGACTTGGACTATACCCAAATAGACGAGAGAATGGCGGTGATGCTGAATGCCATCCTCCAGTTGGAGGACCAGGGTGAGTGCAGGGAGTCTGCAACGGAGGCTGTCTTGATGATCGGCCACACCACCGAGGGAATATCGAACCAAGAACAGACCAGATGGTTGTCTTGGAATGTGGATGGAGGAGTAAGGGGTTTTGACTTGGCAAGGAATCCTGGCCTGAATAACAATACCGAATATGGCGCAGGGGAATTCCCACTACCGACTAGGCCAACAGTAAGGTCCACCAGCCAGAGCTCGAGTAGGGTGCCATCGATGTCACGAATGCAACAGACGACCGAGGCATATCCGGATCTAGGTGTTCTAAAGAAAGAGCTCGAGAAGACGCAGAAGGAAAGGAATAAGGCGAACCTCGATCGGGATCAGGCAAATCTGGATCGGGAGAAGGTTCAGCTGGAAAGGGACCAGGCGGTCAATGAGCGAGACCAGGCTCTGAGGTTGCTTGAGATACAAAAAGCTGAGCATCAACAGGAGTTAAGGGTGCGGGAGAACGTCGCGAATCGTGATCAATTGAAGTCGGAGTTGGAAAGGATAGAACAGCGACAACGCGAGCTTGACGCACAGAAGGGAGCCAGGTCAAACGAACGAGTGGTGACCAGCTCGAGGCCAGAGTCGCGCATGGAGGTGGATGAAGCTCCCAGGGCTAGAGGACGGTTCAACCTTGACCGCGAGGCCAGAGAACACATGAGTGAAGGGTTGGAGGTCTGGATACCGAATGACGTGACGCCTTCCCTGCGCAACCTAGAGACACAACCTGTACGTCCCCTGATGGATGTGGTGTTACCAGGATATACCCCAACCTCGACCTCGAGTGGCAGTCAGGTGAGCGGCGCCTCATCGCGCCTGAAGGAGTTAGGCGAGAAATTGCAGCAGCAGAGTCGTGAAAGATCGACAAGGCCAGAGCTTCCCCCAACTTGGAGGGAACAGCCGGTCAGGAATGTCGTGATCGCAAGCTATAAGAAGAATACAGAAGGGAACTACCACAGGCACAATCGGCTGGACTGGAGTGCGGAACAGGGAGCCAGGAGGGACTGCTTCCATGACGCAGCCTGGGTGGAGTATCTAGCGCCACCTCGTGTGCCAGAGGGTGCAGTTCACCTAATTATAGGGGATAGCCTGGTGCGGGTGTTGACCCAGATACGGTCACATTGGCAGACAGGAGTCTTGAGTTTCGCTGGAGCTGCCACGCCACAGATGTTGGCAACCCTGGACATGCTAGGGATGACCAAAGTTTACACAGTGACCCTGATGGTTGGGACCAACGACGTGTCAAGGGGAGAAGCGAGGAAAGTAACGAGGTTGTGCGACAAGATGAGCTGCCTTCTTGAGGAACTGAGGATCCAGATGGACCCCATCCTGCTGACGGTATGCACGGTCCCCTACAACATGATGTTTGATCAGCACGCCCTAGAGATGAACCAGAAGGTGCGGAGCCTGAACAAGGTGATCCGAGACATACACCGAAAGAGTGTGCTTCCTCTCAGGCTGTTGGACATAGCAGAACGTATGGAGAAAAAGGGATTCCCTGAAGACACCTCAAAAGATGGAATCCATTTCGATAGGCCAAGGGGAGCGGAGTGGCTGAACGACGTCTTCCAGGAACACATAAACACGCTAGAGGCGGACCTGCTGGAGACAGCCCAATTCACTTTAGGACCACCTCCCAACCCACCATTCCTTGCCTCGAGGGCCTTGGCTGGTCGTTTGGGAGCGAGAGTTGATACTAGAGACAGTTCAAGGAGCAATCAGACCCGATTGCAGAGTGCCACGCCAATGGAGTCGGAGGAGGTAGAGTCATCAACACCTCCGGGCTCGGCGATGTCCTCTGTGGTGGTGGCAGATGGCAGGAGAGAAAAGAAGTCTATGGAGACTGCCCGCTTGAGATATCCTGAGAAGGTGAAGGAACTGGATTTAGAGAGTTTGGAATGCAGACGAGAGTTGGCGGAAACCCTGGGGATCGAACGAGTGTCGCACGAGGATTTGAATAGACATCATTGCGTAGACTGGTTGAAAGCTCACGAGGCGCACTTCTCGAGAGCGAAGCTAATGGAGACCACAGACCTGACTGGAATTCCCACAAAAACGATCATGGGACCCATTAACTACAGGCCTCTCAAGCTGTTGGGGAGTCCTGGACTTATAATAGAACCTCCCAAGCACCGAACTGGCATCGCCAGGATCAGGTTGGCAACCCCAGCGCAGTTAAAGGTGGTAGACAAGCTACTCAATCCGGGGGGAATGGAATTGCCTGATGCCGCTTACGAAGGTCCGAAGTTGGCAGAAGATCCCAGGTACGGGAAGCCCTGTGGGGGCACCCAACTGGCCAAAACTCTGGCAGTTTATGATAGAGCAGATCCAGCTGCTGCAAGAGTAGTCATTGTGGCGGGATCGGACTTCGAAAGAACGTCTCCCAAGTTGTTCTGGCCGGAGACTCTGGTATACTCCTTGCCAGGAGCCGAATTGAACCAGATGTTGACTCTAGTGGCGGCAATAAAGTCGGAGATGCCCTGTGAACCTGAGCTGCTATTGTTTGCAGGAATGAATGATCACCTGCACGCGATGGGACTTCTTGAGCGACTGAAGGGCAAGGAGATTCCGACATCAAGGAAGATATGGGAGGCTATTCAGGCGTTATTTGCGGCGATGAATGAGGTACAAGAGAACGTAGCCTCGAGATTTGGGTCTAAGACGAAGGTGGTGTTTACCACATCCCCAGGATACGCAAATATGCCACCCGCCCTACAATTCGTGTACGCGGTCTTGATCCTGATAGCAGAAGGGAGTGAATGGCGGATTCTGATGGCAGCCCCCACGTCACGAATAAAACGAGGGAGGAAGCACCACTCCTCGTGAAACAAATCTGGAGTTTTCTAGAGAAGCAACTGGAGTTAGCTGAAACGAGAGACATGACGGTGGCTAGATTTGTCTCGGCCGCCAATGAAGTGACGATTGGAGGATTTTGGAGAGAGCACGCCAACGGCGAATTGAAGACTAGGAGAGATTACGAGATTCTCAAGTTCTTGAGTCCTTGCTGGGAGAAAGAATTCTTGGCAGGAGTGTTCGGCACCACGGCGACTATCTTCGGAGCCTTCGTACAGGAGATACTGGGCATGTCCATCAGCCTGCTCTTGGCCCTGTATTTGGTTTACCCCAGATACTTGTTCAACATGGGCCCAGCATACATGTTTAGTCGAGGAGTGGAGACACTTCGAGTTGATGGGTATCTGGCACTAGTACTCTTGACCCATGGGGAATTGGTGTCGTTTCATCGGTTAATGGAATATGGAGAACCTCTGTCTATGGGGAGAGTCCACACGAGCATTGAAACCAGCTCCTACAAGTGTGCCGCAGGGTTGAAGACACTGCTGGTGCAATACCTCATGATGCAGAATCGATACATGACGGGTGAAGATGAGAACCCAACCTCGAGAGAAGAATGGGAGAAGGCGAACAGAGGGATGCCTCTGTTGACGGACCTGTGTCTGGCAATGAGGTCGGACCCAATGGGAATAATCCGGGGTCTAGAGGAGGTGGTGACCTGCATCTATGGTCCAGCAGTGACGTACGCGTTTCCAGATCCCCTGGTGATAACGTATCGTCACTCGGTGACGCACTTGAGTCTCATCAGCGTACTGGATGGTACAGCGCTGAATTGGTGTCAGCAGGAGGTGCTCAGGGCGCGTATGAGCAACACGGTACTCTTCGGAAAAGTGAAAGATGCCGAGATGATGGTGTGCAACTTCAGGGGACAAATGCAATGTAGAATGGGAGGCAAGCGAGAGGGCCCCATTGAAATGTATCCAAAGTTTTGGAACCTAAACGCATTGACGGCCGACGAACGAGAAGTCTTGAGAATCCCCGCCTGGAAGGAGTGCTTTGCACTAGTCAAGAGGGAGCTGGAGGCCATAATGGAGAAAGCAATCCTACCAGCCACCATGCTTGAGTTCCCGACAGTCAGGAGGATGACCTTGGGAATGAATAGTCCCTTGGTGGTTCCCTCCATAATGGCGAAGATGATGACGGAGGAAACGCAGAGGCATTTCACGGATGGCTGGGATCCCCTGTTCATCGGCTACACGGCGGCGGTCTACTTCCACACCAGCGAGATGAAGGTAAATTCGTGGACGACGCAAGCGAAAAAGAGTAGAGGTTCGCAGCCCCCTGGATATGAAGTGCGGAAAGTCTTGAGGACTCTTGAGAAGGAAGGACTTGAGAATATGCTACCCATATGGGATGATGGCAGGATGATCGTGATGGAGGGGCACGTCGCATTGGTGGACGAAATGAAATTTGCCACGAGAAAATACAAGGCACCCTATGGCTTGGAAACAGTAGAAGTGACACAGGAGGGAACAGAACTAGATGCAGCAGGTCAACTGCATGTAGCCCTGACGGAATATAAAAAGCTGGATCCTACGACACCGTCACCACTGTCTGTAGACACGCCTGGAGACAAGAGGAGTGGACCCGTTGAGGATCGATTCAAAAGAATTCTCGAGAGAAGAAGAAATGAATCAGAGGAAGAGAGTATGGATGAAACTCTCAGTGAAGCTGGAGAAGACATGGAGGTGGGGAATACGCCTGAACCAGGGCCATCAGGGGAGGAACTCACCACTCAAGAGCTGTTGAAAGACTTGAGCGAAGAGAATTGGGCAGATACTGCCACCCCACCTCTGAACCCGTCCCCGCGGAAGAACCTAGAGTTGCCATTGGCAGGTGAGACCTTCAATATGGGGATGTTACTCTTGAGCTCGGAGGAAAGGGAGAAGAACACGTTCGAAGGGAACAGGGACATATTCTTGGGATCTCTCGAGGATGACGCTTGGCAGGAGTTCCTGGAGGAATTCAATCGAGAAGTGGGCAGCGAGACGACGCTGGACAAGTTCAAGAAGGAACTGTGGGACGCAGTAGTGAGATTCGGGGAACCGCTCCTGATAGGAACGGGCCTGGATGAGAAAGCAAGAAAAGAGCTGCTGAACAAGCTAGTGGAGCTGAGGAACGCACGACCGAAGACTAGAAAAGAGAAATGTGAGGACAGCTCTACTCTGAAACAAAAAACTGTGGATCAAATGGTTGATGATATAAAAAGGGATAAGGTTGGGACTAGTAATATGATTAAAAGTACTAATATCCTTAAGGCTCGAGCAGGGGGGAGGCAAGAGTTGGAAGGAGTGGATGGAGAGGTCGAATCAATGATGATAGCCACAACACCCTCGAGCAGAGATGTGAAGACTCGCAAGAGGAAGAGAGAAGTGGAAGGATGGGGTAGT
Source organism: Symsagittifera roscoffensis (assembly GCF_963678635.1). Lineage (NCBI taxonomy): Eukaryota > Metazoa > Xenacoelomorpha > Acoela > Convolutidae > Symsagittifera > Symsagittifera roscoffensis. Next base: position 19,409,423 of record NC_087066.1, on the reverse strand, counting down.
CCTTCAGTGGATGCTGTTTCGGAAGGAAACTTGAGAGAGACGGCGCCCATCGTTTTGGCTCGATGCAAGACGGCGGCATACAAGAACAGCTCGGAGCTCAGGAAACCACTTGAAGTAGAAAAGGAAATAGAGGTTTCCGCCAGTTCGACGTCAGAAGAAGACTTCAGGCCTCAGAAGGTAAACGTGAAGAGAGGTTCAACGAACGGACAGGTAGGGGAAGTGGAGATCGGCAAAGAATGGATCTCGAAGGCACATCAGGACATGGGCAAGCAAGTGACGAGTGACCCATTGGAGAGGAACAAGACGAGGAACACTTCCCGGACGTGGTGGGTGGCCCTCGAAACATTGAAGGAAATGGAGGACTGCTTGAAGAAGTTGAACAGTGGAATAGCTCGCAAGCGACGCAATTGGGCCACCCAGCAAAAAGCCGAGGTTAATAAGATAGAGATGGCAAGTCATCTGAAGAGGTCCTGGCAGAGTTTGTTGAAGGATCATTTTGAAGAGGCGATGAGGACATCCTCATCAGCACCGCCACTGATGGCGAACCCCTTCGTTAGAACTGCGGGACAATTAATGTTCACCTGGAGTCTGGTGGGAATAGAGTTGGAGACATTGACCTCGTATGACAGGCTGAAGTTGGGAAGCAAGAAGCTAGAGGTGTATCAGGCACTGATGCAACACGTGGCCAGGGACAATTCAGGCTTGAGCCTGGCTAGAAGAAAAGATGCCACATGTTTCTTGAGATGGATAATGTCAATGATGTCTGATAGCACCATCCTGGCATGCCACCAGAGAGCAAGTGGAAGTAAAACCATGGAGAAAAGAGTCTCAACGATCATCTTGAACGTATATCAGAGTACAGGAATAGAGAAAGAAGATGGTTCCAGACTATCCTTAGAGAACCATCGAAAGCTGGACGAGGTACGGAGGTTCTCTAATAAGAAGTTCGAGGAAGAACATGATGTTCACCGTAACCTGGGCTCGTCAGAACAGTACTCGAGACTCAGTGAGAAGGGGGAATACCAATATGTGTCTGGAGTGATGGGAATAGCCTACAATCCCTTCTTAGCCTCGGAAGCTGGAGGAGCCCACAGAAACCATGAGGTAGCGGAGCTACTGAAGTTTTGGACAGAAAGAATAATGGAGATAGACGCGGTGGAGAAAGAGGGGCCGAGCCTGGGCCTGATTCTTGAGAAAACACCAGAGGTGATAAGCATACCGCGCTCAAACAAGAGAGTTGAAGTGAACGTGGGCGGTGGAAATGGCTTGTTAACTACGAACTTGGGAGTGATATGGAAGCTACTAAGACCCTCCTGGTGTCCACATCCCCATGCGAGTCTAATCGAGGAAACCACCGAGCGAGTGAGGTTAGCACCAACGGAAGATGAAGATCTGGCGAAGTTGAGTGTGCTACATAAGCTAATCACGCCCAAGATGCAAGAGCCAAGCGAAAGGACGAGCGACCCCGGTTCAGCAAAGAAATTGGAGCCGGGTAGCTGTCTGGATTCGACGTGTGGGAACGGAGAGCACATCTGCGATGGACGGTCATGCGTCAGAATACTGTCGTTTCAAAAAGAAGACCTGGTCACTTGGTTCGAAGACATCACAGAAAGGGAGAAAAGTGAAGTGCAAATAACAGCGGAATGTTACGCGAGAACCACGGTGAATATAGCGACAGCTCTCGGATTCTTCTCGAGAATGTGTGGTCTGCAGGCACTGGAGAGACTGGAATCTGAACATCATTTAGTGACGGCGTTGAGCGTAGAATCATGGCCCGGGGTGTTGCAGGGGACTCAAAAACACATCCGGAGCTGGAAGGTTGGTCTTGAGGCGGAAATGGGATTTCCCATGAGCGAAGCTTATGGCTTGCCATTGAACGCGAAATCGCTGATAGGGTCAATGATGGCCAACTTGTGCGGAAGTCACTACCCGCTACACATGGCGATGGTGGAAGTGTCCAGCCAGAGAATACTGGTGGACAAGGCCTTCTCAGTGCCCAAGTGCGTGAGGTTGGCTCGGATGTCGCATCACTCGCACAAGTTGTTGAGAAAAATCAAAGGGACAGTACCAAAAGAATTGAGAGATGACTTAAGCGAAATCTGGGGAGAAGATCTTCTGAAGTTGGAAAGAGAAAACACAAGCGATCACGAGAGACAAAACGTGATCGGGAAACCTGTGGGAAGTACTCCGAACCTGGAAGACAACGACACGATGCACGAGAAAATGATGGAGCTTGAGCCTCTCTTGGAAGCCTCAGGGGAGCGTAATCTCAGGAGCATTGAGATCTCTCATGGGGAATGCCCATGCCACTGTTTGGCACAAACGGTGTGGTATCCAGATCACAAGAACCTTTGCCTGGTGTGGGATGTGGAAGAGATTCGGTCGATCGGACTACCGGATCACCGGCAGAAGGTGACGCTCTTAGTAGTGAGTACGATGTTAGCTCTGAGATGGATAGAAGAGAATATAACGAAGTATCGGGAGGCGACGACGCCAACGGCTGAGTCAATATACGCGATAGACTACAGCAGGAGACTCGAGTTGTTTGAGACTGCGTGCAGAGTATTTGCCATACCGACGGAAGTCAGGCACGTATGGAGTCGCTTGAGGTACTTTCCATGGTTTCGGGCGACACTGACGTCTTGGTTGTACATGACAACGAAAGATCACATGAGAAAACATCAAAAAGAGTATCGACAGTTCCAGGCCGAGATTGGGCCGGAAGCTTTCAAGAGACCCCTGCTAACCCATCGTAATGCGATCACGACAGGATGGAAAAGAGTGGGTAAGATGTCTAGAGACAATACCAAAGCGAGGGAGTCGATACTAGAGGAAGACCTGGCGAAGAACGTGAGCTTGAGCCTGCACAACTCCTTTTGCTTGAACCGAGAAGCTAGGGTGAAGGCACTACCCAACCAAGCAAAGAGGTTGCAGGAGCAGAGAGAATGGATGCGATCCTATGAACAGCTGAAGGCTTGGGAGGAGATTGTGATTAGTTCCGATGATGAAGAGGAACTGTTGAGACAGTTTGCCGCATCCAGCACTTCAGGATGCAGTACCTCCAAGGCGAAGAGTACGAGATGAATGGGCAAATCGGATGGATCTTGAGTCTTGAGAGGGAAGGGGGGCTTGAGCGTGGATCCGAGTGAAACTTGGATTCACGAAAAAGAAATTTTAACAAAGCAAATATTGTTACTAATATACTATATTTATTATATAAATCGAAATGCTGCATGACAATTTCCTGATTGAATAGGACAAAAGAGATTTTAAAATGATTGGCTTGAAAAGCAAAAATTCAAGGGTGCAGGTGTATGCAGATTTTGGTTGCTGTTTAGCAATAGTGTGAAAATTTTAAATGGCTGTGAATTTTGGGGTGTTGATAAGCTTAAATCTGCTGCAAACTTCTGTAAATGACCACTGGCACTGTATCTTGAGCAAAACTCGGTTTTTCTGGGACTCACTGGCAGAAGACAGCGCGCGATGAGGACATCGATCTCGAGTCCGGGGAGTATGTGCCAGTCGGTCATATTTGGAAGTTTGACCTTGAGAGAAGCAAAAAAACACTTGATTTTGGAGTGAAATTTAATTTTTCAAAATTTCGAATGGAACCTGTCATGCACGATTTTCTCGCGAGAACTGAAAATCAGAAAAAGAAGTTAGAACAATTTCAGAACGATTGACACACACACGCGGGAAAGTTGTAAGAAAAAGCAGTAGGAAATTGCTATTCGCAATTTCCATCACTATCATAATCGAGAGTAGAGCTGTCCCATCTGTGACAGAGACGAGAGCATTCCCACGAATTGGATTATAGCGACTGGAGTGTTATTCGGAACTGGACTAGAGTGAACCTTCGGTGGAAAGGTGGACAACTTGAGTGTCCTAATGGTTCACAAGAAAACTATTGTCTAGAGTATAAACTCGTTCTCATTGTTAAAACTATAAAACATTAGACTCATTTAGTTGCGTTATTTAATTCTTGAGTTAATTACCGACTGGATTATTTCCCACTTCTTGAGCGTGCTACTATGTGAGTACAAATTTAAATTCCTAGAGTGTGTTTTATGATTGTTATGTTGAGGTAAGGCGAGTTTTAGGTTGATCCATCTGAAATGGATCAAAGTTCCACTGTCTAATAAAAAGTAACTTAACGGATTGTTCCAACCCGGTTTTTAACGGCGTTCATGTATTTTGGGTATCTAGAGACCTAAGTATGGGGACGTTTCTAATTCTAGAGTGGGGGGATATTTTAGTAGTAGCCTTTAAGCTGTAACGGGTCGTAGTCTCATGTCACAAGCGAACCGAACTGGCTCCGACCGTTCTTGAGGTAGAAAAACACAAGAGATGGTGTCCCTGACCCTTGAGCCAGTGGTTATAGGGCCTATTTTTCTTAAGCCTCATGTGTGACTGCAGTAGACGAATGTTACATATGGTGCAGAGCTCGAACCCACCATTTATTTCGAGCCAGTAGGTTTATGATAGGCTTCACTGTCCTTCAAACTCGTTTCGTTTTCCAGAGCCTCTCGCCAGCCTCCAATCTTTTGCTCTGTCTGTAGCGCTCCAGGGAACACCTACACACTAAGGGACGTCACTAGCCCATGGGCACGCTCCAGACGTTCCTGTGATTCTATAGCAAAATCCTAAAGCAGTGATCAAGTTCACTTCCGTTACTCCATGACAGTCCGCAATCAACTCCATTCCATTCTTGTCCGACATGCTCAACCTCCCATCCAGTTGAGCCAGCTGGCGATGCTGCTCACTCAGCGTATTTAGGCAATGTCTCGAGTTGCACACATGTCCGTCCATTCCACTACTGTGGGCTAGACAGGTGCCCTGTCTCAACCAATCACTCGATGGATTTCCCTCGGATGGTTCCGTGTATGAGTTGCTCTTCTTTTTCGTTATTCTCAGGGCCAGCAGATGGTGTATCATGGCCAGATCGTGTAGACTTACGCCATCATCCAAATCTAACGTGACATATGCCGTCATATCCCAGATTAAACCAACGTTTGGATGTGGACACCAGGAAGGCTTCATGAGCTCACACAGGGTTACTAGGCTGGTCTTCAAAGGACTGTCCCGAGAACCGCAATCGAAGCTCACTTGCCCCTTTAGCTCGGGAACCGAGGGTTTGACCACTCGTTCCTCCAAGATGATTCCCAGCTTGGGTTGTTCCACCATCAACATGCCAGCTTCCTTGATCCGCTCAACCCAGAAATCAAGTACCACAACTTGCTCATAACCAAAGTATGCTTCCCTGGCTTCCTCGTCCACGAAGGGATTGTACGCCAAACCTGGTATACCTGTAACATACTGGAATGAATTCAACTTCCCCAGAGTTGCGAATTTCTTTTGTCCCATGACTGCTTCAATCGACTCTCGGATCACTTTCAGCTCCTTATTGGATTATTTCCTCACTTCTTCCAACCTGCGATAGCTTTCCATTTCGTTTGACTCCTTACTTGGTATGGGCTGCGGCATGTCCTTATATAGCTTCAGGAGTGCCCTCAGAAAGTTTCGTTCACAATCAACTCCCCCTTGCCGAATGGTCTTTATGCATTCTCCCAACACAGGAACGATCCACCACGAACCTCACGAAGCAAAGGGCATTTTTACGCTTAGCCCAGGCTATCGCCGAATCGTCTCTAGAAATAAATACTCGCTAGGCTTCCATCAATTCTTGTTCCTGTTCCCTCGATTTCGAGTCCTTGTTGGCCTCATATTCCGTTTCCTGATTCCCATCAAGCACCAGGCCACTCGTACCTGCAAGTCAGTTCTTGCACACGGGTAGGCCAGGTATGCTGCCACCGTCGCAGGTGCATGCATCGTCTCGTCTCGTCGAAGTATCTCTGGAGGGCCGCCCTCCAAGAGATCTCTAGAAGTTTTTCCAGCCCGATTTCGTTTGCCTCCGAGGACATCACCGTGCCGTATTCTTTCCGTCTCAAGTTAGAGTTCTCCGTCAGCTCTTTCAGATACTCCTGCATGGCTAGTATCCATCAGGTCATAATCATTCGTGTCTGGTTTTGGTACAGGTCCCGGAGGGCCTTGTCGCGTGTCTATGCCCGAGTCTGGCCGCGCCGGTACGGTCAGATCCCTTGCGTGATAGAACAACTCGTCATTCACCAGGAGTTCTACCTACTCATCGCCACATGGCGCCAGATCGTCGATGGTTGTGTACGTGCCTCCTCTGCACTCCTGTACCACTTCAAATATTACCACTTTCATTTCTCCTGACCACTTCAGTCGTGACAAATCATCTGCGGGTGCATACACATCATTCCACACGTCAGCGGTAACCTCTGGTCTCCTGGAAGGTGGTGCCTTGATCTTCTTCCGGCTTCAAGCATAAGGAAACGTAAAATCGAACGTGTGCATGGCCGCAACGTTCCAACTGATGAAGCGCGGCTCCATCCCTTCACTCCATTTCAGCATTCTCTCTTCCGCATCACGAGCCGCTCCTATGCGAGGGGCAATGGCAGGAGATGTGAATCCCAACAACGTCCTCCTTATCGGTGGATATCTGGGGCATTGGTCCGGCAGCGGCCTGGACCCGGAAAGCCACGCTTACTGATTCGCTTTGACGTGTGCACATGCCTCCGGCCAAAGTGGGACCCGTATCGCCTCTCCTGAATCCTTCACCACTGGTCGCAGATTCTAAAGCTTCGGATTAAACTGGACATGGGAAACTGGACGTGCTTCGGCACTTGAAGTTGTTGTTGAAGTCCATCAACATCCAACCCGGCTCCGCTATTCTTGTGAATTACCTGTAGTCGCTGGCCAACCCTCTCAGCTCCTTCTGTTCCACCCAATTCAGCATGGAACAACCCACAACCGAGGCTAAGTTGACATACAACACCGAGTTTCTGCATGCCTTCACTTGCACGTCCGGGATCACAAATGACATCACGGGTCTGTACACCACCGTGACGAACTCCCTCAGTCCATGGACTAGAGCCAGCGGATCGATCCGCATCATTACAGCCAGATCTGTCAACAAGGGCACGCCACAATACTGTTTGCATTCACCCGCTGCCGTTGCCACCTTATCTTCTCCTGTGATACTCCTTTTCTGTTGTAGGAGGTATTGGAGCAAGAGGATTCTCCAATCCGTCATCTTCTTGAACGAGGCGGTTTCCAACTGCGCGTTGAATTCACGACTCGCTCTCTGAAGTTGTTCGGGGGTAGCGTAATAGCACGAGCAAATCGCCCAACCGACCGACCATATGTCATGGTGATCAGGGTAAGGATTCCATCCAATCTCAGGTCCGCTAACGCTTGGGTGAAGAGATTCGCAGGTCCCTTCACAAAATTCTCGTGACCAAATGTCACGTACAGTGCTAACACCAGACCGATCGACAGTTGCCGGATGTCCTTGTTAAAGCTCGCGATCAAACTCCGGGAGGCCCTCGGGTAACACGTTGACAGGAAGGATGGCGTCCACCTCATTCCCATTCCACCAAAGATAGCTTCTGATCGCTCATGTTCTGCCTTCGTGGCTAAAACATCAGCTTGGAACTTATCCAACGACATCGTGTTCACGTCTTGCATTAATTGTAACATCATGCCCCCGGCTAACTCCCTCTCGTAAAACAAGTTTTTCAGATAAGCGTGTATCTCTTTGATTACTGCCGGTGCATGCTCGAACGCGACCTCTCCCAAAGTACACACTCTCGGCGACAAGCACAACCATGAGTTGGTGTGTGGCTTCGTCTGCGAAGCGAACGCCATGAGGTCCTCTTCCGCCGATGTCATATTTCTTCTGACCATCCTCCCCTGTTCATCTCTCACATAATCGATCTACCTGAACCAGAGGTCATTGGCCACCTGTTGTATCAACAAGTGATCATCATCTACCCCTGGCCTCAACATCAGTAACCCGGCGAAGTTGGACAGCTCCATTCCCAGGACTTCATCCAGCACCAACCAAACTTAGGCGCTGTCAGGAAAATCACATCCGGCCAAAAGAGAGAACGGGGCGTGTAGAGATAGTCTGAACTGACCACTATCAAATATTTGGCAGCCTTTACATCCAAAGGACCATAGGCCGCAAACAGGCCGTCACCCACTGGTGCCTTCAGTCCTGCCTATCTCCTTTCATCTCCCCCAACCGAGGTCGCTCGGGATAGTCTCCCGAATACTCACCAGGCGCCTGGCCGGGTGGTTTGGCGAACTGCCTATACAGCTTGTGGTGCTTGTTACTGGGCTTATTCTCTGCCAGAAATTTGCCCTTTTGGGCAGGTGGTGTCAATTACCTGGCTCTCCGACGGACGTCCGTAAGAGATCCGGTATTCACGGGCCCAAAGGTATTGTCCGGAGGCAACCCATCAAGGTCCACGAACCTGAGGTATTCGCTCCGAGCCACTTGAGTCGATCAAGGCACTGGGAAGGGACGACCCTACCCAGCGTCCGGCCAGTGGTCCTGTTGATCTCATTCATCGCTGCTCTGGCCACCTGATTGAATGACTCTTGAAACTGGTGAGCCAGATAGGTGTCTGAAGGATCCGGTACCGTATTCCTCGGGTTTGGAGTAGACTGTGATGTCTACTGAGGAGCCTCGGGCTCTCTCGGTGAGCCCAGCTCCTGTGCCTTCTCCCTGGGATGCGTGTCCCTAGATCCCTCCGAGGAGTTCACCGTCGCCAGAACCTCCGGTGACACTTGGCTCACCCTAGCCATATATAGCTCTTTCAGGTGTTTTATCTCTTCTTTCTTGAAGGCCATTTGCATATCTTCGAACTTCTTCTTCCATTCGTGTCTTTCTTGAGCTATTGCCCTGTACTCCTGCAGCTTGGCACACAGCTCGCTCTGATCCTTATCTTTCTTCTCCAACGTCTCAATCGTCTCCGAGGTCTGGATCTCTACCTCGTTCATCCTCACTCTCTTCAGTGGAGGAGCAGCTGTTGGAGAATCTACTGAATGCGACGGGCCCGTCCAATCACGTAGTCTTTTCGCTCCGATGAGCAGCTGCACAGGTTGAACAATTAGGGGCATCTCACCTAGCCGGTGATCCCTCTGCTCGCCTAGTCCCGGCTCACGAGCCAAGTCGTGGCCTGACATTTCTCCTAGCCGCCATCTTATCAGTCGGTTTCGACCTCTCTGGCGGTCCCGGACTCACCGTAGGCCAACATCAACACTACTTCGGTGGGGCGGTTCCCTCGACCCTCTCGTCCTAACGCATTGAGGAGCGCGACCACGAACATCGCCAGTCCCGGGTCTTCTTGCGCGAAATCACAATCAATCAGCGCTGATATATCTCGTCTAGAGTCGCTCCTAGACTCACTGAGACAAAAAGCATCAAATCATTTGTGTCAACCATCTTTCTATCGTGTGTTTCTTGTCGTCGTCTTCTTTCGATTCTTCAAGGCAGGTCAATGAACAAAACTAGATCAATCAAGATCTAAAACGCAAGTCACGACTTACAACCGTCATTTCTTGCCGCATCATTTCCAGGATAAAACATCCTTCACGTTTTTAAAACCTATCCAATGAATTTTTTTTTTCGTTCTTGATTTAAAATTTAGCACCAAGGTGGATCGTCCACCTGCAACCTTATCAAGGTAACACAAATGAGCGCTGTCAACTTCACTACCTGGATTGTTCCAGGTCTTTTATGACACAAACATCACATAAAACACACCCTAACAATAACATAACACATAAACATCACCTATTCACATTATTGCATAAAAGCATAATCCCTAGTAGCTAACCTAAAATTTGATCCTAATGCCTATAAAGTAAACTCAATAAAAACCACTTATCACCGAATGCAACTCCTAGCATATGCTCAGATAGTACTTTTCATGTAAGTAAGACTCTATGTCAGTTTCCGAAAATATCACGTGTACAAGGGCATATAACACTCTCGGATGTAGCTTTCCCCTATTGGGATCATAGAATGGTAACGAGAGAGAGGTCGCTCCTCACTGAACCAGAAAATCCCTAAGTCGAGTCAAGGCCAATACCAAGCTCTCTGGATTTACGTGTTGCTTATCAGTGGCCTTAGTGACCAGGAAACACAAAAAATTCCCTGGTATCTGTGATGCAACAGGGGACAGTGCTATCATCCCTCCCACACCAGGCCTCTGTTTCCATAAAAAATCGATATTCTTATACTCTCTTATACGATATTTTTTGAATAATGGTTCGGTAGGTCAAAAAAAGATTCAAAAAATCGTCCAAAAGGTGGTTTCTTAGCGTTCCCGCCATTATGTCCTTTGGTTGTCCCAACAGTGTCTCCCCAGACAAGTCGTCATGTACGGGGTCGAAAGTGCCTGACTCCCCGGACATTGTCTCGTCCCCGGATGAACAATTCAAGCTCGGTTCTAACTCTTCCCTTGCATCCGTAAATTGTACTTTTCTCGTGAAGCTGGACTTCGACTTGACCCTGACTTCTTCAGTGGTTCGGACCTGGGTCGATTTCCCACGTTCTGTGAACGAAGTCCTCAGCAAGAGCTCCTTCGGCATTGAGCTCACCAGCTGGTTCACTATCGACCGGCAATCCCATTCCACATCGCGACTGCGAATGGTCACTTGCCTCTTCTCTGTTCTCTCAGTGACGGTCAACCGTTGGACGGTCTCCATCCACCAACGATCATGTCTGTCGGCTTCTCTATGCAGCAGGTCACGGAGCTTCCCCATGACGTCCGGCGCCACATTCACTGTCCTATTTAGTAGGGCAATGCTGTTTATACCCAGCCTGGTAAGATCTTGCTGCACCAGATTGGATCGGACTAGCAGATCCAGTTGAACTGGAACACCCCTGGCCAATACCGTTTTTTCAGCGGCCGTCTCCATCGGAAGTTCAAGGTGTCCTGGTATGGGTTGCTCTGACTGTCCAGCCACCTGATGAGTGGTAGTTTATCGTAGGTTTCCTTATCTAGAAATGAACATCCGTCCTTGATTTCTGCTTGATTGGCCTGCTTCTCTTCTAAGCGCTCATAGAATTCTTTTTTTTTTACTGAGGCTATCAGTATTTTGGTGCATGTCACGAGTACGGTGCTCTATGATCATGTGGTATCCATCCAGGCGCACGATCCAACTACCAATATAACTTTGGTCCATCGAATAGGTTTTCAGCCAGGCAAGGGCACGATTTTCCAAACACAACTTGAAGGGAGCACTCCCCAAGTATGCCGCGTATTTTTCCATGAAAGTGATCACCGCGAACAATTCCGCTTTTGGTGCGCCGTGCTTCATCTCAGTATCACTCAGGACTTTACTTCCATAGGCTATTGGATGGAAACCGTTCTCCCGTTCCACTCTTGCTCCTGTGAAGTATGCCTGATATCACAACTACTGATGCATCCGTGTCTAACACGAACATCCCCTTCTCTGTTGGCATGCCGAGGACCGGTGTATCGCAAAGTTCACGTTTTTTGTTTCCAAATGAAACTTGTGCCTCGTCAGTCCAAGTGAATTTTTTGCCCTTATTTCTCATCAACTGCTGCATGGGTATATCTTATCGGCGTATCCCTTGATGAACTCTCGATAATAGTTAGCAAACCCCAAAAAGCTCATCAATTGTGTGTCTGTCTTAGGTGCCTTCCAGGTCAAGACTGCTTCGACCGCTTCGGGATCCGGTCTCACTCCATGCTTATCCGCAAGGCGGCCCAGATATTTTATGGAGTCTCTGAGGATCTCACACTTTGAGGGTTTACACTTCAGGCCCGCCTGCTTTATGCAAGTAAACACCTCAGCCAACCTCTCTATGTGATCCTCCAGATCACTGAGCCCTCTTCTATCTCAATCTCGTGCTCTACAAAATTGCAGCAACCTATATTGGCCTTATGCTTTGAAAAAACGTCTGCATTCCGATTTAGAATCGCCCTAAGCGAATCTAGTTCTCGGTCGGATATTTTACCGTTCAGATGTTCTATCTCGGGAAGGACAGGCTTATTTGCTGCTAATTCAGTTTCTGTCGGTCTCTCGGGAAAATTTGAACAACTAGACAACCCATCTGTCTCCGATTTCTTAGAAGATTTCAATCCATTTATTCTCTTCAGTATACATTCCTGGTTCGTGTGCAAGGGACATTTAGTTACATCAAATTTTTTCAAGTTCTCCACACTCTGAAAGTCCGTGTTCAGAGGCAATGCGTAGCAATGTTTCTTTCCCCTCTGTATTGTCACTGTTGTTGCTTCTGTGTTCAACAACACACTGACACACAGTCCGCTCTGAGTGAGTAAGAAACTTCTTCCTAAAATAGCCGATCTCTTACTGTTTGGATTTGGTACCAGACACACCTGTCTGTCATTACTGAGTTCATTTAGGTTCCTCATCCTAAACGTCGCTACCACGGCTTGGTTTGGTTTCAATCTCACTTTTCGATCCAGAAAAATCGGCACCTCAGCCTGGTTAATTAAGATCTTATTAAGAGGTTTCTTTTCATACATCCTCTCAGGATCTTTGATCCTGATCAATGCGTCATTGAGGTCGATCGTGACATCAAAGTTGCGTACAAAGTCCCTTCCCAGGATGAATTGATCGGATTCTTCCAAATTTTCTACCATCAGGAAGCTCATCTAAAGATGTCTTCCTCCAAGCTGCAGTGATATAATCGGGGTCCGTCCTGTCACATAGATTGCTCCCTGATTGGCAGCTGCCAGTCTGATGATCGTCGGTACCAGATCCGACCTGTCAAAGCCCATATCAGTCCAGGTGCTGACTAACAGGACGCTGACCACTGCACAGTCTAACAGTCCTTTTACTGAAAGTTGTCTGCCCTGGACATCTAGAACTTGTGCTGCCAGATCGGCTTCGCAACCTATGTGGACCGCATCCTGTTCAAGCATGGCATTATGTCCGATTCGTCGCACCTTCAGCACCTTCGGCCTACCTGATCACTCGCATTAGTCACGTGAGCCTTCGTGTAGATATTAATGCCATCCACATTCATCAGAATCGGATAAGGGCCATGGACTTCGATGTAATGTCCATCCACTCTCATTAGCCTTGGACCTCCTGTCGTGAGCAGCGCTCGCACTGCCCTAGAGTCCAACTTGGGATCTTTCTCCCTCAGGTAGTCCGCATAAATGTCCAGGTGTACCAGCGTAATCTCGGACGGTTCACTCAAGTTCTTGACCACCTGGTGTCCTGCGACCGAGATAATTGACATTATCTTCGTTCCTTCTTTCGTCGTGCCAAATGTTTTCCCCGATATAACATTTAGCTTTAGTCCAGGCTTTTTGGGTCCCTGATTGTCTTCTTCTTTCATTGTTTTCCCCAGGATGTCGAATTTTTCCCCGAAGATATGTGCTTTCCCGTTCGACCTCACCCATTGCTCAACTTCCTTCGTGGCTAGTTCCTGTTGGACATTCTGTAACGCTGTCCTCACCGCTAAGCCATAATCCAGCTTGAGCGGGCCGGTCGACACTGCCTCCAGGCTTGAGGCTACCACCTCATTAGGCAAGGTCTTCACCTTCTTAGTCGTAAAGGTGATTGGTGTCGTTTCTTTTCTCCGAGACTCAGCCTCGTTCATCAGACGTGCTCGACTGGCTTTGACGCCTGAAAGCGCCTCTTCATGACGGGGATGTTTCGCATCCGCCACTGCATCCCAAAATTGAGTGCAATCCGACTTGAAATGTCCCTCTAAATTGCAGAAGGAGCACCTAGGTCCATGCTTCCTCTGACGTCCTCTTCGTGTTCCTCGTCGGTCGCATTAACGTCATCGAGAAAGTAGCCTATGTTTGTAAGCAGAACAGGCGGAAACATGGTAGTCCATCGAGCCACATGACCTCCTCTTATCCATGTCGTCACGATAACTGTACCAACTGGAAATCGCGCCAGTGTTTGTTACGCTGTAGTTGCCATAATTGCTGTAACGGTTTTGCGCCCTCGGCTTCATGAGCAAGTACTCACGAGACTTCATACGCAAATCATCGGGCGTGAGTACCTGGTCAAGCGAAAGGCTGAAGTGTGTGGCTAGCATGGTTTTCAGCGCGTCACTCTTCACTCCATCCATGATTTTCGAGGATCGTCCAAGGTTTCGAGGATCGTTCGAGTAGTTCAAGGTCGTCCAAAAAACTTGTTCGTGGATTCGTCATCTCTTTGACGCCTCTTCTCGAACTTCACCATAGCGTGATGCCCTTGTACTCCAGAGCCGAAACGGTTCAGCAGGATGTCGAATATCTTGCGAGCGCTGTCTCGTTCATTGGCCCTCTTCGCCATCACACAATTTAGGGCGGTACCCTCCAAGTTGCTTGTCAGTGCGCTGCATTCCTGTTTCTTTGAGAGATTATCTTCTTCAAAGTGCAACATTGTCGCCTCTATCCAAGTATCGTTGCAACCGTCTGACTCGTCTTTGTATGATTTCGGCTTTTTGAGTGTCCATCTTGACCTCTCTCCTCTCTCGGTTAATTTCGAGAGCTTGGTGATGAATGTTTCCAGCGATCTATTCAAAGCTCAAACATCGAAGCATACATCGTTGTGTCCTGTGAGACCATAGCCAGATCTGGCACTGATCTGACTTGTGTCACAGTGGGCAATCTTGTCTCCCGGGTGGCATCCGCCTCCGGCGGGACCGGGATTGTCCAACCTGGCTTCGATGGGGCTGCCCTGGGCCGCTCCCTGTGCTTAGATTCGTAATTTGTTCTCGAACTTTACTGGGCCCCGGCATAGCTGCGTGCTCCATCTCCATCATTTGCCTGGCGTGAACGCTCACTTGGGGCGGAACGCTCCTCCCGATTGCTCCCGTTTAAGATTTCGTCAAGCTTCCGCATCATCAAGAAAACTTCTCTTTCTTCTGACTCCTTGTTCGCCTGGGCCAAGCTCTCCGCCAGGTATTGATCGGTGTTGCGAATCAATTGAGCCTGATCGACTCTCGCCTGCAACTTTACGCGTGTCAGTTCATCTCGCAATTTCTCTTGACCCCGGTGAGCTCTCTCCTCGACTCGATCTATTCTCTTAGTCATGTCCCGTCGCAGTTCTTCCAGGCCTGTCATTACGGGCCTGGAAGAACTGCGACGGCAAACATGTCGCTTATATCGTCCGCCGCCCCCAACGATGGGGTTAGACCCAGAAAAGATGAGGTCAACTACGGTTGCAGCCTGGTACATGATGACGCGCAGCCCTTTTGCTTGCCCATCGAAATCATCAACCTGTTGAACGTTGAGGATGCTCCCATTGTTATCTCATCAGACATGGGCCTGGTCGGCGAGGCGGACAACGCCTTCCTGCTTATGTCGTTCCTTGGGCACGGCGTGAAATCCACATCCCGATGGGTTATCTCCGATGGTCATAACTGAAAGATAGACCTTCAGTTCGTAATGAAGCCATGCGCTAATCGTACAAGGACAACCAGCTTTCTTGGCTTTCAAAATCGTTTGTTCTTCACTCGGACTTTTACTCGACATCATCGCATTTTTGCTCTACTTGACCAGAGATGATTGTTCTTTTCTCCACTTATGAATCTTAGTCTCTGATTTGGACATTCCCCTGAACAACACTTCTTCTCGTGGCTCAACCTCGGAACGCTCCGAGGCCTCTTCAGTCCTTTCGATTTCTTCCCGTTCGAGGTCCTCGCCTGGCTCAAAGTCGGGTCGGATGAGCGTTTGTTCCCCTTCGTCGAAGGGGTCCACAAGCGCCTCTCTCGCTGGTCCGACCTCGGCACTTCGCCCTTGGCTGCGATCGAGGTTCTTCTCGCTTCCTAGTCTCATTCCGTTCACTGAAAGATCAGTTTGACCTTTACTCGATTCGTTGTCAGCAAAAACGTCGGAAGCGCTGCTAAACGAAGATTGGCTACGCCTAGTTTTAAATTTTCGCGTGCTTCCCTTGCTCAGCCTGGGAATCTTAGTAGTCGATCCTAACGAGTCTCTACGCTGCATATTTTGTAATAAATAGTAAAATTCGTAAAAATTAATGGCAATGCAGACGTACCGCGGATAAGTTTAAAGTAAATTACTTAACGCTGCCTACTCGACTTCTTCAATATCCAGAATGTTCCCTAGATTTCTTGGTGATGATATTAATGACTCAGCTAAGGTTACACACAGGGCTTTCTTAGTATTAAGATAATGCTAACTCCACCCAGTTGCCTAGTTTAACAGTATCAAAAAATTTTCACAAGATTTAGCCAATACACAAAACACAACTGATAATCAGATAAGAAAATTCTACAGGTGACAGCGAACTTTCGTCAGTATCAATTTTAGCGCCACACTCGTATCAAATCACTGCTTTGTTAAAATCAAACAATCTTTTGTAAAAAAGCAGTGATGATTCAGGAATAGATAAATAGAACTTAGTCTTAAAGAAAAAGACTTCCCTCGATCGGAACACTCCAAAAGAACAAAGCCCAGGACACAGTCTTCTCAAGTGAGTGTGTACTTACCTAATACAATCACCGAGATCTTCTTTTAATTAATGCGATTGCCCGAGCTGTCCTACTAAGTAGCTCAAGGCAACTTCTAATCGAAAATCTCCAAAGTCTATGAAAAAGCTCCCCCACACCCGGGACACCCAAAGTGCACGAGAGCAGGGAACAGCTTTTCTTCTCAAGTGAGTGTGTATTTGCCTAATTCACCCACTGAGGTCTTCTTTTATGTGTTCCCGGATCGCCCGAGCTTTCCTATTAAGTAGCTCGAGGCAACCACACAATCAAAATAACAATCAAGAAAATTTTGGTTCGGGCACTTCCGTCAGACCCGATCTAGAATTCAAAGTTGATCACAAATCTCCGGGTCAAATAGGCTCCTGTGATCCTAATATGCACGCCTGTTGGTAGTTGACCTTTTATCCCGATTCTAAATGGATTTTTTAGTTGCTCAAATTTCCCCAGAAGGTACCCCTAATTTTCAATAAGGAGGGTTGTTAAGAGTCTTAAGTCACGCCGGAGTGTCACTTCGGAGGGTTGTTAAGACACCTAGCTTACCTCGGAGGGTTACTTCGGAGGGTACCTTAACCACCCAAATTACTTCGGAGGGTCCCCTTAAACTCACTAAGGAGGGTCAATAAGAGGCTTAATAAGGGTTAGTCCGGAAGGTTCCTTCAAAATTTTAAATTTTTCGAATCTCACTTGAAAGGGTCTCCAAATAATCTCAGAAGGTGTCAAAACAAGCTAAATTCTCTGTGGG
Organism: Symsagittifera roscoffensis; assembly: GCF_963678635.1. Taxonomy (NCBI): domain Eukaryota; kingdom Metazoa; phylum Xenacoelomorpha; order Acoela; family Convolutidae; genus Symsagittifera; species Symsagittifera roscoffensis. Next base: position 19,392,351 of record NC_087066.1, on the reverse strand, counting down.
GGTTGTTTTAACTTCCGGAGGGTTATTTCGGAGTGTTCCCCAAAAATCAAGAAAACGGGTTGTTCTACCGCGGTAAAGCCTCCAAATGCGGTGTATCTGACTTAAAACCAGGTTGGCTGACACGCTCAACCCTCCCAGTAGGATAAAAAGGTTAGCTTATAAAACTTTCTGCTGCTCGGAGGGTTCCCTAAAATTTGGACACTCCGAACCAACAAATTCTAAAAAAAATTTCTTTTCCGAGATTATCAATCCAAAAACGGTTGTGCTCCGGGAAAGTGGTCAAAAACGTCAACTTGGGATATCAAAATTATCCCGATCGGTTGGCTAGTCTTTGAGAAAACGCGTTCGTCAAAATGGCCTTTTTTCACCACCTATATAGGTTCTGAAAGATTTTTTCCGCAATTCCTAATGAAAGTGCCTAAAAATATTTGAAACGAGCTTAGTAGCCCCCTACGGCACTGGAACAATGCAAAAAGCCGGACCAACATTGGTTTGGCAACAAAATTTTGGCCAATAACTATCAAATTTGGACCCTCCGATTCCTTCCTTTTCCAATCTTTAAGTCGTTAGATCTATCCACGGATCTAATCGGAGGGTTACTCAAAAGTTTCTTTGCTAACCGAACACATTATTTTAGTACACTCCTAACGCAAAAATTCTTATTGCGCTAACTCTAAAAACTCTAAAAACTCCCCAAAACAGATTGACAAAATTCGGAAAATTATCAAAATACTGATCGATAAATTTTGTTTTCGCTTACTTCTACTAAGTCTTTTTCCGAGGTTTTCTATAGTTAGAGGGATCGAACTACGTAGTAACTCCCTGCATAAAAGCTTTTTGCTGTTTGGAAAACCTCGGATATCCAAAATCTTGGGGGTCAACAGTTAGGTCGAAAATCGGTAATTTTCGACAAAATTGGGGTGTTTCTCGGGTCTAAATAGGAGATAAGTAATATATCGTTAGGACAAAAATCTATTAGTAGTCGTTAATGAATAATAATATACCCTCTTTTGCACCAAAATACCCGAATTAAGGCCCTTAATTCGGAAATTTGTGATCGATGGAGGGTACAATCGGACCGCGCCAATCGTGCCCCCCACCGCTTAAGTTTTATTGAAATAAAACCCGAACGATACTAAAATTGTTTCAACGATACCCAACAGTCGTTGTGGATGTTGTCCTTGATGCCCATGTTGAGTGTGGAACACGTCAGTCAGCTTGCCACTCTACCCTCCGGTCACCGGCAAAATCACCATTAACTTGCTTAAATTCTCAAATTACACTCAAGGGAGGGTACCCAACCCGTCACCAAAACACAAAACCTTTCTATCTCAAATGATATAAATCAATCTGAAACAACAGCAAGTAGGAAGGTCAGATCACATCTCGTCCGGAAATAACATATAAACTGTCACTTTAGATTTTTTATTGTTTTTGGTCTTTTTTGGATTTTTTACTGTTTTTTTTGTACTTTTTTGTTTTCAAATAAGTCTGTTTTTTGGTTTTTTCTTGGTTATACACTATTTTTGTTTGGTCTTACGCTTTCTCTTTGATTCTTTTCGGTCCCGGTACCTTGCGACAAGCGGGTTCATGACTTCCCACCTAACCCTCCGGCCCCAGGTATTTTCAGTGTTAACTAGGTTAAAAAGCTAAATAGTACTAGGCGGAGGGTACGCACCTTCCCCTAGTACAACAGAGGTCACTAAGGCCTCTAACTCGGGCATACGCCCGGAGCGGAGGGTTCTTAGCTGAAACGTTTGCTGATCATGATGGTCTCAAGCCTCTAACAGGCCCACCCAGGAGCGCCATAAAAACGTCTATGTAACATTCGCCCAATACTATCAAATACTACACGGTGACGGAGCGTAGAAAAAGTACCTATTAACGACTGGCAGGCGTCAGTTACCTTAATTCTACTCGTTTTTTAACGTCTCAAACTTGCCAGTTGATTTTCTGGTCTGTTTAGGGCGAAGTATGAAGTTACTATTTTTAGGCCATCAGTCAAACGACCTTTGATCAGCTTTCGTTTACATGCGAACACACTCATATAGCTGGGTCTCGGAGACTAGAACTCGTTACAGCTTAAAGGCCACTACCAAAATATCCCCCACTCTAGAAAATAAAAACGTCCCCATACTTAGGACTCGAGATACCCAAAATACACGAACGCCGTTAAAAACAGGGTCGGAACAATCCGTTAAGTTACTTTTTATTAGACGGTGGAACTTTGCTTCATTTCAGATGGATCAACCTAAAACTCGCCTTACCTCAACATAACAATCATAAAATACACTCGAGAAAATTAAATTAGGTATTCACATAGCACCACACTCGAGAACTAGAGGTAACTAAATTAGTAATCAACTTGAGAATGATCGGGGAATTAAGTTTGATTCAATAAGTTCTAATCGAACAAGTTTTATCTCAAGAATGGAGTTTTGGTTCTGGACCATTGGGACACTTCGGTTGTCCACCTTTCCACCGAAGGCTCACTCTGGTTCAGCTAGATTACGATCTTTTTTTGTAATCACTGTCTCCTATATCAAGATAGGACAGCTCTACTCTAGTGGTTTTTATTGTTATCTTGGAAATTGCGAATAGCAATTTCTCGCTGTTTTTCCGTCACTTTCCCACAATTGTTAATTCGGTCGTTCTGATCTTTTATTTTATGTTTTCAGTTGTCGCGAGAAAACTGAGCATGACAGGCTCCATTCGAATTTTTGAAAAATAAAACTTCATTCCAAAACCACGTATTTTCGTGTTCCTCAAGGTCAAACTTCCAGATATGACCGACTGGCACCATGTGTGATTTCAATACTCCTAAGGTTGCGCTCTCCCGAGGCTTCCAGGAGAGGTTCGAGCTCCATCTTCTTCTCGTGTATCGTATCGTTCTCCTCCACATTTGGAGCACCACCCACCGGTTTTCCGATCACGCTTTGTCTCTCGTGGTCACTTGTGTTCTCACTTTCCAAACTCAAGAGCTCTTCCCCCCAGATTTCACTCAAGTCATCCCTCTGCTCTCTCGGCACTGTTCCTCGGATTTTTCTCAACAACCTGTGTGAGTGATGCGACATCCGAGCCAACCTTACGCACTTGGGCACCGAGAAGCCTTTGTCTATCAACACCCTTTGGCTGGATACCTCCACCATCGCCATGTGCAGTGGGTAGTAGCTGCCGCACAGGTTGGCCATAACAGACCCTACAAAGGACTTCGCATTTAGAGGCAGACCATAGGCTTCGCTCATGGGAAATCCCATTTCCGCTTCAAGTCCAACCTTCCAGCTCTTGATGTGTTTCTGGGTTACCTGCAACACCCCGGGCCATGACTCCACACTCAACGCGGTCACCAAGTGGTGTTCAGACTCTAGCCTCTCTAATGACTGCAGACTGCACATCCTTGAGAAGAACCCCAGAGCTGTTGCTATGTTCACAGTGGTACTTGCTTAACACTCAGCCACTATCTGTACCTCACTCTTCTCCCTCTCCGTGATGTCTTCAAACCAAGTGACTAAATCTTCTTTTTGAAAGGATTGTATCCTAACGCATGACCGTCCGTCACAGGTGTGCTCTCCACTCCCACACGTCGAACCAAGACAACTACCCGGCTCCATCTTCTTTGCCGACCCTAGCTTATTCGTCTTTTCGCCTGACTCCTTCACCTGAGGTAAGATCAGTTTGTGCACTATACCCAATGTTGCTAGATCTTCATCTTCCGTCGGTGCTAACCTCACTCTTCCGTGACTTCCTCAACCAGGCTCGCGTGGGGATGTGAGCACCAGGAGGGCCTTAGCAATTTCCTCACCACTCCCAGATTCGTGATTAACATGCCATTCCCATTACCCATCTTCAGTTCAACTCTTTTACTTGAGCGCGGTACGCTTATCACCTCTGGCGTTTTCTCGAGAATCAAGCCTAAGCTCGGTCTCTCTCTCTCTCCACTGTGTCTATTTCCACTATTTTCTCCGTTCAGAACTTCAGTAGCTCCGCTACCTCGTAGTTCCTGTGAGCGCCTCCGGCCAATGAATCCAAGAACGGATTGTACGCCATCCCCATCACTCCAGACACGTACTGATATTCTCCCTTCTTATTGGGTCTCGAGTACTCCCCTGATGAGGCCAAGTTACGGTTTACGTCGTGTTCCTCCTCGAACTTCTTGTTGTAAAATCTCCGTATCTCGTCTCGCTTTCTGTGGCTCTCTAGAGGTTGTCTGGAACCATCCTCCTTTTCTATCCCAGTATTCTGGTATACGTTCAAGATGACTGCTGAGACTCTCCTTTCCAATGTCTTACTTCCGATCGCTCTTTGGTGACATGCTAGGATAGTACTATCTGTCATCATCGACATTATCCACCTCAAGAAACAGGTAGCATCTTTCCTCCTTGCCAGACTCAAGCCTGAATTATCCCTAGCAATGTGCTGCATCAGTACTTGATACACCTCTAGATTTTTGCCTCCCAATTTCAACTTGTCGTACGAAGTCAGTGTCTCTAACTCTATTCCCACCAGGCTCCACGCGAACATCAGTTTCCTGCGGTTCTAATGAAAGGATTCGCCATCAACGGCGATGCCGATGAGGATGTCCTCATCGCTTCCTCAAAATGATCCCTCAACAAGTTCTGCCAAGTTCTCGTCAGTTGGCTCCCCAATTCTAGTTTGTTAATCTCAGCCTTCTGCTGGGTAGCCCGGTTACGTCGCCTGCGTGACACTCCACTGTCGAGCTTCTTTAGGCAGTCTTCCAGTTCCTTCAGTGTCTCGAGGGCCACCCACCATGGCCGGGAGGTGTTCCTCGTTTTATTCCTCTCAAGAGGATCGCTCGTTACTTGCTTCCCTATGGCCTGGTGCTCCTTCGAGACCCAATTTTTTCCAACATCCACTTCCCATGTCTGTCCACTCGTTGAACCTCTCTTCATGTTCGTCTTCTGGGGCCTGAAGTCTTCTTCAGATGTCGAGTTGGTGGAAACCGAAACCTCCATTTCCTTTTCCATTTCGAGTAGTTTCCTGGGCTCAGCACTACTCTTGTAGGCCGCAGTCTTGCATCGCGCCAGAACCATGGGCGCCGTCTCCCTCAGGTTTTTCTCGGAGACCGCATGCGCCGAAGGACTACCCAATCCCTCTACCTCTCTCTTCCTCTTGCTAGACCTCACGTCTTTACTTGGGGGCGTTGCCGTTATCATCACTGATTCGACCTCTATGTCTCCATCCAACCCTTCCAACTCTTGCCTCCCCCTGCTCGAGCCTTAAGGATATTAGTACTTTTAATTATATTACTAGTTTTGACCTTATCTCCCCTTACACTTTCAATTATTGTATTGCCAGTTTTTTGTTTCAGAGTAGAGCTGTCTTTACATTCGTCTTCTTTGGTCTTCCGTGATGTCTTTCTCAACTCGACCATCTTGCTCAGCAGTTCTCCTCTAGCTTTCTCCTCCAGACCCGTCCCCATCAGGACGGGCTCTCCGAACTTCACCACTGTGTCGCACAGTTCTTCCTTGAAATCATCCAGTGTGATCTCGCCATCCACTTCTCGATTGAAATCGCTCAAGAATTCTCGCCAAGCGTCCTCATCCAGAGTGCCTAGGAACATATCCCTGTTTCCCTCGAAGGTATTTTTCTCCCTTCCTTCTGCGCTCAAGAGTATCATTCCCATATTAGAAGTCCCGCTCGTCAGTGGCAACTCTAGATTCTTGCGGGTAGGTGAGGTCAGAGGTGGCGTGGCAGTGTCTGCCCAATTTTCTCCGCTCAGATCCTTCAACAGTTCTTGAGTGGTGAACTCCTCCTCTGATGGCTTTGGCTCCAGTGTGTTTCCCACTTCCATATCCTCTCCTGCCTCGCTGAAAGTCTCGTCCGTGCTTTCCTCTCCTGATTCGACTCTTCTTCTCTCAAGAATCCTCCTGAACCGATCTTCTACAGGGCCGCTCCTTTTATCTCCAGGGGTGCCCACCGACAGAGATGATGGTGTCTTTGGATCCGGTTTCCTGTATTCCGTCAGAGCCACGTACAACGGGCCTGCTGCGTCCAGCACCTTCCCCTCCTGTCTCATCTCCACCTGTTCCAGCCCGTAAGGTGCCCGGTATTTTCTCGTGGCAAACTTCATTTCGTCTTTTATTGCTATGTGTCCTTCTTCTACAATCATCCTGCCATCGTCCCACACCGGTAAAATATTCTCCAAACCCGCCCGATCAAGCGTTCTCAAGATCTCTCGTACCTCGAATTTTGGGGGCCTTGAGCCTCTCATCTTCTTCGCTTGAGTCGTCCAGGAGTTTATTTTTATGTCACAGGTGTGAAAATAGACTGCTGCAGTGTAGCCAATGAATAGGGGATCCCAGCCATCGGTGAATTCCCTCTGCTGCCCTTCCGCCGCTGCTCTCGCGAACAGGGACGGGACCACCAGGGAACTGTTCATTCCCAGGGTCCTTCTCCTTACCATTGGGAACTCTGGAATGGTTGTTGGCAAGACTTCCTTCTCCAGTATTGCCTCTAGATCCCTCTTGACCAACTCGAAGCTTTTCTTCCATGCAGGAATTCTCAAGACCTCTTGTCCACTCGCCGTCAGGGGATTTAGGTTCCAGAACTTGGGGTAAGTTTCGATGGGGCCTTCGCGTTTACCTCCCATCCTACACTGCAGTTGTCCTCGAAAATTGTACACCATCAACTCTGGATCCTTCACTTTTCCGAAGAGCACCGTGTTGCTCATTTGTGCCCTCAGCACCTCTTGCTGACACCAATTGAGTGTCGTCCCATCCAGTATACTTATGAGGCTCAAGTGTGTCACGGAGTTGCGATAAGCTGTCACCAGAGGACCTGGAAACGCGTATGTCACGGCTGGTCCATAAATGCAGGTTACGACCTCCTCTAGCCCCCGGATTATCCCCATTGGGTCCGATCCCATTGCCAGGCACAGGTCTGTCAACAGAGGCATGCCCCCATTCACTTTCCTTTATTCATTTTTCGTCTTTGGATTCTTTTCCTCACCAGTCATGTGTCGGTTCTGCATCAGGAGGTACTCCACTAGCAGCGTCTTTAGCCCTGCAGCACTCTTACATGAATAGGTGTCAATGCTCGAGTGGGTTTTTCCCATCGCCAGGGGCTCCCCATTTTTCGTTAGTCGATGAAATGACACCAGTTCACCATGGGTCAGGAGCACCAGTGCCAGATACCCGTCAATCCGGAGTGTTTCCACACCCCGACTGAACATGTACGCTGGACCCATATTGAATAGGTACCTCGTGTAAACCAGGTACAGTGCCAAAAACAGGCTGATAGGCATGTTCAGGATTTCTTGTACAAAGGCTCCAAAGATGGTCTCCTTTGCACTAAACACTCCAGCCATGAACTGCTTTCCTCAACAAGGACTCAAGAATTCAAGAATCTCGTGATCCCTCCTTGTTCTCAGCTCGCCCTTTGCGTGCTCCCTCCAGAATCCTCCAATTGTGACCTCGTTGGCAGCTGTGACGAACCTGGTCACCGTCATTTCCCTTTTCTCGGCCACTTCCAGCTGCTCCTCAAGAAAATCCCAGATTTGCTTCACAAGAGGTGGAGCATTCTCCCTCGTCTTCTCCGTAGCGTTTTCCAACCTTGGTGTCAGGAATGGCCACCTGCCTCTTTCTTGTGTCAGTCGATACACCATCGACTCCAGCTGCTTCTCTGTTGCGGCTAACGTTCTTTCTTTCATTGCTCGGTCCTCTAGACTTACTGGTGGAGCTTGTGATAGTCAATTCCATGCTTCGAAACCACAGGCTGGCCGTCAGGTGAGTTATAATTGGATGATCGTCCCCTATAACCGGACTGAACTTGAGTTGTCTGGCGAAGTTCGATATCTCCAGCAAGAGGACCTCGTCCAATACAATGAGGATATCTGCTAACTCGTAGAAGCCCCTCAACGCGTGGGACACATCCGCCCACGCCGCCGCCAGTTCTGACTTGCGAAGCCTCAAGTTCGTCGGTTCCAACTCCCTATTGGGAGCTGCCATCAGGATCCGCCATCCATTCCCCTCGGCTATTAAGATCAAGACTGCATATACAAATTGCAGAGCGGGAGGCATGCTCGCGTACCCGGGACACGTCGTGAACACACTCTTGTCTTGGAACCAAACCGTGAGGTAACGTTCTCCCGTACCTCATTCATCGCTGCAAATAACGTCTGGATAGCTTCCCAGATTCTCTTCGGCGCCGGTTCATCGCCCTTGAGCTGCTCAAGAAACCCAGTCGCATGCAGGTGGTCATTCATTCCCGCAAACAGTAGTAGCTCGGGCTCGCAAGGCATCTCCGATTTTATTGCTACCAACAAGGTTAACATTTGGTTCAGCTCAGCTCCTGGCAGTGAGTATATCAAAGTCTCCGGCCAGAACAACTTGGGAGACGTTCCCTCGAAGTCCGATCCCGCTACGATGACCACCCTCGCGGCAGCTGGATCTGCTCTGTCGTTAACTGCCAAGGTCTTGGCCAATTGGGTGTTCCCGCAGGGTTTTCCGTATCTAGGATCGTTTGCCAACCTCGTGCCTTCATAGGCGGCATCCGGCAGTTCCATTTCCCTTGGGTCCAACAGTTTGTCCACCACCCTCAACTGTGCTGGAGTTGCCAACCTAATTCTGGCAATGCTCGTTCGATGTTTGGGGGGCTCCACTATGAGTCCCGGACTCCCCAGCAACTTGAGAGGCCTGTAATTGATAGGTACCATGACCGATTTTATGGGAATCCCAGTAAGATCCGCCGTCTCCATTATTTTCGCTCTTGAGAAATGCGTCTCGTGAGCCTTCAACCAGTCCACGCACTGGTGTCTACCCAAGTCTTCATGTGACACTCGCTCGAGACCCAAAGCTTCCGCCAACTCTTGCCTGCATTCCAGATCTTCCAAGTCCAGCTCCTTTGCCTTCTCCAGATATCTCGACCGACTGGTCTCCGCCGGTCTCTCCACCCTCTTGCTCTCCACCACTACCACCGAGGATACTACCGAACTCTGAGGGTGTTGATGACGTTGCCTCCTCGGCCTCTATGGGTGCTGCACCCGGTAATCTGGTCCGGCTGCTCCTCGAGCTGTCTCTAGAATCGGCCGTCGCTCCCAGGCGACTGGATAAAGTTCTTGAGTTAAAGAAAGGCGGATTTGGAGGTGGCCCGAATGTGAATTGGGCTGTCTCCAGCAATTCTGCCTCCAACGCGCTTATGTGCCTTTGGAAGACATCATTCAACCATTCCACTCCCCTAGGCCCGTCAAAGTGGATCCCGTCTGAGGATGCATCGTCGGGGAAAACAGATCGCTCCATCTGCTCGGCTACGTCCAGTAATCCAACGGGAAGGACACTCCTTTGATGTATTTGCCTGATTATTTCGTTCAGGTTTCGCACCTTCGTGTTCATTTCCATCGCGTGTTGGTCCGCCTTCATGTTTTAGGGAATGGTACACACCGTGAGAATGGCAGGATCCATTTGAATCCGCAATTCCTCAAGCATGCAGCTCATTTTGTCATGTAGCTTCATCACCTTCCTGGACTCCCCCCTGGACACGTCATTCGTCCCGATCATTAGAGTCACCGTATATACTCTCGCCATCCCTAGCATCTCAAGTGATGCCAATATCTGTGGCGTCGCAGCTCCAGCGAAACTCAAGATCCCCGTTTGCCATTGTGATTGAATCCGGGTCAGCACCCGCAGCAGGCTGTCCCCTACGATTAGGTGGACCGTCCCCTCTGGCACACGTGGCTGCGTGAGGTATTCCACCCAAGCCGCGTCATGGAAGCAATCCCTCCTGACTCTTTGTGCCGTGAACCAATCCATGCGATTGTGCCTGTGGTATCTGCCTTCCGTGTTCTTCTTGTAGCTTGAGATTACCACATTCCTGATAGGTTGCTCCTTCCACGTCGGGGGTAGCTCCACTCTTGCTGGACTCTCACGATTCCTTAGTTGTAGCCTCTCGTTCAATACTTTCAGACGTGACGAGCTGCCACTCACCTGACTACCGCTCGGGGTTGAACTTGGGGTATACCCAGGCAGTGCGACGTCCATCAATGGACGTATCGCTTGTGTCTCTAGGCCACGCAGGGAGGACGTTGACTCAGTTGGTATCCATACCTCCAACCCCTCATTCATATGCTCCTGAGCCGCGCGGTCAAGGTTAAATCGTCCCTTCGATCTGGGAGCTTCGTCCACCTCCATACGCGACTCTGGCCTTGAGCCGGTAACCATTCGTTCCTTGGGCCTGGCTCCCTTCTGCATATCGAGCTCGCGTTGTCGTTGCTGGATTCTTTCAAGTTCCGACTTCAGCTGTTCACAATTCGCGGCTTTGTCTCGCACCCTTTGTTCTTGTAGATGCTCGGCCTTCAGCATATCAAGTTCCCTCCGCGCTTGGTCCTTTTCGACGACCGCTTGATCTCTCTCCAGATTTGCCTGATCTCTCTCAAGCTTCGCTTGATCCCGGTCGAGGTTCGCTTTGTTCCTCTCCCGCTGAGTCCTCTCAAGTTCTCTCTTCAGAGTACTGAGGTCCGGATACGCTTCTCCCGTTTGTTGCGCTCGAGTCATCGATGGCATCTTAATCGTGCTCTGGCCCGTTGATCTTGCTGATGGTCTGATCGGTAGTGGGAACTGCCCTGCGCCATACTCGGTGTTGTTGCCCAAGCCAGGGTTCCTTGCCAAGTCGAATCCCCTTATTCCTCCATCCACATTCCAGGACAGCCATCTGGTTTGCTCTTGGTTGGATTTTCCCTCAGTGGTGTAGCCGACCATCAAGACAGCTTCTGTTGCAGACTCCCTGCATTCACCCTGTTCTTCTAGCTGGAGGATGGCGTTCAGCATCACTGCCATCCTCTCATCCACCTGGGTATAATCCAGGTCCCTCAAGCGTCTGTATAATTCATCGAGCGTAGGCCTTTTCAGAGCCGATGGCATGGACTTCCAGAATCGATCTGCCATTTCTATAATTTCTAGATGATCTTGAGTATTAACCAACTTGAGTATTAGCGTACCAACTTGAGTACTTGAGAATTAACTTCTTGAAGCGTTGTTCAACTTAAGTGTTCGTTCAAGAACTTCTTTTCTTTCAATTGAGTGTAGTTGGGTAGTCAATTTGACTTTACCAAATCAATCTGAAACTAACACTTGATCTTTAGACTAACATGCTATGTTCCTAACCTAAAACCCCCCTGCCACTATAGTTAAAACCTTTTCCTTTTCGTTCTACTAAAATAGTTCAATTGGAAATTTTCTAAAAGCATGCAGATTCATTTTATGTTTTAGCACCATCAATCATTTAAAATTTAATTGTCATGCCAATCACCTTTAAGATCCTTTTACCTGTGCCGTGCCCCAATACCCAACTTGAGATCCCTTCATACTCAACTCGAGACCGGCTGTTCGGGTCATAGACCGGCATTGAGACCTCCGTTATCCTTCTTCATGAAGTCTCGTAGTCTTGTTAGTGCCAACATCACGTGTTCAGGATCGATCGTGTTCCTGTCATTGACCCTCGTCACTAGGAAGCACAGGTAATTGCCTGGGACTTGTGCTACTGATGGTGGAAGCGCAGCCATTCCTCCCAGCTCCGGTCTCTGTCTAAACAGAAACTGGTACTCTCTCTTGAAGTCGGCCTCCAGTCTTGATTTGAAACTCATGTCCGCCGTGATACAGATTGCGCTAGTCCTGTCTGACAGAATGAAGTCACTATCCGTTATCAGGATGTTTTCCGAGTATTCGTTTGGTATTTCAAACTTCGTTTTGAAATTCCGTCGTATGGTAGGCTCAGCCTCCTCCCCATCCAGTTCCAGTCCGCTCGTTTTTCTCACTTCCCTGAGTTTCTTTATCATTAAATTTTCGGTGTGGGTAAGTCCTACCCCCACTCCACGGACAAAAATATTTATCGACATCCCCGTCGAGGATGCTGGGTCTGAATTATCTGGCTGAATGTCAAGCGGCCTGTCTGTTGCCGTCCAGCCGAAGAGGGGATTTTCCGTTTTCATGTGCTTTCCCGCTGATATGTGAACTTGTTGTGTGCTTTGTCCTTCGTCGCTTCCGTTCTCGACATCGCGCGTCCATTCTAATATCCTCAAGTTCGTATTCTCCCTCCTCTCTATCTCGCTCTATTCCAAGTCCGTCTCCCGCTCTGGTGTCGAGTAGTCTTCCTGTGGGTAGTGTTCATTATCATTGATGATTTGCCATTCATCATCAGCTGCCAGTTCGCCCACACTTAGTAGCTCTTTGCTTAGGTCATCGGGCTGTATCTTATCAATCAGGAAATCGTCTCCGTACCTGTTCTACCTCATGCCTGTCCGTTTGCGATTGCCACTCCTTGTCCCCGCCGGTATTGATAAGTCTGGTTCTGTCCACTTCGGCACCTCACCTTTCTCCGAATCGTTCCAGTCTTCTTCCATAAAAGATTCCGCTTCAGAGTCCGCTTCTATTTTTTCATTGTCATCCAAACTCAAGTTCTCATTGCCATCATTTATCTCTCTTGTGCCTCTTTCGTTCACTTCACATGCTGGCTCCACCAGTAGGTACTCAAGTCCCTCCATGTCCTTTGGTATACACCAGTCCTCTGGGGATGGGACATGAGGCTTCAGATTTTCATAATGTACTGCTCGCCCAGTACTCAAGCGGTAGAACCGTCCTTGTTGATGTACTTCCGTTATCATGAATGGTCCTCTCCTTTTCTTGAGTGGTTTCTTTGTCCCTTTGGGTGGTATGAAATTCTGGAAGACCCACACATACTGGCCCACCTCATATGGCTTCGCCTGTAATATCTTTTCATCATATTTCTTGCGCTGTCTCATTTGTGCTTGCGCAGTGTTCCTCCTGCATAGCTCGTTTAGTTCCTGCTGTCTCCTGGTCGCTTCTTTCACGTAAGCTTGAGGCGACGTCCTCTTCCCTTCGTATTCCAGGTAAAAGAATGTCAGGGGCATTGCTCTCTCCCTGCCCGTCAACATCATGAAAGGACTGATGCCCGTTGTTGAGTGTTGCGTACTGTTGTACGCCCCTACGACTTGCGGCAGATATTTATCCCAGTCTGTCATGTATCTTGAGCAGTATACCCTCAGCATGTTCACCAACGTTCTATTCTGTCTCTCTACCAGCCCGTTGGTCTGAGGATGGTAAGTCGTTGAGTGTGCTTGAGCAATGTGTGACCTCTTCATTAATTCTTTGGTCAAATCCCCCACAAAGGCCTTGCCGTTGTCTGACTGAAAAGTCATTGGACAACCATACCTCGATATCCAATGAGTTATCAGGTGGTCACAAGTCTCCTCTGCCGAGGCTGTTTGACACGGCACCGCTTCTGCCAACTTTGTGAAGTGGTCTATTATAACCAGTATCTGGTTATACCCCGACTCCGTCATGCAGATCTTTTGATGGTCTATCTGCACCACTTCATTACATTCTGAGCTTTCAACCGACTTGAGTGGGAATTTCATCTTCCTTGGGTCTGTTACCTGTAGGCATGCCAGGCATGCATTCATCCATCTCTCGCAAGTTTTCCTCAATGCTGGCCAATCAATTCTGTGAAGTATTCTTTGTTGCACCTTTTCTATCCCCTGGTGCCCCATTTGGTCGTGCGATCTGAATAACACCTCTGTCTGATACAATTGTTGTAATATGATGACGTTGTGCTTGTGTAATATCTTCTCCTCATCTTTTCTCTTGCACGCTACCACCACGTCAGCTGTGTGATAGAGTAAATCTTTCTTTTCTTTGTAGAACTGGCTCAAGATCTTGTAGCTGTCTTCTTCGAGTTCCCCTTTCTCTTTGGACCCCGTCCGGATCCATTTGGAGAGGTTACTTGTCATCTTGTCATTCTTTTGGGCTCTTATCAGGTCCGACAGCCTATATCTCGCCTTGACATGTTCCTTTAGTGCCATGATCTGTCCATTCATTTCCCCAGGGTTGTGGATGTCATCATTCAGCTTCACGCATATTACCCTCTTCACGATCTTCATATCATCTTCTGGCACCAAATTTGTTCTGACATTTGAGTTGCATGATAGTTCCCTGAATGGTTTCCTCGAAACTGCAGTTCTTTCAAGTTCTTCACCTCCTCGTACTTCTTGTACGTCCAAATTGTACGTTCCTGAGGATGGATCTGTTTGTAATTCCCTGTCACGGTGTCTAATCTTCTCTTCCGCCAATATCATGCATAGACTATCCTGATTGTCGCTGCTCTCATCCGAGTCCTCATCCCATAGTTCACACTCCCCGGACAAATTTCCTTCCTCAGTGTCCCCTTCCTCCGTGGACGTGGACCACTCCCCGGACTCTTGACCTAGTCCCAGGTATTCAGCTTCTTCCTTGAACGCCACTTTCTTTTTCCTAACCCGAGTCTGTTCAAGTATGTCGTCAGGGATTTTTTCAACCAGTGACTGCACAACTTCTTTCGCATCAGGGTTAGTCACCTTCGAGGTGTTTTTATCACTAACTATCTCGCTCCTTCGCAGTATTGTGACCTCCGGTCCCTCCTTACCCTTTTCTTGGATCACGGGTTTATCATCTGCTAGTTTCTCGAGTAACCTCATTAAGTCATCATCTATTTGTGCATCTCCCGTTTCTACCTGGTTAAGATCATAGTCTTTTGCCTTGAACGTCACCCTCACAATCTTTGACTTGAGTATTATTCCTATCGGCATGCCTCGGTTCTTTTTCAAGATTGTTTTCTCCGGAGGTTCTTTCGATAATTCGGGGTGATCTTCTATTGGTTTGCCTGATTTGTCTAGCCATCTCGTGAGTGGAAGACTGTCATACGTTTCCTTATCCATGAAGGAGAAGCCATCCTTGATTTCAGGTCTATCTGCTTCCCTCTGTTCTTGTCTCTCGTAGAACTCCGTCTTCTTACTCAAGCTGTCAGCGTTTTGATGTTTGTCTCGTGTTCTATGCTCAATTATCATGTTGTACCCATCCAGGCGAACTATCCACCTCCCAATGTAACTTTGTTCCATTGAGTACGTCTTCAGCCAGCTTAGTGCCCTGTTGTCGACTCGCAGCTTGATTGGCTCGCTGCCTAGGTATGCTCTATATTTCTCAACAAAGGTAACCACCGCGAACATCTCTGCTTTCGGTGCCCCGTACTTCATTTCCGTGTCACTTAAGACTTTGCTCCCGTACGTTTTTGGTCTCAAGACTGTTTTCCCGTCCATTCTTGTTCCTGATGGAAATTCCAGAAAACGCTACTACCGACGCATCCGTGTCCAGCACGTACATCCCTTTCTATGTTGGCATCCCTAGTACTGGTGCCTCGCACAATTCTTTCTTTATTCTCTGGAATGACTCATCTGCTGCGTTGTTCCACGTGTACTTCTTGCCCTTGTGTCTCATTAACTGTTGCATCGGGTATACCTTGTCTGCATAGCCTTTGATGAACTCTCTGCAGTAATTCGCAAAACCCAGGAAGCTCATCAATTGTTGTTCCTTTGTTGGCGATTTTCAAGTTAGAACTGCTTCTACTGCATCTGGATCTGGTCTGATGCCGTGCCTGTCCACCATCCTGCCCAAGTATTTTATCGAATCCTTGAGTATCTCGCACTTTGATGGTTTAAACTTTAGCACCGACCTCTTCATACACGCAAACACCTCGTCAAGTCTTTCAATGTGGTCTTCTAGTGTGGGCGTCGCTATTACCACGTCATCCACATAGCACATTACCAGAATGCCGTACTTCTTCGTCACACCTATCAGCGCGTGTGCCATCAACCGCTGATATGTGGCGGTGGCATTGCAAAGACCAAACGGCATCCGTTTCCATTGAAACAGACCCAACTCGCAGGCGAACCCTGTCTTGTCCTTGTCCTGCTTCCTGAGCTGTACCTGCCAGAAGGCCGAACCTAAATCAAGAGTCGTAAAAAATTTTGCATCACCTAACTTCGAGAGGCTCTCATCAATCCTAAGTATGGGATAGGCATCCTTCACCGTGACGGAGTTCAGGTATCGAAAGTCACAACAAAGTCTCAATTGGTCGCCTTTCTTTTTGGCCATCACTACTCCACACGCCTACGGTGATTTGGATGGTTCTATCATATCATACTCTAGTAGCGTTTCGATCTCTTTTCTACACGCATCCGATTTGTGTCGGGTCATGCGCCTCACCCCCTCCCTGTGCGGTACCGCATTCTCCTCAAGTTCTATTTCATGCTCAACAAAATTACAACACCCGATGTCTGCCTTGTGTCTCGAAAAAACTTCCTCGTTCCGCTCTAATACGTCCTTGATGGCTTCGAGCTGTTCGTCCGTTATCTTGCCTCTTAAATGTTCAATTTCCGGTTGGACCGGTTTATCACTCTGCATTTCATCTAGTGTGGGCCGTTCTTAAAAATTCGAACAGCTCGATAGCCCATCGTCTGTCTCTGACTTAAGTGATTTCACAAGACCTGATGAACCTTTTATTTTCTTCAAACGTCTCAAGATACAAATTTTGTCCCTATGATTGGGACAATCAACAACTTCATTTTGTTTTTGGTTTTCAGTCATTTCATATCGAGTTTTTACGGGTAAAGCATATCCCAGCTTCCTTCCCCTCTGTATTGTGATTGGTATGTCAAGAGTATTCAACAAGACACAGACGCAGAGACCGCTCTTCGTTATCGAGAATGATCTTCCTAAAACAGCAGCACTTTGACTGTTTGGATTTGTGACTATGCATACCTGCTTGTTGTCACTTAGTTCATTGTAATTTTTCATTCGCAAGCTTACGATCGCCAATTCGTTCGCCTTTAGCCTCACCCTCCTACTCAAGAATACCGGTGCTTTGTTCTCATTCGCCATTATTAAATTTACCGGTTTAATTGCGTACTTCCTATCCGGGTTCCGTATCCTGATCATTGCGTTGTTTAGATCAGTCGTTACATCGAAGTTCCTGATGAAGTCTCTGCCTAAAATGAATTGGTCAGACTCATCTAGGTTTTCTACCATAAGAAAGCTCATCCACAGGTTGCGTTGCCCCAGATTTAGGGCTATTATTGGCGTTCTGCCCAGCACCCGCAGCGCCCCTTTGTTTGCAGCTGACAACCGTATTCTCGAGTCTATCAAATCATTTTTGTTGAAGCCCATTCGTTCCCAAGTTTCGATTGGTATAACACTCAAGACCGCTCCCGTATCAAGTAACCCACGTAACTGAGTCTTCTTGCCACTTATGTCGAGCACATGTGCTGATACATCTGCCTCTGTCCCGATGTGCATTGCATCTTCCTCAAGCATGGCGCAGTGTCCAATCGATCTCATTTTCAGCTCTTCTTTTCCTACGTAGATCTGCCCTATTAGATCTTCATCACATGTTATCATTGTATTCGTATAGATGTTGATCCCATCTATATTTAGCATCACCTCATGCGGACCATAAGCTTCTGTGTACCTGTTATCAACTCGGACTGAGTTGCTACCCCCTCTTGTGAGTAGTGCCCTCAATGCTCTAGAAGTCGTTTGTGGGCTTATACCACTCAAGTAATCTGCGTACACATCAATGTGCATTATTGTCTGGTCGCTGGGTCCGCTCAAGTTTCTCGTTACCTCATGGCCGCCCACGGTGATTATTGACATTATTCTGGCTCCGATCTTCGTTATGCCAAATGGCTTCCCCGTCACTATTTTTACAGTGTTGCAGTTTCCACATTTTGTCGACCCCGCTACAGCCTCTGGTATTGTCTGCGAGCTCTGTCTTTCAATCTCTTTCAATTTCTGTCTTTCGATCTCTTGCTTTAGTCGTTGTTCTATTTCTTTCGCCGCCAGGTCCTGTTTCACTTTATTGATAGCTTCCGCCGCCGCTTTCTCATAATTTATCTCTAGGGCGTTCCTGGCCGTGGCTTCTATTGCACTATTAACTTGCGTTACAGCTTTCACTGTTTTCGTTGGCAGTTCCGCACTTGGTGTTTCTAAGTTTTTCGTTTCAAATTCACATTGTCTATTTCTCTGGTTCTGCACCACTGCTAACGCCAACTTGTGTTTGGGGTGACTCTGGTTCTTGACTGCCTCCCAGAACAACGGACAGTCCATCCTGAAGTGCCCCTCTTGGTTGCAGAAGAAGCATCTTGCACCTATTTTGATGATCAAGCCACTATAGAACTCGTGTTCCTCCATCTGGCTCATATCTTCCTCATCGGGTGCGTATCCCAAACTCTTCATGCCTTTCTTGTATGTCGTGCAATCCGCCACGTGATGATCAGCTGACCCGCAGTTTGCGCATGATCTACGTTTGTCCATGTCATCTCTGGGCTTGTACCATGACGACCTTTGTGGTTGATTTCCCCCTTGCGTATTCCTGTTATCTGAATACGAGTATTTCTTGAGTTTCATTAGCATGTACTCTCTTGACTTCTGTCTCATTTCTTCTGGGGTCGGTGCACTATCTTTCGACAATGTATAGTATGTTGCTAATTTGTTCTCAAGTCGTCACTTCTTAGCCCATCAATGAACTTCGAGGCGATGCTAAAATTTCTTCTGTTTGTCGACTCTTCAGGGTCACTCCTTCGTCTCAAGCTCTCAAGGTCATCCAGGAACCGATCAATTGATTCGTCGTCCCTTTGCCTTCTCTTTTCAAATCGCATCATCGCTTGATGACCCTTCATGCCTGATCCGAATCGATTTAACAATATCTCGAAGATATTATCCGCAGTGTCGCGTTCCTCTTCCTTCTTCGCAACCACGCATTTCAATGATGTGCCTTCTAAGTTGCTGGGTATCGCTGTGCAGGCTTGTCTCTCATCATTCAAGTTGTCTTGTTCTAAATGTAATCTCATAACTTCTACCTAAATGTAATCTCATAACTTCTACCCAAGTGTCAATACATCCATCCGAATCATCTTTGAATTCTTTTGGCTTTTTGAAAGTTTTTCTTGATTTGCCCCCTCCTCTATCGCTCGAGTCAGTGTTCCTCGTAGCGAAGGCTTCTAGTGTCCTGTTCACCATCTCCCAGGTGCTTGCCCACAGCATCTGGCCCTACGTTGTTGTGAGTCGTGGAGTCCCCTGGACCACTCGTTGTGTTTGCTGTTCCACTTTTCATAATTGCTTTGCCCCCCCCCCCCGGTGCTGCACTCGCGGCATCCCGGGGTAATGGTAACGGTGTTGACTGTCGTTTGTTCCGTTGTGGTTCCACGAAATCAACTCTATTGCCTTGCGTTCGCTCCGCTGCTGGCCTGTCCTGTGACGTTGAGTTCCTCAAGATGGCGTCTAATTTTGCCTGTATTGCACACAAACTTTCAGCCTGGTCCCTACTCATCGTATCCATTCTCGTTTCCAAACTCCCAAATTGGCTATTCACTGCGTCATATCATTGCTTTATTTCCTGCATGTCTTTTTTGATGTTCTGGTCTCGCTCTTCATCAGTGGTATCTACCTTGTCCGACATCTGCTGAAGCCTTTCCTCTGTCGCTTTCGCTAGATTGAAGTAGCTGTCCAGGTACTCATTTTTGAGGTTTCTTAATTCTTTCCTTATCAAATCTCTATCCTCCTCGCTGTGCTTCAGTTCCTTGTTGATCTGATGTAGCTTTGCCATCAAATTGCCTAGCTCAAGAGTAGTTGTTACATGGTCAGCTACTGCCCTGTTGTTGGCTGCTGTTCCTGGTCCGATCTGGTCTTCCTTTTGGTCGGTGTCTGTCGTTTTCGTGGAAACTGTTCCGAATGTTTTGCCTTTCTCGGCTTTCGGTTCTTCCGCTGCTGCGTCTCTCGACTTCATTCCGACCATTATCGCCAATCTTTCAGTAAAAGACGTTCTTTTTGCTTGAGACTCGTGCTTCACCGTTTCTGGCGTGTTGCCTGTTGTGTCTTCCACATTGTCTATCGGTGAGAACTCCATGGACTTTGGATTTGGTTCTTCTGCATTCGGCATCGGTGTTGACTCCGTCGTCTTCTTTTCCACCTCATCCACAGTCTGGTCCGGTGTCTCTAGGTCAATCTCGATGGCCGGTTCCCTATGTTTCCCTTCCGTGCCCTCTTTTGTTCTGTTCTCTGTATTACTCCTCGTGTTGACCATGCTAACTGAAAAGTTCTTCTTTGTTATCTTTGGTCCCATTGATGTCGTTGTACGTAGCGACGAGTTATATTTTGTCCTTGATTTAGAAGATCTTTTTTCAGCCACCGGTACCCTGCTCCGTATCATTATTTTTATTTACAATTGTTCCTATTTACAGTATTACTATATACAAAATTCTTTTCTAAGGTTAAAATCTCTTTTGACAAGTTTAAAAAAAAAGAAATTTACAATTTAATAAAAACAACGTTTCCTAAGCTTTTTTGAAAATTCTATATGTTCTTGATCACCTCAGTACCGGATCTATCGCGATTTAACTTTCTGACTAGTCCTATTGCTTTTAATTTTGCGATTGGTTACTTCAACCTGTCTTAGTACTCTTTAGTACCGTCACCCCCCTTCTTTATACTGTTCCAAGACTTCCAGTCACTGTCCCTACTCTTCTTTGTACTGTCCCAAGCTTTCTCTCTACTGTCCCAAGACTACTCGGTGCTGTCCCAGTACTTCTTGTTATGCCCCAAGACCACTGTCCCAAGACCCTTGCCCTGAGACAACTGTCCCAAGACTAGTGTCCCAAGACCTCTGTCCCAAGACTACTGTCCCAAGACTACTGTCCCAATACCACTGTCCCAAGACTACTGTCCCAAGACTACTGTCCCAAGAATACTGTCCCAAGACCACTGTCCAAAGACTACTGCCCCAAAACTACTGTCCCAAGACTACTGTCCCAAGACTACCCTCCCAAGACTACTGTACCAAGACTACTGTCACAAGACCAGTGTCCCAAGACCACGGTCCCAAGACCACTGTCCCAAGACCACTGTCCCAAGACCACTGTCCCAAGACGACTGTCCCAAGACCACTGTCCCAAGACCACTGTCCCAAGACCACTGTCCCAAGACCACTGTCCCAAGACTACTGTCCTAAGACCAGTGTCCCAAGACCACTGTCCCAAGACCACTGTTCCAAGACTACTGTCCCAAGACTACTGTCCCAGAACCAGTGTCCCAAGACTGTGCCGTACTAAGACTGCTCTCGTCCAAGACTGTCCCAAGACTGCACCGTCCCAAGACTGTCCCAAGACTGCACTGTCCCAAGACTGTCCCAAGACTGTACTGCTCCAAGACCGTCCCCAGACTGCAATGTCCCAAGACTTCTTCGGTACTGTCCCAAGACTTGTCATTAAGTGTCTGGATAGTAGGATCTCTTCTTCTTCGTTGTGGGGACTCTTGAACCACTGTACCGTGTACCACCACTTGAGCTTTTAGTAAAAATTTTCCCAAAATCCCTATCTTAATGGCCAAAATCCAAACACTGACCCCCCTGTATTTATCTCCCTCTCGTTGTCTCAGGCTATTTGAAACCCCAACTTCTTCGCAGGTATCTTGTCATCACCTGTTCGTTGAAATACCAACAACAAAATTTCACCAAAACGTAAAAATTTAAACAGGAAAAATTATAAAAACAGAGAGATGAACCCATCGAAAATTCAAAGCTGACTGATGTCAACCTTTGTCCGAAAAAAATGTCTGGTACCCGATTGCCACGCGTTTTCCTCCCCCCTGCTAGCGATCTTATGGGGTATCACAAAAACTGTCTATGTCCGTTCCCGCCTACCGATCCGACCAGGGTACCTACCTTAACTCGATGTTAACCTTGGATATCCGCTTCTTATAACCAACACGTGTAAGTATCTAATGTAACTAAATCGACGATGCCGAACAATTAGTCACTCTAATGTGTCCCCCTTTTTTACAATTTACAACCGCCAACCTCTAACCTAACCAGCCCCCCCCCCCTTCTAACCTCCCCCCTCTCTAGCCCCCCTCTTAAGCCGAAAAATCCCTTAAGCGCCGGGTGCTAAACCTCTCGAGAGAAAACGGTAGACCTGTTTCCAGGCCTGCTTGTGCAAAAACTTCCTCGAAACAATGGGGCTCCGCTTATCCAATTTTACACTTATTTCCTATAATGTAATATGGATTTTAACGATACCCGTTTGCCCAACTTGAGAACACCCCTGTGCGTCCTCTTCTTGTTGTAGCGATCCCGTGCTGGTTGTCCCCTTGACGTGCACTGCACTTGACACCAGCACCACCTTCCCACTTGGCTGGTCACCTCTTCCAGTTAAGTTTCCTAGCGGTTCAGCTCAGTCCTTGTGAACCACTTTCCCACTCGGCTGGTCATCTCTTTCAGTCAAGTCTCCTAGAGGTCCGGCTAGGTTGCAAGCTATCTGAAAACCCTTAACAACGCCCCCCACTTGGGCACCTTATTGAAGTCACTGGTTTAGATTGCTAGATTGATCGAAACGATCGGTCTTATAAAACAGTATGGGTATACTATTTATTTAATATAAAGGTTTGATCCAACTAATCTGGTATCAAAGTCACTGTCTTTTTTTTTGGTTTTTGTTCCTTTTTTTATACTTTTCTCTTGTTTTTGTCCCGCTAATTACCCCCCTTACTCGGTTAGCTAAGCCTCGTTCGGAGAGCGTACCAGGAAGTTTTCTCAAGTTTTCTTAAAAAGCTATCACGGTACAACCGGAAGGTTTACACGTTCCCGCTGAACCGTACCACCGGTACTCGGGAATTGGCATGCAGCCCGGAGCTGTGACAAGTGGGTTCGACTCGGTAGTCATGATGTCGTAAAAACACCCAGGAGCGCCATAAAAACACTATGTAACAGTCGCCTACTTCGGTCACATATGAGGCTTAAGAAAAATAGGCCCTATAACCATTGGCTCAAGAGTCAGGGACACTATCTCTTGTGTTTTTCTACCTCAAAAACGGTCGGAGCCAATTCGGTTCACTTGCGACATGAGACTAGAACTCGTTACAGCTTAAAGGCCACTACCAAAATATCCCCCACTCTAGAAAATAAAAACGTCCCCATACTTAGGACTCGAGATACCCAAAATACACGAACGCCGTTAAAAACAGGGTCGGAACAATCCGTTAAGTTACTTTTTATTAGACAGTGGAACTTTGCTTCATTTCAGATGGATCAACCTAAAACTCGCCTTACCTCAACATAACAATCATAAAATACACTCGAGAAAATTAAATTAGGTATTCACATAGCACCACACTCGAGAACTAGAGGTAACTAAATTAGTAATCAACTTGAGAATGATCGGGGAATTAAGTTTGATTCAATAAGTTCTAATCGAACAAGTTTTATCTCAAGAATGGAGTTTTGGTTCTGGACCATTGGGACACTTCGGTTGTCCACCTTTCCACCGAAGGCTCACTCTGGTTCAGCTAGATTACGATCTTCTTTTGTAATCACTGTCTCCTATATCAAGATAGGACAGCTCTACTCTCGTGGTTTTTATTGTTATCTTGGAAATTGCGAATGGCAATTTCTCGCTGTTTTTCCGTCACTTTCCCACAATTGTTAATTCGGTCGTTCTGATCTTTTATTTTATGTTTTCAGTTGTCGCGAGAAAACTGAGCATGACAGGCTCCATTCGAATTTTTGAAAAATAAATCTTCATTCCAAAACCACGTATTTTCGTGTTCCTCAAGGTCAAACTTCCAGATATGACCGACTGGCACAATTCCCGAATATTCTGACCCTCCTTTGCAGTAATTTTCCAACAATCACACGCAAAAATTCGTGGAGCCTGTCATGCTCAGTTTTCTCGCGACAACTGAAAACATAAAATAAAAGATCAGAACGACCGAATTAACAATTTTGGGAAAGTGACGGAAAAACAGCGGGAAATTTCTATTCGGAATTTTCAAGCTAACAATAAAAGCTATCTTGGAAATTGCGAATAAGTTTTTCACTTTTGCCTAATTGTTGTGATAAACTTATAAAATAGATTTGTTATGTTTGATGTTTGTGCCTGTATGTGGAGCGCCCTCTGAGGGATTTTAGAGACAGGTCTGTCAAGTGGCTTTCTGTGGGGAGGTGGGAAACTGGAACTGGCTTGAGGAGTCTGGTAATGCGCCGCTGGACCGACTGAGCTCGGGTGAGATTGTTCCTTGTTTTTGATTTTTAAAATTCGATTTTAAAATTTAAATTAATGTAGTTGTCTTTTTTTTTATTTGCTGATTTGTAAAATTTCCACTAACCGCTTATCATGGGTTAGTTCAGTCCCCTAAAGTCCAGTCAAAATCCCTTTTTTTTACCTTTATGCTGCATCAAGATGAGGAAAAACAACACAGTGTGTACAAACAAAGATTGCTTAAAATCTTCAGGACTGATAAATTGGATTAGATATGATTGTTGTTCTAGTTGGTATGATATCAGTTGTGTAAAAATTTCTCTTAGCGACTCTAAGAAAACCCAATGGTTTCAGTGTCCTTTATGCGTTGGTGTAAAATCTGTTAATAAAGCAACAATAGGTAAAAATTTAGTGCTAGACAATTATGTAAATACAGCCATCTCAAATGTCCGAGTACTCAAGAGAGTACCAAAAGACTCGCGTGTTCCCTTGGCGGAAAGTCTGTCGGACAAAATAAATGACATCGACTATAATGTAGAAGATGTTACAAAGTGGCTAATTTTTTTTAACGTCATTCTTGTTTTTTTTGGAGCAACCGAAAAGAAGTGGACGGAAACAGACCACAAGCATGAGCTCTTTGATAAATGAAAAAATTCGAGCAATTGACGTGTCACTTCCAAAACCCCATCCCCAAGTTTCAAGCCCGCCTCTAAGTGACCTCGAGCAGAGAATAAAGTTAATAAGTAGTAAGCTCGATGAAGGAAACGTAAAGGGAGGAATAAAGCTTGCTGCTTCGGATGACAAAATAGCTCCTTTTTCAACTGATAATTATCAAAAATTGTTGTCTAAGCACCCGCAGCGAGCCAAATTTGCAGCTCCAAATCCAGAAAAAAGATAGTTTTTTCGTAACCGATTTCGACCTATACAAAGCGATAATGTCCTTTCCAAACGGATCAGCAGCAGGTCCTGATAAAATAGTTCCTCAAATTTTTAAAGATCTTGTTTGTAAGTCGAATGGCAGTGCAGGACTTGATTTTCTGAAATCGCTTACTAAGCTGATAAACCTCATTGGAGATGGCAAAATACCCGAACCACTAAGACCTTTCTTTTTTGGCGCAAAGCTTATCGCCCTCATAAAAATAGACGGAGGGTTGAAACAGATTGCCATAGGCAACACGCTGAGACGTATCGCGTCTAAATGCGCTGGAAGCAAGGCCCTCTCCGAGCGACAAAATTTTTTCGGAAATGTACAGATAGGATGCGGTACCAAACGAGGAGCAGAAATAGCTAGGCACTCGTTTCGAAACCTAATTGAACGCGACGACAATCCAAAATGCACTGTTCTTTTAAAACTAGATTTCAAGAATGCCTTTAACTCTTTAAACAGAGAAACAATACTGAATCATGTTTATTCAAATCGCCCCGAATTGTATAATTACACCCATTGCGCGTATGGTAAACCTAGTTACCTTTTTTACGGAAGCTCTGTCATAATGTCAGAAGACGGAACTCAGCAAGGTGATCCTGAAGCCCCACCCCTTTTTGCGGAAACAATACATACACTAGTCAAACAGTTGGAGTCGAAAATTACCATCTGGTAATTAGATGATGGGAATTTAGCCGACGACTATAAGGTAGTACTCCGGGACCTTAAAAACATTCTGAAATCGGAGCAACTTTACGGCCTGAGCTTAAACACTGAGAAGTGTGTGTGAACTTTGTTTTTTGGGACCGACTACTAGTACACAGTATAATTCAATTTTAACACAATTTGGAAAAATATGCCCCAAAATAAAAATAATTACAAAAGAAGAACTCCTCATTTTAGGATCTCCAATCGGCGAACTTTGCCGAAAAGAATTGCTCGACGAAAAAATTAAGGAGCTTGAAAAAATCTCGGATGTCGTTGACAAACTAGACGCCCATTATGGTTTTTACCTCCTGAAAAACTGCTTTAGCATGCCAAAACTCCTATATTTTTTGCGTACAAGCCCTTAATTTTTGCAAAATGATTTTTTGGAACGCTACGTTAAATTACTAAAAAATTCGTTATGCAAGGTCACTAACGTGAAAATGGATGATAACCAGTTTTTACAAGCAGTTCTCCCGGCAGCCAAAGGCGGCTTGGGCGTTTCTTCCGCTTGTCTACTCGCTTTACCCGCTTTCTTAGCCTCAGCAGTAGGAGCAAAAGATGCCTTGAGCGAAATCTTTGATTTGGAGCATGTGGATGGAACCTATGATGATGCGCTTAAACGGTGGTTTGACCTTGGAAAAATTGAAATGGCTCCGGAAAATGAAATCCAAAAAAATTGGACGGAGCCAATTTTTGACAGCGAAATTGCAGACTTGATTTTACGACTCGAACCAACGGACGTTAAAAGGTTCAACGTGTTCCAAGATAGATTTGGCTCCCAATGGTTGAACGTCATCCCATGCAAAAATTTAAGGTTAAAACTGTCGAACCAACAACTCAGAATTGCGATAGGACTTCGATTAGGATCAAAAATATGCAAACGGCATAAATGCGTGTGCGGAAAAGACGTTACCGAGGATGGTTGGCATGGTCTTTCTTGCCTCAAAAGTGCAGGGAGATTCTCTAGGCATTCAAACCTGAATGCCCTTATAAAGCAGAGTCTATCATCGACTCACATTCCGTCTGTTTTAGAACCACGACACCTCTACAGGACCGATCAGAAGCGACCAGACGGTTTGACGCTCGTTCCATGGGTTGATGGTAAGCAGCTCTTGTGGGATGTAACTGTAGTAGACTCCTAAGCTCTTTGTAGGATTAATGCCGGGTCTGTTTGTAACCCTGGTACGGCTGCCGCTGAAGCGGAAGAGCGAAAAATTGACAAGTATAAAGATCTTGTAAATGAAGGATATCTTTTTCAACCGCTAGCTTTTGAAATTCAGGGCGCGGCCGGCCCCAGCACAGAAGTTTTTTTGGGCAAGCTTTGTAAGAACCTAAGCATATGCACTGAGGAACCCAGAGCAGGCAGCTTTTTAAAACAGAGAATCTCCCTCGCAATACAGATTGCGAACGCCGCTTGCGTACTCGGAACAATAAATGACAAAATAACTTTCGACGAAATTTTTTACTTGTAACACTTGTATATTATAGTATCTCGTGTCGAGTTGCGTGTTCTTATTGAAGAAACGTAACCCGTATCGATTTTAATTGAAAAGGACTTAAACACTTGTCATCTTCTTTTATCATTATCACTTCCATATCTAGAAAATTCCAAGGATTTTGACTGAAATACATGATGAAGGGACTCATGACTAACCTCGGTTACTATGATTCTTTTGACCTTCTGATTACCTTAAAAAAAGAAAGAAAAAGCAATTTGTATATTTAAAATTGAAATATCATTTTCTGATGATGCACAAAATTAGCAAAAGATTTGGAAATTGACATAGCTAGTTCTTCTAAAGAATATTTTCTGCCAAATCAAATATGTTGTATCACTGATTGATCAATTAGCTCATTAAATGATATCCGCCCAATCGGCGAGACAGTTTCGAAGATATCTAATTGCCATTTGGAATGACGAATCAAATAGGCTCAATATGGTCCACTCAATTTTTTTGACTTAAACAACGATGAATTGACCGGCCCTACAGTGGCTATAATTTCTCCAATACGGTCTCACCCTCAATGTTTTTTTTTCTAAGACAGATTCTTTTCCCATAGTTTAATTTTTTAGATTTGGTAGACATGTATCCGTTTTATCCTCAAATTGGGAGAACATTCCAAACCCAGTATAAATGTTTTTCTGTTTCGATGATGCCCGGAACAGAGCGCCCTGAAGTAGAAGAGGGAGGAAAAATTATCTTACCACCTACGGCATTAGAGCTTCTCTCTCGGCTGAATATTGATTATCCAATGTTATTTAAGCTGCAGAACAAGCGAAAAAGTCGTGTCACCAATTGTGGCGTGCTAGAATTTATCGCTGAGGAAGGAAAATGTTACATTCCTTATTGGATGATGAAAAATCTTCTTTTAGAGGAAGGTGAAATCGTTGATATTGAATCAGTCTCATTGCCCTCGGCGACTTTTGGAAAATTTCAACCACAGAGTGCTGATTTCCTGGATATCACGAATCCTAAAGCAGTGCTTGAAAATAGCTTGCGAAATTTTTCGTGCCTAACTTGTAATGACGTTATTGCGATTCACTACAATGATCGTGTTTATGAATTGCTTGTTGTCGCTGTCGAACCTCCGCCAGCTGTTTGTATTATCAAATGTGACATGAACGTTGACTTTGAAAAGCCTGTTGGTTACGAAGAGCCTAAGGTAATGACGCGCGAACAAAAAGAGGAAAGAAACGAGCAGGAAAGAATTGATGCTATCAAGAAAGCGGAACAGGCTAAACTTTTTCACGCTTTTCAAGGGAGAGGAAATCGATTGGACGGAGAAAAAAAGAACACCGAAGCAAATCCAAAGTTGTTAGACCCGTCGAAGGTCATAGAAAAGGGACTGCCAAACTACGATTACAAGCCGGGAAAGATCACGTTCATACGATCTAAGCTGGCTGGTGGAACGGAAGATGCAAGTAACAACGAGTCTGCAGAGGTTTCGGACTTCACTCCATTTCAAGGAGCGGGTGTCTCTCTGAGAACAACAAAGAAACGTAAAAAGTGAAAACGAGCAGATAAAACTAAATGTAAAACTAAAATTTATGTGAGACTGCGTCCAATTTTCGACAATTTTTTTCAGAAGTTAAAGTAGCAAAAGAATGCCAGCATAACTGAGGGTACAATCTAAATTAATCAAGATTATATTATCTCCAACGAAGCAGAAGTAATTTCTTTTTTTTACTGCTACCAGGTTTTGTTATTACGCGCTATAAAACACTAGTCGATCGTAATATTTTATTGTCAGATTGGTTGATATTGGTTGGCATCTTTTGGGTTCATCGTCGCTTCGTCAGAAATCAAAGTCGATGTGTGTAACTTGTAGTTTGTCACTTAATGAATGGCTTTTGAGAAGGTGCCCTTGCAGATTGTCACTTAACCTCGATGAGTGACTCTTGAGGGGGACCCTTTTGATAATTATGTCTCTGTTAAACAAATAGCCAATGGCGAAATATCAAAGGTTTTGGCAAAAGCCTACAAATAGCAGTTTTTCCTGGATATCCTATACCAACTCGGATACACTTCTAATGACCGTCAGTTTTGTTTGAGAGAAATTTTGTTTTGAAGCTCAAAACGTGTTTTTGTGCAAGGAAGTCATCGAAAATACTAATCGCTTGGTGCTTATTTTTGGCCAAAAGTTCCAAGACTTTTTTGTCGACTTAGACAACTTATGTATTTTCAGCACACCACGAACCTGTACTAATGATTCGTTCTTAATTCAATCTACAACCCTCAATGAAGGTTACTTTGAAGTTTAATGCTATTTAAAGCATTCAAATTGCGCCCCTCGGGTGCAGTGGCAATGCTCAGTAAAACAGAACCAGTGACTGTCCCATTGATAGAGATCAGGTTCCCAGACTGCTTTTTGTATCCATTTTTAAATCTCATCTTTTATAGGCTTTACGTTTTGCAAGGTCAACAGGGCAGCATTTTGAAAGGGGAAGCTAAACTGAAAAAACGATCGGAAGCCGACGTTTACAACGTGTCACTTTTCTCATGGGGCAGTCCTTGTTGGACCCAACCTGTCAACAGGACCATGATGTACTATCGCAGCGAAGAAGAGGGGATTGTTTTTCATAAAGACACTGCCGATACTTTTCATTGTTTTGGTTTTTCAATGAGACGCGGAGAGCCCAAAAGAGTGGAAAGTGTGGAGCCCTATGTCTTGCGTACATCTTATCTTACTAACAAATGCAGTAGTGGTGGACAAGAAATATACACCATAAATCTACTTCAAGGATGAAACTTTGACGTAAGGTCATGCAGGCGTGCGCACCACCCTCTCTACCTTAAGTGTTTTTTCAGTAACAATGAGCACACATCCCAGCGAAATTGACTGGATGAGCAGGGCAGCCGAAGATGATATCGCTTGAAAGTTAGCCTTTCGGGTGCAACTTTAATGCTCAGACAAAACTGGACAAGATAACGAAGCAACTCAGATAAAGTTTTTCTTTTGGTTTACAATTAAACCAGTTGAAAATTTTTTAATGAGGCCATCTTCAATAATGAGGCAATTATTAAATCATCTATCATGGCGACTGTATAGATTGAAATTTAGTGGTTCAGATTTTCGATTTTGCAATGTATGACCTTACTTTTGAAAAAAAAACATGAACACACTTAAACTCAATTTTCTACTTTTTCCCATAGTTTTTTGTCTAATAACCGAAAAAGAAACTTAATTTACCTAAAAAAAAATCAAAAATCAACTTTGGAGCTTTTTTTACTAGGAGTTTCATATTACCCTACGGGAAAGCATTTTTGATATCTGCATCCATTATTTTATTTTTTTCGAACTGTTGATGACTGTCTTTACCCTTTGAGCGTATTGCAACCTGATACTAGACTTTTTTTCCTCAAATAACTTTGCTCACAGTACTCATCTGGACACCTGTTGGTACCTTGGTTTATAGTAAATTCTATTTTTTAAGTGTCTTTTGCACACTTAATATATTGGTAAAAAATACGCTTGGGACGTTAAAGGTCGTGTGTTTGAATCTGACTAGGACCGGATTTTCAAATATTCCGGTTGAAAAATATTTCGGTCTATTATTTGTCTGCTCATGTTTTGTCGGCTTTTGTAGTTGCGGCATCAAAGAATAGTTTTGTTTTTGCTGTAAACTATTTTCACTGCAGTTGTTTTAAGCATTTTAAAAATCTGGCTGAATCGAAATTTGCTTTTCTTTTTGTAATTTTACCAGCTCGATTTGTTAAAAATTTTTTGTCTTTCTATCGGCTTACTAAATTTCGGCTTTTTTAATATCGATTTAGTGGCCTCTGATTGCGTCTTTACGACCGAAAAAGTTTTTTTTTTCGTTTGTGTGCTCTGAGAAGAATAGAGACTTAACTATTTTATATGTTGAGATTTTTTTGTTGAATTTCTTTTCGTCTTGAATGGTTTCTGGTCAGTTTTTTGCGGCTTTGTTACCGCTTGTTTATTATAAATTCAACTCGGATCAATCATTTAGCGCATGTGGCATAGAGGTAAAACAGCTGCTTGACACAGCAAAGGCCTGAGGTTTGAATCCGGCCGGGCACTTTTTTTGCAAACTATGTTGAGCTTTTTCAGACAATCGTTCGTCTGTTTATTTTTGTCGGCTTAGTTCCCGTAGCTCGATGGCTCAGATTTGTTCCAAGTTGCTGTAACCCCCATGCTTGAGACGACAAAGCTGGGGAGTTGGATTCCAGTTGAGACCTTTTTTTTCTTGCACTTGTTAAGATTATTGTCTGTCTGCTTTTTTTTGTCTTTTTAGTTCTGCAGAAAGGACTCTTTTTTTTTGAAAAGTTGGTTTATGTAGAGCAGTCCCAAAGCTGTTTGTAGGGTTTTTAACTGTACAGGTAATTTTGTTCTGGATATTTTGGGCTTTTATTGCAATTTTCATTGACAAAAACGATTTGATTTTTTTTTCATTTTATCCGTTTGATTTTAATCTTAGCCTTTCATAGTATATCGGAAGTGGTTCTCAGCTTAGCTTCGCCTCTGTGTAAAATGTGAAGATTTTCTTAAAAACAAAAAAACGCGCCACGCGGTGCAAAGTAACAAACCACATCTCAGGCACAGAAGAAAGTTCCTCTTGACCAAAGCCGAAAAAGTTACTGAATTAGAGATAATTGTAATAATCACCTTTTGGGGTTGATGGGAAAAGACCAAAAACGACCAAAACTCATCATAAAAATAAAGTTATCGCAAAGTTGCAATGACAAACTGTCATTATTTTTGGGTTCTAGTGTCGCATGGAAAGTATTAGGATATTGCAACGGAAAGTTTTTGAGACGTTCAACGTTTCAAAAAATTTCAGGTAAAAAAAGCCAAATTCAATGTACGTACGTGCGATCTAGAGGTGTGTAATCATCGCCCCCACACGACCGCCGCTAATGAATTTTCCTACTGCAATGTCCGCCTCTCAATTGAGGTTACTTTAGTGTTTTCCTACAGAACGCTTTCATATTCATATTACGCCTTTCGTGCGCATTGTCAATGCTCATTAGAAAACGACCTTTAACTTTTTTCGACACAGATATTTGTTTTCATTTAATTGAGATCATCTGCTACAGGCTTATCATTTGCGAGGACAACATGAGGTACATTAAAGGGGAACGTGAAAACGACACTCGCAAACCACCGTTAAAAATGTGTAACTTTTCTGGTGGTATAGTTCTTTGCTGGAGCCATCGGGACAGATAAGGAGCATGGTATACTATCTCAGTCATAGTATTATAGTGAAATCATAAGTGTAGCGTGCATCTTATAAAGAAATGCAATTATGATTGAGCTGAATTTAATACCATTTGATAACAGCAAAAAGGATAATGTGACTCAGACTAATCCTAAAAGGTATAAAAATGTTAAAATGTGATTTTTGCTGTGTTAAGGCACCATTTTGTGCCAATAGAGTACACCTTGCTATCAGTTACTGTCTTTTGAAAAAAGTTAAAAAAATTTCGAAAAAAACTGATGTTTACATTAACAAGAATTTAACAATAAAAAAACTATCAGTTGTTTGTGACTTATGGTGATGAACTGCGGAGGAGGTTAATAGGGAAACGTATCCATGAGCGAACCTGTATAGTGAACACTTTTGATCAAGAAATAGCGATGAGCATGTGTCCAGTTTGCAATAGATGGCAAAAAAACTAATTAATAGTTTTGACCCACTCAATGATATGCATAGTTTTTAAGGAGTCGAAAACGTCACTTTTTAATCGAAAACATCATTTAAAAGATGAAAACTCATTTCAGAGGAACCAGTCAAGTGAACAGAGAGTTTCAGTTTACAATGGGGAGAAACAAAATTTAATGAAAACTCTCACTGCCGGCATGCGTTTTGTTGGACAAACTTCGGTTTGCAGACTTCTTTCTCTGGCCGTCTGGAGACCATTACACTTTGCCGCTGCCGGAGGAAGTGTGCAGCACAAAATTTCTTTTGTGGTTAAAAATGCTGTTGCTTCTCCTGGAGGCCACGCAGGATGCATTTGGCGCCGACTTCATTGACGGTCGAAACGCATTCCTGTGCCCCTTTACACATTCCTGGAATCAGTTTGAATTGCGATACCACGACTTTGATATGCTTTTTTCCGTCAATCCTAATGGGGATATAATAAGCATCAACTTGTCCCTCAATTCTTTTCTTGATTGATAAACCACCAGAAACTGGAAGTCAGAGTGAGTTCAAGAAGTCAGTGGAAAATTTCCATAGTTTAAGGTGAAAATGAGCGAAATTTAAAATTATGAAAAACAACAGGAAAAAAATCTATCAACAAAATGGCAATTATCCGCAAAGTTCCAACAATTGCCTCAATATCTTCTGGAACTAGTCTCATTCGAACAAGATGGGCGAGGAAATTATAGTGAAAACGTGAAGGTGTCCCGAAGTCTTTGAAGAAAAAATTTCCATGTTAGTCATCAACTCAGCGTTTATATTCATCAACTCAGCGTTTAGCACACTTACTCGATTGTTAGCAGTTGCAAAAAGGTAGGATGTTGACCTTTAGGACCGTGCGATAGCTTCAGCGATGCTTCTTCAGCAATTTTTGCGACTTCTACGTTGTCTACAGGTATGCCGAACAGACGGTGAATATGATCGCTTCCTAATTGATTTGCCCGGCGCGCAGCTAAGCTGGTAACCATGGATGCTTCTCCATTTGAAAGTGCGTAAAATAATATAATCTGACCTAACTGGCTTTTTCCAGATTCAGGAGGGTCAAGCATTATTTCATTTTTACTGCAAAACAATGAATACGGGGAGGACGTTGCTGCTCCTCTCTGGACTCTATCGTTTGATCACGAGGATTTTCAATATCAGGAAGTTAAGAAGGCATGTTTGGAATGTTGAGAATGCGAACGGTATCAAAAAGTGCTTCTTGATAGCGGGTAAAAGTTGATGAAACTGATTCAGTTAACTACTAACTGATATGACTTATGAGAACAATCGGTGTTTCTAGGTGCGACTCGTCAAAGTTCACACCATGCACTTGTGAAAAAGTAACGTCTTCACGTAAAAGTCAAAACCACCAGGCAGGAATCGTTACTCATTCTCCAGTTTGAAGTTTAAGAAGACAAAACACCTTTTTGAGTAAAGCGTACCTGATTTTAATAAGGACGGATGCATTACAGCTGTCGAACAACTCGTATGAATGAAACAAATCTAGGTGTTTCAAACAAAAGCGAACCAGGTAAAAAACTGAAGAAGTAATTACGTTGCGAGGAGTGATGTTTTTGAATACTATTTCTGGCAACAATGAGTCCTCATCGGGGAGTAGCCACATCCTGCTGTCAGCACAGCAGTTCATGCACAAGTGAACAATTATCAGGTTCTATTCAGGAAAAGACTGTTGAGGATGTTGAAGAATGGGCTTCAAATGAATAGAGCACTTGAGGATGAATACGAACCCAATCACCCAAACAATCAATCCAAGAAGCAAGTTCCTCTAGGAAGAACTTGTGTTTCTTTTCAGGCATATAACGTTTTTTTTTGAAACCGAAAGCTGCGAAAGTATATGGACACATCGTTGAATTGACGGATCTCGGGAGGACGCAAAATAAACTAAGCTATTATCGTAGCTTTCATTGAACTTCCACGTTTTCTGGAGTAAATTTTGTGAAAAAAAAGGTTTCCGGCACTCTTGTGACGAAATGTTATCATTGCTAATTACATGGATCAGTGGCATTTTGAACGAAACTTCCTAACTTTAACCAGGCGGGTTATTTGAAATTTGAATGAAATTATGTTGGTCTAAACAAAAGGGTTCCGTTATAGGCATAAGTGTGCAGTCCACTTTTTCAATATGGCATTTCCGCTTTTTATCCTGGCCGAAAAAATGCTTCACAAAACTCAAATGTATGTTGACGATGCCTTCCGATCTCAACCGGAAAGACTTGCCATCAAATCCTGCAGTTATGTTCGTGTCTGCATGCTCTTCAATTGTTGTTGCACAGTATGTGAGATACGAACCATTGATATGAGGATCTGTTGCCAACAAGGCTGTGCTGGAGCGTGTGAGAAGGAAGATAAGAGAAGATGTGGTAACAAGGTGTTCTCCTTTCGCTGCAACATACCTACGTTATTCTTCGTAGAGAAAAGCAAAGGGTTGTAACCGATCGGGATTTGAAGCAGTACATTCTGCTAGGCCCAATTGTTTGAGCTTAACAAGTGCAGACTGCGGGCTCGATCCGATGAGAGTCATTTTCCAATTGCTGTGAATTTGAAGAAAAGGGCGATTTTGTCAGATCTTATTTCCTGCGGAGTCTTTTCGTTTCAAGCATCTGAATTTACTTGTTTCACAGTCGTAGGTATGGAACCTTGTGTACAGATTATACGCTTGAAGTTATTGTTTTTTTACTGTAAATGAGGCCAAAAATGCTCGCAAATAATTGTTCAGTTTTATAGTTTTCTTAGCGCATTGAATCGATTCGTCAACGGAGAACATCCCAGGTTGGCAACAGATTTGAATGTGATTGCGAGGCAGGTTGCCGGCTGTGGCTTGAAACACTGCCCTGGCCTATATTTTGCTATGTTTTTCTAGGACTATCCATAATCATTCCGACAACAGGATTATTCTTCTGGTTGCATGACAGTAAAAAAAAACAGTTGAGGTTTCCGAAGACAGAGCAGCAACTAACTTAAGCAAATGAGTTCGACTATCAGACTTTTGGAACGAAGGGCGCGCGAAAACAGCGTATGCTTATTTTTTTTCAATCTGCAAACATTGCAATCCTTTTCGAAAGGGTACAGGAAAAAGGGAAACACACCCGGAAAGATTCCATCATTCGTTGCTTGGGAAAAGATGTACTTCTTGTTGGTGTACCGACACCCTGACAGCAGTTGCAAAAAGGAACAATTATCAGGATGTTGACCTTTAGGACCGTGCGATAGCTTCAGCGATGCTTCTTCAGCAATTTTTGCGACTTCTACGTTGTCTACAGGTATGCCGAACAGACGGTGACTATGATCGCTTCCTAATTGATTTGCCCGGCGCGCAGCTAAGCTGGTAACAATGGATGCTTCTCCATTTGAAAGTGCGTAAAATAATATAATCTGACCTAACTGGCTTTTTCCGGATTCAGGAGGGTCAAGCATTGTTTCATTTTTACTGCAAAACAATGAATACGGGGAGGACAGTCTGGTACTTTCGAGCACTGACGTGATCACACGTTGCTGCTCCTCTCTTGACTCTATCGTTTGATCACGAGGATTTTCAATATCAGGAAGTTGAGGGCATGTTTGGAATGTTGAGAATGCGAACGGTATCAAAAAGTGCTTCTTGATAGCGGGTAAAAGTTGATGAAACTGATTCAGTTAACTACTAACTGATATGACTTATGAGAACAATCGGTGTTTCTAGGTGCGACTCGTCAAAGCTCACACCATGCATTTACGAAAAAGTCACGTATTCACGTAAAAGTCAAAACCACCAGGCAGGAAACGTTACTCAGTCTCCAGTTTGAAGTTTAAGAAGACACAAAACACCTTTTTGAGTAAAGCGTACTTGATTTTAATAAGGACAGATGCATTAAAGCTGTCGAACAACTCGTATGAATGAAACAAATCTAGGTGTTTCAATCAAAAGCGAACCAGGTAAAAAACTGAAGAAGTAATTACGTTGCGAGGAGTGATGTTTTTGAATACTATTTCTGGTAACAATGAGTCCTCATCGGGGAGTAGCCACATCCGGCTGTCAGCACAGCAGTTCATGCACAAGTGAACAATTATCAGGTTGTATTCAGGAAAAGACTGTTGAGGATGTTGAAGAATGAGCTTCAAATGAATAGAGCACTTGAGGATAAATACGAACCCAATCACCCAAACAATCTATCCAAGAAGCAAGTTCCTCTAGGACGAACTTGTGTTTCTTTTCAGGCATATAACGTTTTTTTTTGAAACCGAAAGCTGCGAAAGTATATGGACACATCGTTGAATTGACGGATCTCGGGAGGACGCAAAATAAACTAAGCTATTATCGTAGCTTTCATTGAGCTTCCACGTTTTCTGGAGTAAATTTTTTGAAAAAAAGGTTTCCGGCACTCTTGTGACGAAATGTTATCATTGCTAATTACATGGATCAGTGGCATTTTGAACGAAACTTCCTAGCTTTAACCAGGCGGGTTATTTGAAATTTGAATGAAATCATGTTAGTCTAAACAAAAGGGTTCCGTTATAGGCATAAGTCTGCAGTCCACTTTTTCAATATGGCATTTCCGCTTTTTATCCTGGCCGAAAAAATGCTTCACAAAACTCAAATGTATGTTGACGATGCCTTCCGATCTCAACCGGAAAGACTTGCCATTAAATCCTGCAGTTATGTTCGTGTCTGCATGCTCTTCAATTGTTGTTGCACAGTATGTGAGATACGAACCATTGATATGAGGATCTGTTGCCAACAAGGCTGTGCTGGAGCGTGTGAGAAGGGAGATAAGAGAAGATGTGGTGAGGTGTTCTCCTTTCACTGCAACATACCTACGTTATTCTTCGTAGAGAAAAGCAAAGGGTTGTAACCGATCGGGATTTGAAGCATTACATTCTGCTAGGCCCAATTGTTTGAGCTTAACAAGTGCAGGTTGCGGGCTCGATCCGATGAGAGTCATTTTCCAAATGCTGTGACTTTGAAGAAAAGGGCGATTTTGTCAGATCTTATTTCCTGCGGAGTCTTTTCGTTTCAAGCATCTGAATTTATTTGTTTCACAGTCGTAGGTATGGAACCTTGTGTACAGATTATACGCTTGAAGTTATTGTTTTTTTTACTGTAATTGAGGCCAAAAATGCTCGCAAATAATTGTTCAGTATAATAGTTTTCTTAGCGCATTGAATCGATTCGTCAACGGAGAACATCCCAGGTTGGCAACAGATTTGAATGTGATTGTGAGGCAGGTTGCCGGCTGTGGCTTGAAACACTGCCCTGGCCCATATTTTGCTATGTTTTTCTAGGACTATCCATAATCATTCCGACAACAGGATTATTCTTCTGGTTGCATGACAGTAAAAAAAACAGTTGAGGATTCCGAAGACAGAGCAGCAACTAACTTAAGCAAATGAGTTCGACTATCAGACTTTTGGATCGAAGGGCGCGCGAAAACAGCGTATGCTTATTTTTTTTCAATCTGCAAAGAATGCAATCCTTTTCGAAAGGGTACAGGAAAAAGGGAAACACACCCGGAAAGATTCCATCGTTCGTTGCTTGGGAAAAGATGTGCTTCTTGTTGGTGTACCGACACCCTGACATTGATTTGATGACAACAAAGTACTGCAACACTTACTCGATTGCTAGCAGTTGCAAAAAGGTAGGATGTTGACCTTATGGACCGTGCGATAGCTTCAGCGATGCTTCTTCAGCAATTTTTGCGACTTCTACGT
This sequence comes from Symsagittifera roscoffensis, assembly GCF_963678635.1. Classification (NCBI taxonomy): domain Eukaryota; kingdom Metazoa; phylum Xenacoelomorpha; order Acoela; family Convolutidae; genus Symsagittifera; species Symsagittifera roscoffensis. The sequence continues at coordinate 19,353,999 of NC_087066.1, read as the reverse complement.
TGTCTACAGGTATGCCGAACAGACGGTGACTATGATCGCTTCCTAATTGATTGGTCCGGCGCGCAGCTAAGCTGGTAACCATGGATGCTTCTCCATTTGAAAGTGCGTAAAATAATATAATCTGACCTAACTGGCTTTTTCCGGATTCAGGAGGGTCAAGCATTATTTCATTTTTACTGCAAAACAATGAATACGGGGAGGACAGTCTGGTACTTTCGAGCACTGACGTGATCACACGTTGCTGCTCCTCTCTGGACTCTATCGTTTGATCACGAGGATTTTCAATATCAGGAAGTTGAGGGCATGTTTGGAAAGTTGAGAATGCGAACGGTATCAAAAAGTGCTTCTTGATAGCGGGTAAAAGTTGATGAAACTGATTCAGTTAACTCCCTAACTGATATGACTTATGAGAACAATCGGTGTTTCTAGGTGCGACTCGTCAAAGCTCACACCATGCACTTGTGAAAAAGTCACGTCTTCACGTAAAAGTCAAAACCACCAGGCAGGAAACGTTACTCAGTCTCCAGTTTGAAGTTTAAGAAGACACAAAACATCTTTTTGAGTAAAGCGTACCTGATTTTAATAAGGACAGATGCATTAAAGCTGTCGAACAACTCGTATGAATGAAACAAATCTAGGTGTTTCAATCAAAAGCGAACCAGGTAAAAAACTGAAGAAGTAATTACGTTGCGAGGAGTGATTTTTTTGAATACTATTTCTGGCAATAATGAGTCCTCATCGGGGAGTAGCCACATCCGGCTGTCAGGACAGCAGTTCATGTACAAGTGAACAATTATCAGGTTGTATTCAGGAAAAGACTGTTGAGGATGAATACGAACCCAATCACCCAAACAATCAATCCAAGAAGCAAGTTCCTCTAGGACGAACTTGTGTTTCTTTTCAGGCATATAACGTTTTTTTGAAACCGAAAGCTGCGAAAGTATATGGACACATCGTTGAATTGACGGATCTTGGGAGGACGCAAAATAAACTAAGCTATTATCGTAGCTTTCATTGAACTTCCACGTTTTCTAGAGTAATTTTTTTGAAAAAAAGGTTCCCGGCACTCTTGTGACGAAATGTTATCATTGCTAATTACATGGATCAGTGGCATTTTGAACGAAACTTCCTAACTCTAACCAGGCGGGTTATTTGAAATTTGAATGAAATCATGTTAGTCTAAACAAAAGGGTTCCGTTATAGGCATAAGTCTGCAGTCCACTTTTTCAATATGGCATTTCCGCTTTTTATCCTGGCCAAAAAAATGCTTCACAAAACTCAAATGTATGTTGACGATGCCTTCCGATCTCAACCGGAAAGACTTGCCATCAAATCCTGCAGTTATGTTCGTGTCTGCATGCTCTTCAATTGTTGTTGCACAGTATGTGAGATACGAACCATTGATATGAGGATCTGTTGCCAACAAGGCTGTGCTGGAGCGTGTGAGAAGGAAGATAAGAGAAGATGTGGTGAGGTGTTCTCCTTTCCCTGCAACATACCTACGTTATTCTTCGTAGAGAAAAGCAAAGGGTTGTAACCGATCGGGATTTGAAGCATTACATTCTGCTAGGCCCAATTGTTTGAGCTTAACAAGTGCAGGTTGCGGGCTCGATCCGATGAGAGTCATTTTCCAAATGCTGTGACTTTGAAGAAAAGGGCGATTTTGTCAGATCTTATTTCCTGCGGAGTCTTTTCGTTTCAAGCATCTGAATTTACTTGTTTCACAGTCGTAGGTATGGAACCTTGTGTACAGATTATACGCTTGAAGTTATTGTTTTTTTTTTACTGTAAATGAGGCCAAAAATGCTCGCAAATAATTGTTCAGTATAATAGTTTTCTTAGCGCATTGAATCGATTCGTCAACGGAGAACATCCCAGGTTGGCAACAGATTTGATTGTGATTGTGAGGCAGTTTGCCGGCTGTGGCTTGAAACACTGCCCTGGCCCATATTTTGCTATGTTTTTCTAGGACTATCCATAATCATTCGGACAACAGGATTATTCTTCTGGTTGCATGACAGTAAAAAAAAACAGTTGAGGATTCCGAAGACAGAGCAGCAACTAACTTAAGCAAATGAGTTCGACTATCAGACTTTTGGATCGAAGGGCGCGCGAAAACAGCGTATGCTTATTTTTTTTCAATCTGCAAAGAATGCAATCCTTTTCGAAAGGGTACAGGAAAAAGGGAAACACCCGGAAAGATTCCATCGTTCGTTGCTTGGGAAAAGATGTGCTTCTTGTTGGTGTACCGACACCCTGACATTGATTTGATGGCAGCAAAGTACTGCAACACTTACTCGATTGTCAGCAGTTGCAAAAAGGTAGGATGTTGACCTTTAGGACCGTGCGATAGCTTCAGCGATGCATCTTCAGCAATTTTTGCGACTTCTACGTTGTCTACAGGTATGCCGAACAGACGGTGACTATGATCGCTTCCTAATTGATTTGCCCGGCGCGCAGCTAAGCTGGTAACCATGGATGCTTCTCTATTGAAAGTGCGTAAAATAATATAATCTGACCTAACTGGCTTTTTCCGGATTCAGGTGGATCAAGCATTATTTCATTTTTACTGCAAAACAATGAATACGGGTAGGACAGTCTGGTACTTTCGAGCACTGACGTGATCACACGTTGCTGCTCTCTCTGGACTCTATCGTTTGATCACGAGGATTTTCAATATCAGGAAGTTGAGAAGGCATGTTTGGAATGTTGAGAATGCGAACGGTATCAAAAAGTGCTTCTTGATAGCGGGTAAAAGTTGATGAAACTGATTCAGTTAACTGCTAACTGATATGACTTATGAGAACAATCGGTGTTTCTAGGTGCGACTCGTCAAAGTTCACACCATGCACTTGTGAAAAAATCACGTCTTCACGTAAAAGTTAAAACCACCAGGCAGGAAACGTTACTCATTCTCCAGTTTGAAGTTTAAGAAGACACAAAAAACCTTTTTGAGTAAAGCGTACCTGATTTTAATAAGGACAGATGCATTAAAGCTGTCGAACAACTCGTATGAATGAAACAAATCTAGGTGTTTCAAACAAAAGCGAACCAGGTAAGAAACTGAAGAAGTAATTACGTTGCGAGGAGTGATGTTTTTGAATACTATTTCTGGCAACAATGAGTCTCCATCAGGGAGTTGCCTCATCCGGCTGTCAGCACAGCAGTTCATGCACAAGTGAACAATTATCAGGTTGTATTCAGGAAAAGACTGTTGAGGATGTTGAAGAATGAGCTTCAAATGAATAGAGCGCTTGAGGATGAATACGAACCCAATCACCCAAACAATCAATCCAAGAAGCAAGCTCCTCAAGGACGAACCTGTGTTTCTTTTCAGGCACATAACGTTTTTTTGAAACCGAAAGCTGCGAAAGTATATGGACACATCGTTGAATTGACGGATCTCGGGAGAACGCAAAATAAACTAAGTTATTATCGTAGCTTTCATTGAACTTCCACGTTTTCTAGAGTAAATTTTTTGAAAAAAAGGTTTCCGGCACTCTTGTGACGAAATATTATCATTGCTAATTACATGGATCAGTGGCATTTTGAACGAAACTTCCTAACTTTAACCAGGCGGGTTCTTTGGAATTTGAATGAAATCATGTTGGTCTAAACAAAAGGGTTCCGTTATAGGCATAAGTGTGCAGTCCACTTTTTCAATATGGCATTTCCGCTTTTTCTCCTGGCCGAAAAAATGCTTCACAAAACACAGTTGTATGTTGACGATGCCTTCCGATCTCAACCGGAAAGACTTGCCATCAAATCCTGCAGTTATGTTCGTGTCTGAATGCTCTTCAATTTTTGTTGCACATTATATGAGATACGAACCATTGATATGAGGATCTGTTGCCAACAAGGCTGTGCTGGAGCGTGTGAGAAGGAAGATAAGAGAAGATGTGGTGAGGTGTTCTCCTTTCCCTGCAACATACCTACGTTATTCTTCGTAGAGAAAAGCAAAGGGTTGTAACCGATCGGGATTTGAAGCATTACATTCTGCTAGGCCCAATTGTTTGAGCTTAACAAGTGCAGGTTGCGGGCTCGATCCGATGAGAGTCATTTTCCAATTGCTGTGACTTTGAAGAAAAGGGCGATTTTGTCAGATCTTGTTTCCTGCGGAGTCTTTTCGTTTCAAGCATCTGAATTTACTTGTTTCACAGTCGTAGGTATGGAACCTTGTGTACAGATTATACGCTTGAAGTTATTGTTTTTTTTTACTGTACATGAGGCCAAAAATGCTCGCAAATAATTGTTCAGTTTAATAGTTTTCTTAGCGCATTGAATCGATTCGTCAACGGAGAACATCCCAGGTTGGCAACAGATTTGAATGTGATTGTGAGGCAGGTTGCCGGCTGTGGCTTGAAACACTGCCCTGGCCCATATTTTGCTTAGTTTTTCTAGGACTATCCATAATCATTCCGACAACAGGATGACATGGTTGCATGACAGTAAAAAAACAGTTGAGGTTTCCGAAGACAGAGCAGCAACTAACTTAAGCAAATGAGTTCGACTATCAGACTTTTGGAACGAAAAGCGCGCGAAAACAGCTTATGCTTATTTTTTTTTCAATCTGCAAAGAATGCAATCCTTTTCGAAAGGGTACAGGAAAAAAGGAAACACACCCGGAAAGATTCCATCGTTCGTTGCTTGGGAAAAGATGTGCTTCTTGTTGGTGTACCGACACCCTGACATTGATTTGATGGCAGCAAAGTACTGCAGTACGAGACCCAAACGTGCAATCATACCATGTGGTGTTCGAGGTTTATCCAAAACATTCATATACGAATTGAGTTAAGCTTGAGAAGTATATACATCCAAACCATGCGTACCAGGAAGTTTCCAATGGCAAACTGGTAACAGCTACATCTGTGTCTATGAACTTCGCTTCCACATCTTACGTGGAACAAATCACATGTGGTATTGGTGGAACAAACTCGTCGTTTAAGTCATCATCCGATACATCGGACTTAAATTCTTCGACCTCATCTATTCCATCTTGCCTGATGTTTTCTACATTTCGTAATGTTGTGTACATGTTGTCGTAACAGTATGCGAAGCCATCATCCGTAGCAGAGTGCAAATATTTTTTACAAAGACTGATCAAACATTGGTTTCCTGTAATAAATAGGTTCTGAAGAACTAATGAACCACTGATCAAAAAATCCGCACTAAGTAGTAGTGAATGGAGATGGCAACGGACTGCGTTCTGACCAGAGACGAAAGTTGGAACTGAGGGAGGTGCAAGCGAATTCTTGATAAGAATAAGCAACCTCGTTTGCCTGTCATTGAATGTTAGCTGATGATGCGTAGCTCGTTGCGTATGTACTTCCAATTGCCACCATGAGGAACTGTGTACGTACTTTAAACGGATGGTAATACACCAGACACCGGTGTGAATTCTTGCAGCAAAAAGTAAGGAGATGAGCTTTTGCAGAACTAGCTAAGAGTATTAGGTGAGCATCGGCATCCCTGCCAAACGAAAATGGTGCTTTCGTTTTTAGGAACTTCGTCCCACTGACTGAAATCGAAAGCATTCAAATAACGAACGAACCGTTGCACCAAACCTTTCGTCACATTGTCTTCGCTCTTCAAATATGGTGCAAAGTGTCGGAGCGCGTCATCGAAACTATATCAAGTCTCCATCAGTCTGTTTGATCGACAAACAGCTAATTCGTTCAAATAACTGTTATGGAAAACAGCATATAAAGAAGCGACATTAAATTACTTTGACGAGTCGTATTTGCAACAGTCAGTTCCGGGTGAACACCAGACACAGCAATCGTGCATTACAGGTTCACACAGTTTTTCCAACAGATGATTCAGAATCGTGGTGGGTTTTAATGGCACTGACGACATTCATGGAGCATATCTACTAGAATGTAGACACGTTTCAACTTGTTCGTGAGTGGAGGGGGTAATAAAGTAGAAGACAAACTCTTAAAGTTGTCTTTCGACGTTTTTTCAGTATTCCTTTCAGGTTTTCTTGCATGTCAATTCTTTAGCGACAGAACAGGTTCTCCTGCAGAGGAGTAAGGTTTTTTAGCATCGACACGTCGGTTTCGCTTGGTATGTAGCACCAGAGATCCCACACCTTGCGAGCCACCAGTAGTCTGCTATAGTCCAGATGGCTGAGAATTCTCTAATTTTTGTCGCTGAAGCAACTCGTAGAGCAGGTACTATCGGAGACAACCGATTTTCTTGAAGATGAGTTGAAGGTCCACATGAGGGGTGACGAGGTACGTGAATCATTCTTCTTTTTGATCAAGTATCATGAGCACGGTATGTCGCTACATTAAGACCAGTTTCATTGACATGCTATATCGTAATTGGAAGGGTAAATCGTTGTCGCATATACGTAGAAAATCATCTTTCATATAGTTGAGGTATTCTTTGTTAGCTGATTGAAAAGAAGAGAGCTCACAGAACAAATGTTGAAGTAAATGTTTTAAACCCACAGTTACACCTTCTTACAAGAACACGGAATTCCCACAAAAGAAACGAATTGTTGGCAGATTGATTTTTTAAACTACTTATTAAGGCTCTCAAATGCAACAACTTGCCTTTTAATATCGATCATTACATCATCTTGGAGATAGCTTGCTCTTATACTTTTTGCCAATTCACTGTTCCATGGTATAAGTATTTGGGGAGGAATCAGGATTTTAATGGAGTTGTTGCTAAAATAACAGCAAATATTAAAGCGTCATGCATTTCTCCTGCTCGCACCACCATTGAGAATCCTACAGGAACATATTGCAAAAATCTGCTGGCATTGACAGCTAATACTTCTTTCGATTAAGCTGTGGGTGCGAACTTTGAGTCTGAACCTCAGACAACCATCGCTTTTCACGTTCGTATCAATGACTGGTAATGAAGAGTTTGATCCTGTCTTGAAATCGACGTCAACGTTGCCAAGTTTGCCAGGTATTTTGGGTATGAGCGAAGTATCATCGTAACTGCATAGATCGCTCAACCGTTGTTTTTTTTCGCGTTGGACGGTAATTTTTGCTGTAGTAATCCACATCAGGTGTGTTTTGTAAGCATTTAGTGAGCTCTGACTTGAGGATAAAGGACAAAAATAAAATTTTTGCAGTAAGTTTCACGGCTTTTCGGAAGTGTATTGCCGAAATTGGGCTAAGGGAAATGACACGCTCCCAATGTTCAGATTTTAGTTCTAAGGTTTCGAGGTGCAGTCAATAGATGCATACATTTTAAAATGTTCAACGGCACAGTAGGGATTTTCTCACAAATAAGAGCTCTGAGAAATCGCTCAGTCGTCTCGGAAATGGACCCAGTGACACTTTTTTTGCCTTAATGACCTCCCTCCCATTTTCTGTCTTTCGGCTTACACTGCTATGTTTAAATCGCAATTTGTGCAAAGCTTCGTTTCGTCACTATGTAAAAAATAATTGAGCTGTCTCACATGTTTAGCGCTGGCCCAATTCAGGAGTTGGGTTTCGTCTTTTTTGGAAGTAGATCATATTATTGACTAAGTAGATTATTAAATTCAAACTGAAGTATTCACCATCTTTTTTCCTTGATCCCGAAAGTTTTAAAAAGCAGAAAGTTTAGAAATTATCTCGATAAGTGTTCATAATTAGAGCAAATAATGGGAAGGAAAACGTTCTTGTTTGATTTTAAGGTTACCAATGAACTCGGACAAATGGTTGGTTTGTGGCCAGAAATGTGGAAATAATAATTTAACGAACACAAAAGATCCTTCAAATAGAGAATGGCAGCCGAAATTGCTTCGTGTAATCATGTTCAGTTTCATTGTGAACCACCTCGATTTAGTGGAATCCTTTTACGGCTTACCGGAAATGATAGTCGAGGAAATATTCACCAGCAAAGAGCTTAGCGAGGAAAAGAAGAAAAATCACATGCATTTAGCTATTGAGGCTTGCCCAGAACTTTTCAGGGTGTTACATGTAGAACGAAACCCAACCATGGCTGATAAATTGTACAACTTGCCATTCAGTGTGTTAAACGGGATGAAGAAATTGTTGATTGAGGGGTGCGATTTGAGCAAGGAACGTCTTTTGATTACTGGAAAAGAGTTCGAAAGCTTAACTGTTCTGCAGTTGGATGCGAGCCATTTGCATGACGAGGATTTGAGACTGTTAACTGGAAGGCAACGTGTTTATAAAACAGGTAAGCTGGAACATTTCGGGGTCTGATGAAGCAATGTGATTTTTTTTATATCACAGGCAGTAAACGTATTTTAAATGTGTTAAAATATTGCCGATTTGTTGAATGATAGAAAAACATTTTCTGAGTCCACTAAAAGCCTAATAAACTCCTTATTGTCAAGACTTGCGAAGACAAACTTTTGAAATCGTACCAAAAATTGTACTTTTGCAAACTTGGTATTGAAAAACATCGGCTCGTTTTTAAACTGAAATTAACAGAGTTCAATTATTTGAGGCTGTTTGGAAAATCTAAGGGCACTGTCACTGTGTTGCAATCACAACCTCAGTCAAAAGTGTCTCCAATACTTCAACTGTTTCACAAAGTTGGGTAAATTACGTCTATGTGGAAAGCAACTGTGGTCATTTTCGGGCAAGGAAAACATGAATGACCTAAGCAGCAAATGGACTCGAGCTGATATGGCTAATAAAATCGACAATTATCAGTATGATTTTCAAAAAGAAAACCCAGAAGAGGATAATTGGCTGATTGATTTGTTCTACAGAGTTCATCAGATAAGCGAATCTAATGAATCAAAGTTGACGAGAAAAGAGAAACAAAGATTAGCAGATACCTTTCGATGCAACAGAACGGAATTGAATCAATTTTATGGCGAAGAAACTGTGAAAGATTTCAGAGCGATCAATTCTGAGTGCTCTATAGAAAGTTTTCAATTCTTATATCGACAACCAGTATCGGAAAGATTGGCTGAGACATCAGCAGCCAGTTCAGCACCCTTGAAAAGGAAACGAGACGAAACTGAACGTCAAAATCAGTTTGACTTGAAAATGTTGAAACTTTATTTGTGATTTAGATTTATTGTAATTGAATTAGTGAATTTGAATATTTGTTTTTGTTAATAGAATTTTTGCTTTTTAATTTTTTTTCTTGACCGGTTCGAGTCAGTGAGTACGCTCTTATCGTGCGCCATCATCGACCTGTTTAATAAGTAAGGTTTGATAAATATTTTTTGCCACATCACGGATTTTTCTTCAGCTGTAAGCAGTTTTCATTTAAGTTGCAACTGTTGTTCAATGTAGTTTCAAGGGGGCTTCAATTTTTTTCAAAATGAGTTTTATCGACTCAACTGGTGTCAGCTCGAAAAATGTGGGCCTTGTTTCCGCTTTGTAAGTTTTGTTCCGTTGCTAATTTAAAATGCCATTTTTTATCGAGACATACGAAGGTTTGGATAGACCTAGTTTTTTAAAACTTTTTATAGACTAATGTTTTTTTTTGTTTGTGTTGTATCGCAAGTGATGCGAATCTCCGCTTCGCGTGTTATTTTTTTGTTAGCTTACTTTCTGAAGCGACGAATCGATTTTTTTCAACGGATGATTTTCCTTCTGTTTCAAGCAATTTCAATTATAAGTACCCTTGCGATAAGCTAGGGTATTGCAATCGGGTACTAGGCTTTTTCCCGTTAAAAACTTTGTTCACAGAATGGTTATAATTAGAAATGGTATATTAAGGTTCAGTTCATAAAAAATCAACTTTCTTTGTATTTACGGCACACTTGGCCTGGAGGCAACGAAAACGTCTAAGGCGGCAAAGGTCCTGTGTTCGAATTTGACAGGATCTGTTTTTTTTTTCAAACGGGAAATATTCCGTTTCAAAGAAAGGTGTCGGCGTATTGTTTGTCTGCTTATATTTTGTCGGCTTAGTTGCCACATCTTAGAATTGGTTTTTTTTTCGCTTTACGCAAGTTACCATATAGTTGTTTCTAGTGTTTTATTTTTACTGCTGCTTGTAATTTACCAAACTTTGACTTCGTATATTTTCTTTTGTTTTTTTTTTCGCGTAGAAAATTTTTTCCGCCCAAATGATTTCCGCTTATGTTTTGTCGGCATAGTGACCTCTTTTTGAGTAGTCTCAAAGGAAACTCATTTTTAGTCTCCCTTCTGGATTGCACAAAATGCTAAAAAAAGGTAATAGAAGTTATTGTTTTTCATGACAATTATTTTTTCGGCGTTTTATATTTTTCCCTTCTTCTTTCGCTTATAGGTTTCGGTCTATCATAAATCGCTTTAATTGCCTCATGATGCGACTTTCAACGAGCGAAAAAAGTTTGTATATGCGTTTGTGTGTGTTGTGAGGGCAAGGGGGACTTAATATATTTTAATTAGTCTTAAATTTTTTGAATTTTTTTTCGGCTTTTTAAATCTTTTTCTTTCGGCTTAATAGATTTCAACCTATTTTATACCGCTTGGTAATTTTTTTCCGATGCCTATTTCTCCTTTCATTGTCTTGGAATGTTTTTGTTTCAAACTAGCCTGATTAATTTTAATAGATCTAGTTTTTTCGACATTTTCGATTTTTTTTCCGACTTAGCGGCTTTCTTTTTTTGTATCGCGAGCAGTGCGAAGCTAAGCTTCGCCTTTGTGTATAAACTGCTTCCGTAGTTTGTAAATTACCAATTCTGCTGTTTTATGCCTTTTCGTTTTTTGTTTTTTTTTATTTTTCGGTTTAACTGGTTTCGGTTTATGTTATATCGGCTTAGTTACTTCATATTGTGTCGTTTTAACGTCACAAATTTTCTATGTTATTTTGGTTTTGGCTCAAGTAGCATCTACTCAAGTTTCGTCTGGGAAAGGTTGGCTGAGAAATCAGCAGCAACCTCAGCACTCTTGAAAAGGAAGGGAGACGAAACTGAACGTCAAAATCAGTTCGATTTGAAATAGTTCAAACTTTATTTGTGATATAATGTAATCGAATTGTTGATGTTGAATATTTGTTTTATTTAATAGAATTTTTGCCTTTAAGTTTTGTTCTTGATCGGTTCGAGTTTATTGAGCTCCCATGCTGGCGGTAAATTCACTGGTCATCATCGACCTGTCCTTCAAGATAACGGCTTTTTTATTAGTAAAAATTGATTAATATTTTTTGCTTCTTTGAATAAGTTTCTCAGGTTCTTGCTCATTTTTAAAATTTTGTTCGCAATTTTTGATTTTAGGTGATTGGAAAACTATATTTATGGGTATTTCAGTTCTATGATCACTTGCTGGTTGATATAATTATTTTCAGACGTTTAATTTGATATTAAGAATTATACTGCTTTTAATTCATTTTATTTCCCCTGTTATAGCAAGTGTTTAATCGGAAACTAAACCTTTCCTGTAAACAATTTTAAAAAATCTGTAAGAAAATGACCTCGCTTGATTATGAAACCTCAGTATCTTCCAGACCCTTCTTTGGTCTAGGGGAAAGTCTTAAGGTGTAAGACTTCTGGTCTTAAAGTGTAAGGTTCGAGTTCAAGACGGGCCTTGTTTTTTTAAGAATATGCGGAAATTAATTTTCAGTGGAAAACTTGATTGTCCGTACTATCACTTTTCTGCATAGGCTTGGGAGAGCAACTGTCTCGTAATTGGGAACTAGACTTTTTCTCGTGAACAATTTTCCTAGCTTCAATAATAAAGCAAGCAAGATTAGTACGAAAAGTTGTTCACGAGAAAAAAGTCTAGTTCACAATTACGAGACAGTTGCTCTCGCAAGTCTATGCAGAAAAGCGATAGTACGGACAATCAAGTTTTCATTTGAAAATCAATTTCTGCATATTCTAAAAAAACAAGGTCCGGCTTGAACTGGAACCTTACACCTTAATACCAGAAGTCTTACACCTTAAGACTTTCCCCTAGACCAAAGAAGGGCTTTATTATTGAAGCTAAACAACTTACAGGTTCATTCCCACTTGGCATAGAGGTCACAGATGTTTCTTGTACTGCAAGCTTTTTTCATTATATGTGCAAGTGGCTTTTAATTTAGTTTCAAGGGGACTTTAATTTTTTGCAATCACAATTTTTTCGGCTCAACTGGTGTCTGCTCAAAAATTGTCGGTCTTGTTTCCGCTTCGTAAGTTTTGTTCCGTTGCCTATTTAATATGCAAATTATTTGGTCGAAATGTTTGCCTGGAATGATCTTACATCAAGACATCCGAACGTTTTGGCAGACCTATTTTTCTAATTTTTTTCGACTTATGTTTTTTATGTTTGTTGTATCGCAAGTGATGCGAAACTCCGCTTCGCCTGTTGTTTTTGTCGGCTTACTCTCTCAAGTGACGAATGTGTTTTCTTCAATGCATGGTTTTCCTTCTGGTTCAAGTAATTTCAATTGTAAAATAAACGGCTTCAGTAATTTGTAAATTACCAACTCTGATTTTGCATACCTTTTTTTGGTTTCCTTTTTTCGCCTAACTTGTTTGGGTTATGTTTTATTGGTTTAGTTACTTCTTTTTTTTTGTCGTTCAAAGAACTAAAAACTTGTCATGCTCTTTTCGGCCAGGAGTTTTGGGATATACTGGTTATGGTGTAAAAAGTTTTATGCCAGGAGTAATAAGGTAAAATAGTTTTGAGACAGAATTATAGATTTCGAAACAGTTTTGCTAAAAGTTTTCTGTTATTTTGGTTTTTGGCTCGAGTAGCGTATTGCCGACCAGTAAATGTTTTTGAATGCTTATTAATTGCTGGAAAATGTGTTTTTGATTTTTTTCTCAAAATGAGCTTGTGAGACAAATGCATAATTTTTCGTAGATTTGGATTTATAGAAATTATTTTTAATTATTTCTTCAATCGTCTCAACCGTGGTTTCCGTCTCCATTTTCTGTCCGCTAGCTTGCAATACTGTTTTTGTGTTATCAAGGTTATTGTAAAATGAGCAAGGGTTTTGTAACGGGTATTACACTCTCCTTTTTAAGAACCTTTCGAACATATTGACGTGACGAATGTTCTAAATGATAAAAATGCCCTTGGGGTGCAATGTTGATAGCGTAGTGCAGACTTATTTGCAGATTTTCGTCTTATTGAACGTCTCTTTACTTACACGATGATTTTTCTTTGTAAATATTCTGCTATTCTACTAAGCTATTGAATTTTTGTTTTGAAAATTCAAAATAAACTTTGCATTTGTTTTTTGCTTAAAAAATTAGCAAGATATCAAACACTTTTTGAAATTTTTCGATTCGTTCAAAATTGGTGCTTGCATACATATATTTTTTTGGCTTTTTGTTTCGGCTGATATGTCATTTCCAAGCAGCTCATTTAAACTATATTGTTCACTAAAAAATATTTTAGAGTGTTTTGCTGTTGAAGGCAGCTTTTGAATAGAAATAAATATAAAATCTACAAAAGAAATTGAAAGTTATCTACCTTTACACAACTTTGTTTCTGCCGTTATACAACTTTTTGAGATGATCATTTCTCATCTTTTTATTATCTTTAAAGTAGAAGCCGAATGAATAATAGCGTAGCAATTTTTTCTGGGGTGTAATGTATTGCCTCCAATACTTAAATCGTTGCAGAATAAATGATTTTGGTGGAGTTCAAATACCTATAGGGTTATATTTGTTTATTTATTTTACTGCAAAGCTAACTAGTTTTCTTAATAAAAAAATTGGAAACAGAAAACCTTGACTTGTTATGATATCAGTTTTTGCGGAAGTAATTGGAATTGAAGTTTAGAGCTTTATAACATTCTTGAAGTTTTTTTTCCTCCCCGGGTTGAATTAGTTTTTTTTCCTCCCCGGGTTGAATTAGTTTTTTTTTAATGCACGTACGTGAAGGTTTTTTGAGCAGATGGATTTACAAAGCTGCTTTTCGAATCCTGCAAAAGGTTTCAGCAAAATCAATCAATGGTTATTTGCATATTTTGCATGTTACAAGCGAGTGTTTCGTTTTTTGCTTTATTTTTTCAATCTAGATTTTTGAAGTATTTTCTAATGTTCCCTAATTTACCTTTTTGTATTTGAATTGAGGACATTTTGTTGTGAAAGTTATAGTTTTCTAGCTGTTGCTGAAATTTCGTCATCTGTTTGCCGATCTTTTCTCGGAGATCCAATATGAACCTTTAAAAGGACGTTTCTACCCCACTAGCCGATAATTTCACTGAGCGCGAACAAATTTTTTCTTGAAGCCATTTTTGCTAGAAATTAACAAGGATTTTGACTTGCTTTCTTATTGGACCTCAATGAGATCCAGGTCCATCCCGATTTGGCCAAGAAATAAAGCGCGTGCTTTTGCATCCTGAAATTCGGAGTTGTAATTCGACCGGATCTTTTTTTCTTGGATGTGAAAGGTTTTTTTTCTGATCTTAGATGCTTTTTTTGTCTGCTTAAGTTACAAAGCATGTATTTTCCTGGTTGAAACAATTTTTTTCTATTATTAAAACTCGTTTTGTAATGTGCATTTCTAGCAATACTAATTTTGAATATTTTCTGTATTTTGCTGAAATTTTTCCAATTTGTATTGTTTCACTGAAAATTTTAATAGCCTTAATCGTCGAACAGAAGAAACAGAATTTATGCTTTCCTACATTTCACAAGCGGTCAGGTATGAAAGGGTTGGGCATGTTCGACTTTGAAAACTTGATAGTTTTGTAACGATAGCAATACTTTGAGTTAATTCGAAGTTTTGCGGGATAAATTGCCGCTCGGTTTATTATACTGATAGTTTCTTTGAAACGGGTGATTGTTTTTCTCGACTGTGTGAACTTGAAATGGAAAATCAGTGCAATCAAACATGAAGTTTTGTAGATGTAGTTATTATCAGATTTTTTCCCAATTTTTTTTGCTTCTGATTAGTTGTTTCCGTCTGATTTTCTATTTGGTAGATTGCATTGCTATGCTTGCGTTGTATCGCAAGTGTTGCAAAGCTTCGCTTCACCTCAGTGTTTTAATCAAAAGTTTCGAAAACTTCTTCTTGAATTTTTGTTTGTTTTCAAAATTCCGGCTGAAAATGTTGGCTTCCATCTATTCAATCATTGTATGCTTAGATCCAATTGGTTATCCTATGTTTTATTTTCGGATTTTGTGATACGATGCCAAGGTCTCGATATAAATTTGACTCCGATTTTTGAAGTTTGGTACTGTGCTCTTGGGTTTTAATCATTTTTGTATTGCAAATGGCACGAATCTCCGCTAAGCCTGTGTCGAAATTTTCGACTAAGTTTCGACATACCCGTATGTTTGTTCTGGCTTTTTCACTGAAATATGAGAAATAGCCATTGTAATAATTTCAATGTAAGGTATTTTTTACCTAAACTGCTAACAGGTGTAATTTTATGGTAAACAAAGCTATATTTTCTAATGTTTCAAACTTATACATATACATATTGCACTATAGATTTTGATTGCGCGTTTATCTCAGTCGCCTTTAAATAAATCAATAGAGCCCTGGCCTAATCAAGCATAATTCGAATAATTTATACGCCCGTGGACCAGGCTGTGCAAGAGCTTACTCATAGACACAAGTGGCTCAGATACGACGACATGCGACACTTAGTCTTCAGTTTTGTGATTCGATTCCGGCAAAAGTCTAAATTATTATTTTTCTTGTGTTTACTTTGGCTCTTTTCGAGTCCCCCTCTTTGTTTTTAAGAGTAATGAACGTAGTGAATACTCTTATATATGTCTTGCTGATTTTTTTCAGGAAAACGTCTGAAAATATTGATGCACTTAGGTTTAATGCACTTTTTGAGTTCAATCGAAATTCATCTGCTGAAAATGACGTAAATTGCGCTCTCCAAATACGAACGTGGAAATGGCGCAAAAAATGTACGATTTCTAGTTTCGAAAGTGGAATTTAAATTTAAAGTTTTCCAGCGGAATTAAAACTGTACCTGTTGATCCAGTTTTCTCTAGTAGGGTAAATGTTATCAAAAAAGCACCAATAATAAATTGTTCTAGAAATTCAAAGAGCTTAAAGGGCATCTATTTTTTCTTTGAAAATCGAAAGTCGAGATTTTTAAACAGAGTCAGTAATTTTTTTATGTTTACTTGCGTTCATTACTCTTTTCCAATCTTCGATTGAACAAATTTTAACAATATTTTTTTCTTGCAGATTGCCGTTTAAACCATTTTTAAACAGCTTTATGTAGTAATTTTTCAACGGGGATGGGAAGCTTGAAACGAGCCTTGTTTTTTCACCATTTTAGTGCTACTCTTTGCTGTTTCATCGCTTGTGTTTCGGAAGTGTAACTTTGCTGTACCAAAATTTTCCTTTTGCTGCTAAATTTTTCTCACCTGCTTCGTTTTTTTTGGATAAAAAAATTTGAGTCTACCCACCAAAAAGTTAGTTGAATTAATTAGTTTGCCTCAAATTGGAATGATTTTATGAGCGTAGTTGAACTCGCTGGAGTCTAGTTTTGCATACAAATCTAGCAACCCGCAAAAATTTGAAAAAAGATGCTGAGAAAAGTAACCAATTAATCAATGAATCATCGCCTATGATATGATGATGAGCAGAACAAAAACCTGTTATTCAAGCATTATAAATGGTATCGCCCTCAACTCTCTTTGGTTATTGTAATATTTCTGGAATCTAGCGTTGCACACAAATCTAACAGCCCGCATAACTTCGACGAGGTGCTGAACAATTCTTTTTAGATATTCAATGCATTGAGTTTGCAATATTGTAGCCCAAGTTTAAAGGAAACAAAAAACTTTTTTTTTGGGCGCTAAAAACAATTCGAAAAATAAAACGTTCTTAGAAAATAGATATGGTTTTGTCCAAGATGTTGGACACACCCTATGAAAAGACTGGTAATGACTGCTTAGCGCCAAAGTTTTTTTAGTTAAACAATTAATTAATCATTCATCGCCTATCAATTGAGAGTGATTCAAACAAATATATTTGCATTCATGTAGCTTTTATAATTGATATCACGTTGAATGTCTTGATTTGGTTTCTCTTTTCGTCTATATCGTGTTGAGCGGATTTCGAAACAAGAAAGGTTTGTATTCAGTTTTTATCAAGGATTTTGAACAAGGTGGTTGTCGGAAAAACACAAAAAGCAATTTGGGTGTGTCACGAAATATCCCTGTATCTACAAAACAACGCTTATTCGACTACTGATGTAGAAGGTCGTTATAAATAGTTTTCTATTTCAAAATCTTTTACTTGCAAGCATATTTTTACATTGGGTACAAAGCTTTTGAAAGTTGAAAATGAATGCACGGATGTCTATAGATTATAAATTCTTGAATACAGTACAGCCCTATTGCAAATATGGCCACATGTGAAGATGAAAATCTGGTATTTTAGTTTTTCAGCTATTCAAAACTTATTTTTAGAGGCTGTTTGAAAAACTCTAGGGTCTGTCTACAAGTAGTTGTTTTTTTTTGCTATGAAATTTGTTTTAAAGATGCGTTAAATAATGATGTTCCAAGCTGAAATGCAACAAAACTCGACCCGTAAGTACTTCCACGACCCATTTTTTGATATGTGAATTTCAGTTTCAGGTCGACTTGGATGCAAGTCTCAAAAGATGCGCTGGGCGAGTTCTTTAAAAACTTCAGGTCAGTCGATCTAGCGGCCGGTCTAACGGGAGGCCTAACGTCCACTCTATGTTGTCACCCCCTAGACATTGTCAAAATACGTCTAGCAGTCAACGATGGTTTCAAGTCACGACCCTATTACGAAAACATCAGACATATTTGCAAGTCTATTTACAAAAATGGAGGTGTTTTCGGGTTCTATCAAGGCGTGACTCCTAACTTAATTGGAGCCAGTGCATCCTGGGGATTATACTTTTATTTTTATAACGCATTTAAAAAGTTTTGGGCAAATGACGGAACTTCACAACCGAAGATTTTGTCACCTGGAACGCATATGTTTTCCGCTGCCTTATCCGGCGCAGTGACACTGGCGTTTACTAACCCAGTTTGGGTAGCGAAGACGAGACTTTGTTTACAGTACGAGTCTAATTCGGCTAATGGGCCGAGTGCTAAGCCGAGAGGTCAAGTTGTGATGTATCGGGGATTTGTTGATTGTTTACTGAAGACATACAGACTGGAGGGTGTGAAGGGGTTGTACAGTGGGTTCTCAGCTGGTTTAATTGGGGTTTCTCATGGAGCTTTTCAAGTAAGTATTATAATGGCATTCTAAATAGAGACCAAAACCAAAAAGTTTGTGAATGTTTTTTGGTTAATTCAAAAGAACCCTAAACTTCCGTAATTTTACACAAAGTAAAACGATTTCTTCCAAGTTCTTGTTTTTCTCTATTATTCGCAATTTTTTGTAGCAAATATGCATGCATTGTCGTAGCTGTCAATCTAAATATTCCTATGTTGATAGTTTATGGCGTACGAAGAAATGAAGAAATGGCATCGGAGAAAGTACTCCTCAAATGCGAGCAATCAAAAACACTCCTCAGAAGAGGTTAAGTTGGCCACGAAGTGGTACCTGCTTTTCTCCGCCTCCTCAAAGTTCTTCGCAGTAGTGATCACTTATCCCTACCAGGTAGTCAGGGCGAGGCTCCAGGACCAACATAGAGTACAGCACGGAGTCGCTCATGTAGTTAAGGTACCACATCAACTATTACACTTGCACGTGATTTGCGAGTGTTATGGATATTTAATTGTAGGTTGAGTATAAATGCGCAAAATAGTCCACCATAATAAAAGTTACCTAGAGTTAAAAGAGACTTATGGAATCCGCCATTGATTGAATAACAGTTTTTTTTTCAGATTGAGTTCTTCAATCGATAGTGAACTGATATAATTTTCGTTTTTGTGTCAACCCAATGGAATGATTGGCGTTTCTCACATGTTTAAGAACATGCTTGACACATGTTTAAGAAGTGACCAGTTTAATGAAATGCCAATATGTTGCAACGTTCAATATGTTTTATTACGCTTGTTTTATCTTAAACTTCTACTGATTTTCAGAAAAGTGGTATCACTAAAAGACCGCCTACTCACCTATGAGCTTGCATACTCCCCTATAGTCTCTTTTTACTTGACACCTCTGTCAACAGCCTTCGAAAAAGTCTGCGGGGGAATATTTGACCCATATTTTTGTGGGCGAATATTTGACCCATATTTTTGATTTTTTTTTTCGAAAAAAAACTCCTCTCACATCTGAGTTTTTGCTTTCAATGAATAGAATGGTTTTGAAAAGCTCCCTTCATATGCGGTTACGCCTAATTTTTCTTACACATAAAGTTATGGCTCTCGAGATTGTCAAAAATTTGATTTTTGACAGTTTTGTGAATATTTCTGACTTTTCTCGAAAACTAACCACTCAAAATCTGATATTGTGTTCAATGGATATAGTGGGTAGTAAGATGCTTCCCTGCATTAGCGTAGCCACTCACAGTTTTTCTAGACAAAAAGTTATCGTTTTCGGAAAAGACGATTTTTTGAGCGTTTTTTTTTTAATTTTATGAATTCAACCAAAAAATTACCCTCTCATATCTGAGATTTTGGGTTCAATCCAAAATACCGGTAGTGGGAAGCTCTTTTACTTTCGTGATACTCCCAATTTTTTTCTACATATAATATTATGGTCCTCGGAATATTCCGATTTTGTTCTACCCTTTTTTGAATCTTTTTAAAATTTTTCTCAAAAACCTGAGGTTGTGGGTTCAATGGAGATAACGGGTAGTGGGATACCCCCTGCATTAGCGGGGCTTTTCTTGATTTTTACACAAAAAATTATTGTCCTTGGAAAAGTCAAATTTTTGATTTTTTTGAGCGTTTTTTTTTAAATTTCATGAATGTAACCAAAAGATACCCTCTCATATCTGAGATTTTGGGTTCAAACCAAAGAACGGGTTGTAGGACGCCCCTTCGCTTTCTTTTTACGCCCAACTTTTTCGACACAAATTTTATCGCTTTCGGAAAGGTCAAATTTTTGATTTTTAGACCGTTTTTCTAACTTTTTGAGAATTCTGAAAAACTTCTATGCCGGTATATCTGAGATTTTGGGTTCAATTCAAAGAACGGGATGGGGAAAGCTCATTTGCTTATGCGGCTACGCCCAAATTTTTCTGACATCAAAAGATATGGCCCTTGAACTTTTTGATTTTTTACTGTTTGTTTCTGGGTGTAGTCGCTATGATTCTGGGAATGTAAAATTTTTGGATTTTTGATCATTTCTTAGATTTTTCTCGCTAACTATCCTGACAAATCTGATATCATAGGTTCAATCGAAACAAAGGGTTGTTGAAAGTCTACGTTTATAATTGGCTATGCACAATTTGTTAACGAACAAAGTTATGGCCTTCAAACAAGTCAAAGTTTCGAAACTTCGACTAATGTTTTGTTGTTTGTGTTGTATCGCAAGTGGTGCGAAGCTTTGCTTCGCCTCTCTGTCGATTTCAATCTTTTGAATTTCCAAGGTCATCTGTTTTTATTAACTATAATACAGCTGTTGAAAAGTGATTGATTTAACTGAACAGTTTTTCCTTGTTTCGCAATTCAAACTTCTTTTGGTAAGCTTCAAACTTCAATAAGCTTCTTTTAGTTTTTGAGTTATGGTTTTTTTTATTTTTTCTTTTTCCAAAAAATTACATACGAAAAAAAACTTACAGGCTTTGGAACTCTAAACTTTTCATGGGGCGCTCTCAGGGTACACTATGGAGTTTGAATTCTTCCCTCTGAATATAACTGCTCAAATCCCTTTGGTTTTTGAGAAATGGCGTTTTTATGATTTCAGTTTTTTTTTCAAAAAACTAACGTTTACAAAACACTAAAAAACTCTATATCAACAGTATGGCGGGGTGCTGTCAGGGTTTACCCGGGAGTTGCAAAAAGTCGGGCAGCCAAATTTTACTGCTGCAATCCTTCTGGTTTTGAGATTTTTTTCAAAGAACTTGGGTATGAAAAAAAAAAACACTTGAAATTCTTTACCTTATGGTGAGCTGTTGTCAGGGGTTGTCGTGTTACACTCAAGGGTTGAAAATCCCGCCTCGAAATTTAACTGCTTATTTCTTCTTTGTTTTCGAGATATGGTGTTTTTATAATTTTTTAAATTATTTTGTTTTCAAACAACTTGATTTTTTTTCAAGAAGTAAAGCATGAAATTCTCTACCTCTCGGGCTGCCGCAAGGTATACTCGAAGATTTTGAATTTCGTCTCCAAATGTAACTGCTCAAATTATTTAGTTTCCGTGATACGGCGTTTTTTTATTTTATTTTTATTTCAAAAAACTCATGCTTACGAAAAATTTGAAAGTCTCCTTATGTTATGGTGTTTTTTGGTACACTCTTGGTTTTCTTATTCACAAATCTGGCCTCAAAATAAAATTGCTACAATACTTTTGGTTTCCGAGGTATGGTGTTTAACGATTTTTGATTTCTTTAGATTAAAACAACTAACAAAACTTGAAATTTTCAACAAGCAATTTTGGCTTCTATTTGAAATTTTCAATTTTATTTTCTGAGACTTCATGACAATTTCATGTTTTTCAAATATTTCAGTATATCAAAGAATATTTTTTCAAATAAATATAATTGATGTTAGAACTTTTGAACCTTGCCGAAAATATAAAGAAAATCTCTGTATGCTGCGGAAATTTTTAGGGTTCCTTTTTGTGTTAAAGATTTACATATCCGATGAAACTCAGTAGTATGAAGATATGACCATTTTGGTGAAAAATAACCTAAAAGTTGACTTTATAAATAGTTCAATAATTGAAATAGAACATCCTGATGAATGGACCCAGATTAATTTGACGGTTGAGTTAAATATCGTTTTGTCTTGAATGCGTTTTTGGAAGCACTTTTCCAGTTCAACAATCTATTTAAAACACCGGAGGTGCGAGTCATGCGCTAGATATTTTTAAGATTAATCTGTTTAGTACACCTATACGCAAGAAGGAATGCGTGGCTTCTACAAGGGACTCCTCCCAAGTATGGTTCGAGTGGTGCCTGCTACATGCATCACTTTCGTCGTTTACGAAGAGTTCAGCAGTGCCTTCAAGTGATGGATATCTATGCTTCAAAGACAGTCGATTAGCTACCTGCAGCGCCTAGCAAACATGGTTCGGAAATTGTAAAGAAGATGGAGAGTATACTAACTGAGCCCTTTGATGGTGGGCCAGCTGAGCTACAGCCATGATTTGCTCATAATGTTAACTAATGTAATAACCAATGCTGCGCATTGATGATTCGGTGATATCATTACCATAAAGGTTTTTTGAATGGAAGTCTTCCAAAGTGTCAGTGAACCAGAACAGAACAGTTTCAATCATAACCGTTAAATTACGTCGTATCGATTCCACTGAATAAGCGGAGAAAAATTTGTCACTAACTGTTAACTGATTTTCAATTTATTTGAAATTTTTCAATTTTGCCTAATCTGGAGCAAATAAAGTAAACAGCAGGCTTATTTTAGGCCAGTAATTTTATTTAAGCCGTGAAAACTCAGTTTTACTCCAGTAAAATTAGTTTCGGTGTTTGCTTACTTGAATATAAAATTTTTTGATTTTTTATTTTCGCTGAAAGCTGTTGTCGGATATACCTTTTTTAACCATCAGTTTTGATTATGACTAAGCTCTCGGCGTTTGTTCGGATCCTCTTACCACATCACGAATATAAAAACGACTCAGATCGAGAAAAAAAACGAAATTTTGTAAGTTTGTGGTAGGAACCATCTGTGCTACTTGCCAGCAATCGGCGTTTACTTAAGCTTCGCTGACAAAAGTTCCTGAGCATAGCCACACAAATACACATGAGCGACTGTGAGTCGCAAGTTAATTTCCAGACCTGAAATTGTTTGGAAAGTGGCATTTTTTTAAACTAGTCCTCACTGTTATGCTGGATTACTGGTCCATTTTTGATAAACATTTTGTTGATGACTTTGACTAATCATAGTGTCAATTGTACGATTGGGTTACATGACATTGCATTTTATTGCAATCTAACTTTCTGCCATTCGCCATTCTACCCTGTACGACCAGATCCACTTAATGCAGTTCTACCCTTTTCTTAACGCAATCCAAACTTGCCCAATTCCTTTGAGGAATCCTTAATAGAAAGTTTCCGGACAGATCAAAAACTAGTAATTTTGATCAAGGAATACTGCTGCATTTGAATAGAAAACAGTTTAACTTAGATTTTGCTTGTTCAATTTAGAAATCAGTTAAATTATGACCGAACTGAGTTTTTAGTCTGATTATAATACACTGGCGATAGCAAGTTTGTTGCAATCGGTTACTAGGTCAAATCAATTTGTCGGCTCTTTCAAATTTCAAGCTTTTTTAAATTTCAATTATAGTTGATCTTTTCTCAGTTTACTTACACTTGCGATCAGCATAGTGTGTTATTACGAGCCTTCTTTTTTTTCTAACCTACTTAGCAAATAAAATTGTTCACTTTTTTGGAAATTTCACTGTAGCATTGGAATGTGGCCTTCTCTGCTTTAATTGTGACTAGTGTTTGGTGTCTATTAAGCTTCCGTGGCTGAGTCGTTAGTGTGTGAGACTCTTAATCTCTTGGTAGCAAGTTCGAATATCAGAGGTAGCCGATTTTTTTTTTTACTAGTTCGAGGCTTATTTATAATTTTTATTATTGCACTTTAGAGCTGCTGTTTGTCGTGTTCCCGCAAGTGTTTGCGAAGCGAAGCATCGCCTCTGTGTATGTATTGAAATACGGGCTTCACTATCTTGCCACGTTTAAGTTTCTTCAACGTATTATTTTTGCATGTTTAACAAAAGAATTTTTGATGTATAATTTCATATGTTAAATGAAATTCGGAATGCGCTATGGACGCAATGCTTAACTGAACGCAGTGTTTTAGCTTTGTCGAATGCAACGCTGAAAATTTTTTGAATATAAAGATTAAGAGAAGGCCAAGAATGTTCTAGAACTTTCAAATTTTCTTGAGTCTGGAATATTCTAGATTTTTTAACATAAATTCAATTTTTCAAACTAGATCAACTCAATTCATTTTCAAGGCTAGACAGTGCCTGTCCATTTTTTCAAAATTTTGTCATTTCAGATTCATTTGATTCTGAAACAAACCAATTAAAAACGGCAACCTCCTTGCTAAAAAAAACTAGCTGTTGCAAACCGATTGGCCCTTTGAAATGTGTTGAAATAATTCAAAGTTTCATCGCTTGCATAGCTTGTTTAGAAAAACATAAACTTTTCACCTATCGATTTGCTTTGTGAAAATTTGAGATCATTCGAAGTTTCATTGTCTCAATAGCTTGCTTAGAAAAACTGAAATTTCTCGCCAGTCGTTTTTTTCTATGAAACAACTTGACATATTTCAAAGTTTCATCACAGTTATAGCGTACTCAGAAGAACTTTGAAGTATTTCAAGCTATTTTATAGATCGTATCGTTTTGCGAAAAGCTTGAGCTTTTTAGAAACTTTTTGCAAACTTTTTTAGGCAAACTTTTTGCAAATCGATTTGCCCTTTGAAATAACTTGATTTATTTCAAAATTTCAGAGCTTTAATTGCTTGCTAAGAACTTCAAAATTGAAAGATCAAGCTTGCTTACTAATTGCTTGCTTAGAAGAACTTAAAACGACACAGATCGAGAAAAACGAAAGTTTGTAAGTTTGTGGTAAGAACCATATGTGCTACTTGCCAGCAACCGGCGTTTACTTAAGCTTCGCTGACAAAATTTCCTGAGCATAACTACACAAATGCACATGAACGGCTGTGAGTCGCAAGTTAATTTCTAGACCTGAAATTGTCTGGAAAATGACATTTTTTAAACTAATCCACACTGTTATGCTGGATTAGTGGTCCATTTTTGATGAACATTGTGTTGGTGACTTTGACGAATCATAGTGTCAATTGTGCGATTGGGTTACATGACATTGCACTTAAGTGCAATCTAACTTTCTGCTATTCTACCCTGTGCTACGCGATACACTTATTGCCGTTCTACCCTTTTTTAAAGCAATCCAAACTTGCCCAATTTCTTTGAGGAATCCTAAATGGAAAGTTTCCGGACAGATCAAAGAACTAGATATTGATCAAGGAATACTGCTGCTTTTGAATAGAAAATAAATTAACTTATACTTTGCTTGTTCAAATTAGAAATATGTTAAATCATCGCCGAACTGAGTTTTAAGTCTGATTATAATACACTGGCGATAGCTGAAACTTCTCGCCAGTCGTTTTTTTCCATGAAACACCTCGACATTTTTCAAAGTTTCATGTCATTTATAGCGTGCTCAGAAAAACTTTGAATAATTTCAAGCTATTTCATAGATCGTATCGTTTTGTGAAAAGCTTAAGCTTTTTCAAAGCTTTTTGCAAAATTTTGTAGGCAAACTTATCACAAATTGATTCAGTCTTGGAAGTAAATTGAATTTAAAAAAAAATTTTTAGCTTTGTTAGCTTGCTTACCAAAACTAACTTTTCGCTAACCGATTTGATCTCTGATATAACTTGAAAAATTCAAAGTTTCAGAGCTTGAATAGCTTGCTTAGACAAATTGAAATTTCGTTGGTTGAAATGAAATATCATTTTTTGCTACCCGATTCGCTGTAGTTTGTTTCAAAATTTTATAGCTGGAATAACTTGCTTCGAAAAACTTGAACTTTTTTAAACGGATTTGGTCTATGAAATAGCTTGAAACGTTTCAAAGCTTGAATAGCTTGCTTAAAAAATTAGCTTTTTGTGAACCGATTCGTTCTTCGAAATAAATTGAAGTGTTTCAAAGCATAAATTTAATAGCTAGCCTTCATTCTATGAATTGAAATATTTCAAAGTTTCGTAGCTCGAATAGTGCGTAGAAAAACTTAAAATTTCGCAAATCAAATCAGTCTATGCAATAACTTGGAAATGGTTCAGGGTTTAAATAGTTTGCAAAGAAAAACTTGAATCTTATGCGAACCAGTTCGCTGTGTGGAGTAACCTGACATGTTTCAAAGTTTTATCGCTTGAGTAGTTTACTAAGAAAAGCTTTACTTTTCGCTAACTGATTCGCTCTATGAAACAACCGGAATTTTTTTCAAAGTTTTCTTGCTTTAATAGCTTGCCGAGATAAATTTTACTTTTTTCTCGAATTGGTTTCGCCATCGGATTTACTTCATGAAACATTTTGGAATATTTAAAGTTTCATAGCTTGAAAAGCTTGCTTAGAAAAAACTTCATTTTTTGGGAACCTATTTGTTCTATGAAACCTTAAGTCTTTCAAACCAATTAAAGAAACGGCTGAACTTGAAATAGCTTAAAGTTTCATTGCTTGGATAGCTTGATCAGAACAACAACTATTTATTTGCCAGCCAATTGATTATTGGAAGCGCTATCGCTAATATAATGCAATACTTAGAAATTTTTTTCGATTTTCCAGCTTTTTTTTTCATTTCACAAAGTTTCATGTTAGCAACCCAAAAGTGGGATGCAGTCAGGCTTCGCCGAGGGGTTGCGAATTTTGCCTACAATTATGAATGTCCAAATCTTTTTAATGTAAGAGATACGAAGATTTTTTCAAAAAATGTCACAAAACCCAAATTACAAAATAATTCACAGAATTTGAAATTCCCAAGCCTGTAGTTGGGCGCTGTCAGAGCACTCTCAAGGATTGCGAATCCTGTCGCTTAAATCTTTTTAGTTTTCAAGATATGACGTTTTTATGATTTCTTTTTCATTTTTTAGAAAATTTGTAGCTGGGTATTTGCAATAATGTTTTGGAGTTGCTATTCTTACCTCCAAAGTTGATTGCTCAAATCTTTATCCCTGTAGTTTTCCAGATATGTCGTTTGTTGTAGTTTTCTCCAAAGTTTCTTAGAAAACTTAAATTTAATTTTTTTCTTCAAAATTTTAAATTCCCA
Organism: Symsagittifera roscoffensis; assembly: GCF_963678635.1. NCBI lineage: Eukaryota > Metazoa > Xenacoelomorpha > Acoela > Convolutidae > Symsagittifera > Symsagittifera roscoffensis. The sequence continues at coordinate 19,327,305 of NC_087066.1, read as the reverse complement.
AGCCTGTAGTTGGGGGTGTCAGATTAGTCTCAGGGGTTGCGAATCTTGCCTCTAAATATGAATCCTCAAATCTGAATTTTTTGTTTTTGAGTTTGGCCATATATGATGTTTTAAAGATTTTCTCAAAAATTTTTCAGAAAATTTAAAAGTTTGGTTTTTGAATTTTTCTAACCCTGTATTTAGAGGTTCTCAGAGTACTCTCAGGGATTGCGAGTCCTACCTCCATATATGGCTGCTCAAATCATTTTACCTTTGCGATGTAATTTTTTTTAATGGTTCAAAAAATCTATTTTTAGAAAACCTAATTTTGAAGTTTCTCAAATTGAGAGTACTCTGGCGTTGCAAATCTTGCATCCAAATGCGACTGCTTAATTGCTCTTAGTTTCTGAAATGTGACGTTTTTCACGTCATTTTAACATTTTTCAAAGAACTTAGATATGAAAAAAACTTCGCAAAATTTTATGGTTTTTCAAAAATTGAATTAAAAAAGCGTGAGTTAAAAGTTTACAAAATTTGAAATTGCCAGCCCTGTATTTGGTTGCTGTCAGATCACACTCAAAGGATGCAGATTTGGCTTCCAATAAATGCGGTTTTTTTATGAGTTGTCAAAGTTTCGAAATACCCGCTAGGTTTATTCAAACGGAGTTTTATCTGGAAATTGTCTGTGTATAGTTTGGTTACGTAGCAAAGAGTACGCGTCATAAAGTAGACAAAAATGGGATTCGCAAATCAGAGTTAAGATAGCCTAAACAAGAGACATTACATTAATATGTATTGTCTTTTTCCTCTGATACTCACCTACTCTTGTTTTGGCTATCTTAACTCTACCTTATATCTCCTGATATCTTATAAAAAAAGTAGATTTATATTCAGCAAAAAGAAACTTCATAGTTTACATTGTGGCAAAATAGTTGACATCGATGTTTAAATGTTTTGGCAAATCATTGCAACTCCCTACCAATACATTTTTGAAAATACAAATCCCTAAGACAGAAATTTTCAGACGAATAAATTTTTCACCTAACAATTGGTCTTTTCGTCGGTGTTCTGAAGCTCTTTCACCTCGTAATATTCGTCGCAGTTGCATTCATGATTCGAATTCGTTGGCTTTCAATTTGTAAAAAATAATGTTTTGGTTGTTGTTAGGGTGACATCCTGGTCAATGACATTCCACATACCAAGGGAGACGTAACCATTCTCTACCAATGCATATGTGAGGATAAAAGACCCCTAGATAGGAGTTTTTCCGACGAATGATTTTTTCATCCAATAGTTGATTTTTTTTCATCGTTTTTGAAGCTATTTAACTTCAGATATTTGTCGCAGTTGCATTCGGGATTCGACTTCTTGGGCATTCAAATTTAAAAATAATGTATTCGTTTTTCTTAGTGTAATATCTCACTCAAAGACATTCCATATATCAATGGGGACGTAACCGCTTGTACAAAAATCAGTAAGGTACTGAAAATTTTTCTCATGATTTTGGTATCGAGTAAATGTTTCTGATATTTCAGACGACTGGTAATCTTGGAAACTTGCTATCAGCTTATCAGCGGGTAGGAAAGGCAGGCTGATGGTCGACAGTCTATTAAATTCAGTGTCGGGCTATTTGTTTTCTCGCAAAAAACGAGTTCTGGAATTTTTTTTTTGGAAAATGCTCCCAGTTTCAAAATTTGTCAAAAGTGTGGGCATCCAAGACAAGTTACAAAAAGTTTGTCGTTTTAGGTTTAAATTTTTTGGAAAAAATTTTTCGGTAAGTTTCTTCGTTCTCGCTCTGACAAAGGGTATTTTCCAATTTTCGCTGATACCAAAAACCGTACTAATTTGTGAAAAGGGCCAGTGGGCAATTTTGAATGTTTCATCACCCGAACTATTTTTTAGATCTTACCAGAAATTCTAGTCCTTAAATAGGTGCAAGGATTAACCTTTCATCTCCTTGATAAAGCAAAAAACCTTTGTTGTTCGAGGTTTTTGTCCATGCATTGGTGAAATGGTTTCGTTGAAATTTTTGGATACGGGGATAACTGTTTGGTTCATTGTTCTTTGTACTTCAGTGTATGCGGGCGGTACAAAACTTTCATCTAATTCTTGCACTTGATTTTCATAAATTGATGGCAGATGGAGATGAACTACTGGCCTACTGATGATTTTTGGTTTGGAATATGAAGAATTAATCAGGAAGGGCAAGTTTTGGTTGTATACTTGCAGTATTGGATATTTTTTCTTTTTCGATTTTTCTTGATTATGTAACCCTCTAAAATCAATTCTTCACCCTTTCTTGGAGCTTTTACAAATCTAAATTTAAAAATCGATCGATGGCTTTATGTAAACTTTCTGCTATTTGAGATATTCGCTTTTTAGTTCTCTGCATCATTTTCTCTCGACCAATCAGAATTAACAAATAATTTTGTCTAATTTATGATCGGTATGAAATAAAGATCGTCTAGTTTTTGGCCGCACACTAATTTGGTTTTTCAAAATGCTTTTTTGATCTTGTCTTTTCTGTAGTTTTTCCTTTTTCCTTTCAACCCAATCTCTTTCCCCTTTAAACCAATCTGTTTTTCATATAAAGTTGGATTTCACGGTTTGTCAAAGTATAAAGTTATTCTGTCGATTTAATACGTCGAAAAAATAATTACTCGATAGGTCAACAAGAGGGTTTCTTCTTATAAGTAATTTTTCCAATCTATTTTTCAGCTTTCGGAGTTGGGCTTAAATGGCATAAGAGAGAGAGAGAGAGAGAGAGAGAGAGAGAGAGAGAGAGCGCTCCCAAGATGAAAATCATGATAGATGTGAAAACGCATCTTTAAGTTCGTTAAATATTAAGGTAGGACTGAAAGATAAATTTTAGGTGTGGGTTTACTTGATGTCTTTGTATACGGTGAAGTACATTCAACGGTTATGGATTAACGTGGAATGTTAATAGACTGAAGCCTCAACGGGCCGCAGCAGAGGCAGACAATTGAGGTTTTGATTTGAAAATTAGACAAACCCTTGGAGTAAAATCTGAGATAAGAAATCAATTCGAAGCAAAACTCACAAGTACTGCAAAATTCAGGCCTTGACGTTAAGGGAACGTTTTTGAGGGCGATATGCTTCGTTTCGGTTTTTGAACAATAAAAGAAATATACTAAAACGTCGAGTTGAGTGAATAATTATAAGTTTGAGACAACTAGGAGTAAAACCTGAGGTGAGAATTCGACTCATACAACTACTCAACAAAACAATTTCGGAGTTATAAAAATGTCATAATTCGGAGTTATAACAAAAATCGTAGACATTCTGGCAGGTTTCCTGGACTCTTCAAGCTCCTGACGCGATGTCTTAGATTTTCCACTGGCTATGTAACCACGGGCGTTTTAATTTTATGTCACGATTTTCCCGATGACTTCACCAATTAATATAAAGCTCGTCTTTCTAATGCACCTAACTACCAACCTTAAGTGTTTGAATTAAGTTTATATGGAGCGAGCGGTGATGCTTTGATTGTATTTCTTCTAAATCAAATTATTGATCAATTGTTTGTTGCTTGGCAAGTTCCCTTTTCAAAGTTTTGATGAATTCAATTTCTTTTTGTTTCGATTCTAGGTAATCAAACTGTTGCCATAGGTAATACGAAGCGGACCTCTCTAGTAACTAATATTCCTCCTATAAAGAAATAAATCAGCAATTAAGCTTACGAGACCTTCATACCTAGTCACGACTATCCCCTTTTGCAAAAGGGGAATATGGTTAAAGAGATCCATACGAAGCTTTTAGAACTTGAAAAGGCACCGTGTTGTGAAAATTGTTGCTGCTCACGTCGTTAAACGCGGCATTGGCAAGTAGCGACAGCTGGCTCCGATGCGTTACTTTTGGTACTAGTGGCTAAGGATCAAGTTAACATCCTTTGAAAGGATGTTAACTTTGAAAGGATGTTAACTTGATCCTTAGCCACTAGTACCAAAAGTAACGCATCGGAGCCAGCTGTCGCTACTTGCCAATGCCGCGTTTAACGATGTGAGCAGCAACAATTTTCACAACACGGTGCCTTTTCAAGTTCTAAAAGCTTCGTATGGATCTCTTTAACCATATTCCCCTTTTGCAAAAGGGGATAGTCGTGACTAGGTATGAAGGTCTCGTAAGCTTAATTGCTGATTTATTTCTTTATAGGAGGAATATTAGTTACTAGAGAGGTCCGCTTCGTATTACCTATGGCAACAGTTTGATTACCTAGAATCGAAACAAAAAGAAATTGAATTCATCAAAACTTTGAAAAGGGAAGTTGCCAAGCAACAAACAATTGATCAATAATTTGATTTAGAAGAAATACAATCAAGTTAACATCCCATTTGAATCTAGTTAAGCAGTTGCTCATTGATACCTTAAATGACTTCATTGACACGTAAGACCTTTTTTAAAATCAGTTTGAGATTTATTTGTTGATATGTATGATACAAATAATTAAAATCAATTTAAATGAATTCCTCGTTTTTTTTTTACTTGTGGTTGAAAACGTTAGCCATGTTTGTGGACAGAAGTAAGGATTTGGTTCTAGACTAGCTTATATTTTGTTATTTTTCTTAGATATCAGGGCTGAGTTGCTGCATCCATGCTAATTCAATTTTCAAAATTGCTTTCCCTGTTCTCAATTTTCAGATAATAAAATGATTTCGGCATCTTCTTTTTGGACGTGTCATTTTTGTTGTCAATCTTTCGTGAAGAATGGTCTTCTCAGGCAAAATTTCAACAAACAGAAATTAACTTTTCTCAGATTGAAGTCACGCAAATATTTCTCAGAAACAGATGTTGGGAATGGGATGATTTCAAACTCACACAGGCATCAGAATGGTAAATTTTTTTGGTTCAATTTATTTTGAAACGAGGTAGTAGAAATGATTAAATAAATGATAACACGCAGTAAAAAAAAACAGTGAACGCGAACATTTTTTTCTCGTGAAAATTTTTTAACTTCAAATTGTCCAAAACTGGATTTTACGACAGAGCCCTTATTTTTATTTCATTTTGTTAATTGGTTAATTCTTGCCTACCTTAAGACCTTTTTTCTTATTTACGGCTTCCGAGATGACCATCTTCATCCGAAATCAACAAAAACAGCTTCAGATGAACCTCCACCCAACTCATTTTCTTCGCACCCACCCCATGTGTCTTCCCCAGGTGGGGTGGAACGAATCGACACTGCAGACTACAACTGGAGGAAGGCTCTGGGGGTGAGGGATCAGAGATTCGTGGACCATGTAGTGTGTAATGTGTATGGGGGTAGAAGTGGGGCGGGACTGGCTAAGTTTGGAGGGGTGGGAGGGGACGGGGGAGATGTCTACTTGGTAGCAGATGCTAACAAAAAGTAAGTGTATGCGTTTGCTGTTTTCTGTCTCTCTGAATTCTGTATGCTCTTACCGAGCTTCATCACCCTGCGCATTGTGCTGATCTTGTGTATGTAGGCAACAAGACAAGACATGAAAATGTTCTGTATTTTTTTTCGGGCAACTATAATTTCGAAATAACTATTATAGTCTGGTTTCTTAATTACGAGATGTCAAGTTTTTAAACTTGAGATTAAGATATTGATGCCATGATTTCCAAATTTAAAATAAATTTCAGTTCTGCATTTCAGAACTAATTAGTCTCACAGACGCTTCAAGAGCAATTTAAAATTGGCAATTTTTCTGTGTAACGCATTTGCTTACTGAAAAAGAGAAAAAAAATTGTCTCAAAACAAGTTGAGACTTTCGACTCTCCCATAAACAAACAAAAGATTATCACATCTTCCTTTAAAACTATTTGCTTTTCGCATCAAGGCAGTTTTTGGTTGATCAGATTGAAAACTTCTTAATTATCAAAGTTTTCCTTTAAAATTGCTGTCACAATTTTCACTTTAAAAGGTAATTGACATGAAAATCAGAGCAGTTTTTGCTTAATTCAATTGAAAACATCCCAATTATTAAACTATCAATACTTCCGAAAAATTAAATACTATAGTTCGCTTCGTAAAAATGCGTAAGTATTACATTTAAGAGAAAGAAGTGGAAATCAGGCTTTGTATGGTTTGAAATTGTTATTGACAACGCCAAAAAGTTACTAATACTCTTAGTGCAAATTTAAGGTTAACATCAGAAAGTCTTAGTAGATTTTCGAAATAATGGTTAGCACATATTTTATACCACATTGAAGACATAGGATGCTGAGAGCAACAATAAAAAAATCGTTTGAAAATCGTCAATTTGGCCAATTTGCTGTAGATTTATGTTTAATTATACGTGCACTTAAGACATATTCATCGGCAGACTTCTCGAATAAAGGTGAAGCCCTGAATGTTTGGTACAGTCCAGACTGCAGTTTAACTTGCCTTAAGAAATAGTTTTTTAAGAAAAAAAAACTCAGTAGCTTGATGAAAATTGCCAGTCATAATAGTATTTCGACAGAAAAAATAGTAATTGCCGCAGACAGCCCCCGAGAATTTTCTTCAGAAGACTGGGCCCCCTATTTTAAGATAGAAGGCCGTCACACACAACAGCAACAACAGTAATTACTGATCTAAAAAGATTGTGAAAACTGCCGCAGACAAAAAATTCCGGCCGAAGTCTTTGACCCGAGCGTATATTTTATTGGTATTACTTGAGTACTTGTAAGAGTAGGTTTTAAAGAAATTTTGAAATTATAAAAATGAAATATTCAGAGTGTCGACCGGATACCCCCACACATGTGAATTGTTTTTTTTTCAGGATGAGTGACTTGCAGCCTAGTGCACGTGGTGGTGGTGGGAGTTGGAGTGTGTTGAAGCTGAAGGGAGAGGACGGGGTGTCGAGTCAGAAGAGGAGTATCAAGGGAGAGAGGGGGCAAGACCTCACTGTCAAAGTGCCACTTGGAACATCTGTATGCGACATGAAAGGTATGCGATGAAATGATGATAAGTTGGTACGCTTCAGTTTTATCAAGATTTTTCGTCAGGTCATAAAATCACTCGAAGAAGAATCATTTCATTAAATGAAGATAAGATAAATGCCCAGTGTGAATGGAACTTGTTTCAAATTTTGAGAATTGAAATCATGGATTAGCGAAGGGATCGGTTGACTTACGAGCTGTTCTAGGAGAACTGTAGCTGATACTTCTGCGAAAAACTAATTTCTTTGTTTTGACTGGGAAATGTTGCCTCAAGGAAAGAGCACAGGTAATTCTGGTGCGCGACCCTCTTTTCTATTTGAAAATCGGATGCGCAGGAAGTTCACCTTCGCTATCATAGCCAATTAAGTCAGAGATCTACGTGCAAAAAGTAAATACTATCACTCGCAAATAGTAAATACTAAAATTATCTTTCAAAGCTGGTGTGAAGAGTATGTTCTGTTGTCTGCAGGTAAGCCCCTGATTGACCTTGACCGAGAGGGAGACATGGTGCAAGTGGCCAGAGGGGGCGAAGGAGGCAGTCCGAAGAATGAGTTCAAGTCCAGCAAGGGATCCTTCGGCAGCTTCAAACTCTACCTCAGACTGATCGCAGACGTCGGACTGGTCGGATTTCCCAATGCAGGCAAATCAACTCTACTCTGTAAGTTAGATGTGAAAATTGAAAAAATTTACATTTTTGAAAAATAAAATTGAATGTTATAGCAGATGAGATGAGATGACTCATTTTTTCAGATTTTAATTTTTCTGGTCAGTTTTTTAAACTCATTTTTAAAGGTTTTAATTGTCGAAAGGGTTCATTTTTTAGATGTTTTCTGGCGAAAACGCAAATATGTGGGGTCAAGATGTCATTATTGATCAGCATTTGAGATAAATCTGATCCATAATTATTTACTCACTCCAAGTTTCTTTGTCTACCTTATCTTGAACTCAGTGGTGTCGCCACTGTGACCGAATTTTCATTTAGAGAAAAACTTTTTTTGGCCTAAAAACCTTTTTTGGCCTGTTTCAAAAATTTTTTGGCCTGTTTCAAAAAATTTGGTCAAAATGGGGCCTTTATAGTGGAAGGAAAAAAAGGTCGACTTAAAAATGCCGACAAACTTCTCGACATTTTTTTGAAAATCCCCTCTCCCAAGAGAAAATCTTAGACACGCCCCTGCTCTCGGATTTTGTAATTTTTCTTTTAGTTTATTTAAAAAATTAAAAGAAAACGCATTATGTACAAGTCTTCTACTGGTATTATATTGCAAAGCTTTCAAACATTTTCTCGGATAAAATTGAATTGATTTTTAAAATATTGTTTCCATATTTTTTCCTAATTGGACTTCATGGTGTCCTACAATTTAATGACATACAATTTAACACCGTACATTTTAACACTTAGTCATTTCACTACTAAACAATTTAAATCGACAACAATATAACTCCTATTTTCCAGTTTAACACAGTACATTTTAACACCTAGTCATTTCACTATTGAAATTAATGCTGTATGAATTCCTTATCTTAACTCTTATCACACCAAAGTTAATTCTGCAATTAAAGCACGCACTATAATGAAAAACTTGGTTTATCTTAGTTATACATGCTAAAAGGAGGCTTCCTAATTTACTTAAGACACTTATCAACAAGTTTGTAATTTATTTTCAATTCGACTTTTCGCTTAACTATTATGATTACTAAAAAAAACAGCTTGTGCTAATTCATAAAAATTTGACGTAAATATTCTGACAAAAATGAAATTCTGACAGTCACTTTATACTTTACTCTAGTGATAAACAAACGCAAACACAATAAACACATTATGATTGAGTCTTCTTTCGAGTTCACAGTTTTATCTAAAAACAAGCCAATGCTTATAGCGTCCGGCCACAAATTTTCTTTCAAGTGAAAAAATAAGTTTACAGAAAACTAGATTTGCTCAAAATATCAAACACATAAATGTCGAGCAACTGCCATTACTGAAAATAAAGAATTAATCGAAACGCTGGGAGAGCATAACCACGACATTTCAGCGGGAAAATCGGAGGCCCAAAATGTCATTAAGCATATAAAAGATCTCGGCGAGAGATTTACCCCGACTGTTGCAGTTGCCAGTGCGGTTTTGCCAATTACAAACGAATTGGCCACTCAGTTTGCCCTCCCAAGTAAAGACAAACTGATCCGAACGGCTGCGCGCACTTGTAGGCAGCTAGATGTAAATATGCCGCCCACCCCGTTGCGCGAAATTTCGAGATCCCTGAAATTTTTGAAAAGTTTTTCCGTTATGACAGTGGATCAAATGATCATGAGCGAATCATTTTGTGCGGCGACCCTGGAGAAGAGAGTTCTGGAGAAGTCATCTTTCTGGTTAGCCGATGGAACTTTTAAAATTACTCCAAAAATGTTCTATCAGCTATATTCAATTCATGTTAGTGTATCTGGCATTGCGCCAGCTTGCATTTACGCCTTCCTTCCTAACAAAACCGAAAAAACCTACAATCATTTCTTGCAGGCGTTAATTGATTTAGCACCCAACTGTTAGATTTTGAGCAAGCTGCTCTTCAGTCCTTCCAAAAAAACATTCCCCGAAGCACATTTATCGGGTTGTTTTTTCCATCTCTCCCATAGTTACATGAGAAAAATTAATGAATTGGGTCTGAAAGTGACCTACGAAACGAATCATGATTTAGCGCTGGCTGTAAAATTGCTGCCATCTCTTGCATTCGAAAAAAAAGAAAAGATCGGCGATTCCTATGACATGATCGTTCAGGAAATTCAGAATGTATGCGACATTAATTTTTAAAAAGTTTTCTTGGGGTAATAAAACTAAAAGTGTAGCGAGTTTTTACCTTGCGTTCGATCATTTTTTCATGAATGGAACCAAAAGGTATTTAACAAGCTTTAATTTGCTTCAATTTTCGGGATGTATTTTTTTAAAGTTATTGAAATTAAAATTGATATTTTCAAAAATCCGCTCCTATGTGATACGCCAATTCATTTTTCAAGAAAAAAATCCAGCTCAGCTAGGTAAAGAGAGATTAAAATAGGATCCAATAGAGGTCCTTGGGGAACATCAGTGTCAACGCTTAAGGTCTCAGAGGAAACGTTTATGATTTGTTGTATAAAATGTGTATGATGTAAAATCTACCCCGTCGTTTAAATTACGTATACCATCGTTATCAAAGTTTTTTGCTTCGCTTTCAATGATTTGAAGTAATAATTAGGGATTCACTCTGTCAAATGCAGCTAAAAGGCAGAGGATGATAGAATCATTGTTTGACTTCTATAAATTGTGCGAGATCAGTTGATTAATTTCATCCAAGTCGACACTGTAGATTTTCTTTTGTGAACTGAGTTCGATCGAATAGCAGATGTTTCTCAATAATATTGGAGAGGTTTGGATGTGTCAAAAGGTGGCAAGGAGAAAGTTTTTATCCAGTTTTCTGTTTTTCATTTGTTTAATATTGTTTTGTCCATGATTACAATTTTTTGAAATGCATAATTTATGCATAATGTAGCTTTAGGCTTTGCGGTTTGTTACATGCAAAGTTAGTGTGCATACCATCAGTTTGTTACATTCCAACTTATTACTAGCAAATGTGTGTCTATTTGTATTTGGTGCCATTTTTGCTGAATGGCATTGGCAGTTTATTAGCTATGTAGCTGCTTCATTCGTGACTAGTGTTTGCCGGTGGTTAAGCGTGCGCTGCTGAGTGATTTGAGACTCAAAATCTCTTGATTGCAGTAGGTTGTAGATGGAATCCTAGACTTAGCCAAATTTTTGCTAATTCGAGGCTTATTTTTTCTTATTGCGCTTTCTATAGCTGCTTTTTATTGTGTTCTTGTTTGTGTTTGCGAAGCGAAGCTTTGCCTCTGTGTTGAAAATTTTGTGGCAAATTACATCCTGTGTTGCAATGATTTTGGATATACAATTTGTTTATAATGTAAGCCTGGTCGCAATGTTTGCGCACATAATTAGCCATGCTAACCTAAACTCTGAAACCCCAAAGGGCTGCCTCGCTTTTTCGGTCAATTACTCAGGAACATCAACTTAGCAAACTGAAAGAGTTATTTATTAAGTTTATCGCAAGAATTAGGGTAATTATCCATCAACTAGAAAGAAAGAAAGAATTTATTTCTCCATTATATAATTACATCGTGCATCGAACAATACAATACACAAAAACTTTCATTAATTCAACAAAATCAATTTACGTTAAATTTATGAAAAGAAAAAAAAATCCTGGAGAGGATAAGCGAAAGGCATACATGATGCTCCTTTGGAGCCTACTCTTGAGCATCATTACAGTCAAATCTATTTAACGAATCAAAGATACATATTAAAAAAAGTAATACTTATAATATTAAAACTTAAATAAATTATGTATTTCAAAGTTTTTTAAAAATTCGAAAAAGTGGCTGATCCTAGAGAACGAATAGCAATAAGACAATCACAAATCCAATCGTGTTGCCATTATCTGCACAACAATTGAAACAAGCAATAAATCACAAGGAGAAAAAAATTATAAAATCAAAAAGAAAAACCATCATTATTTTTTGAGGAAAACTTCGTTATACGTCAAGTCAAACTCAGAGGCCGGATAGCGCAAAAAACAACCACTACAACCTTACAATCACCTATTTGCTCTTGAAACAGAAAGAAGAAAAAATAATGCTTCAGAGACCCATAGATTTAGCGAAATTTCGCAGCCAAATTTTACACTTTTGTCAGCACCCAAATAGGGGTGAACATTATTTAAAAATGAAAAACTAATTATCGATATAAAATGGGGGAAGTTCTGAATTTCCCAAAGTAAAGTTAGTGCACAAAAATGAAACTTGCAACTGTTTTTGTTGCAAGTTTTTTTTCTATCCATAGTGCACTTTGCAGATGAGTTTTTCTCTGAATCATTTAGTTTTTCGCGTTTGATGGTTTTTGTTCCTTTTAATTGTAGAACATATAATAACCGCGTGTGGTGTATATGGGCTGAGTAGCTTGTTTGTTTTTAGCCCGTATATCGGAAGCGAAGCCATCCATCACCGCTTTCCCGTTCACTACCCTCCACCCCAATGTAGGCCACGTGAGGTACGGAGACCTGCGGCAGATCTCAGTGGCAGACACCCCTGGACTGATTGAGGGGGCGAGTGAAAATATAGGCCTCGGTCACCGCTTTCTCAAACATGTGGAGCGGACTAAGATGCTGGCATATGTGGCAGACGTAGAGGGTTTCCAGTTGAACCAGACTTCGCCCAGAAGGTGTGTAGTATTTGGTCATCGGAGTAAACACGCACCCTTTTTAAGAATAATGAACGTAGTGGGTACTCTCAGATAGGTCTTGATTATTTTTTGTTTGTGTTTTAGGGAAATGTTTTAAAATTTGTTCACGATGCTCATTTTTGATTTTTCGTTGTTTGGCTTTTGATGTTTTTTAAATTAGAAAGACACAAAGAAAGGATTTATTTCTCCGAAATCGGTTTTTATACAACATCATCTGTTATAATCACGGTCTGTAGCATTGGAAAATTCCTAGCATCTGTTATCTGCTTTATTTGTGGCTGCTGTTTGCCGATTGATAAGCGTACGTAGACGAGTAAGAAAGTTGTGAGATTCCTAATCTCGAAGTCGTCGGTTCGAATCCGTGGTGTAGCAATTTTTCTAAACTAATTTGAGGCTTATTTTTACTTTTTCCTATTTCACTTAACAGAGCTGCTTTTTTGAAGTTTTCTTGCTAGTATTTGCGAAGCGCTGCTTCGCCTGTGTACAAATATTGAAATACTTATGTTAAGGAAAGTCCCAAATTTATCCATTGTCAAGGCTAGTTTAAGGCTGCACTATCGGATCATCTCGTCATGTATATAGGTTTAGTTGAAAACATTTGAAACAACGATTTAAAACTAGTTTTTTTTTGAAAAATTTCGAATTCTCAATTATTTTAAAATTTGATCTAAAGAGTAATCTTAACTTACAACCTAGCTATTTTCAGAATTCGACGTTCGCAAAATACGACTTTTGCAGTTTCAAGTTGTTTGAAAAACCGCTAAATTTCATAAATTGTACGATTTCTAGAAAATTATAAATAATTAGAAGGCCATATTTCCAGGATATATTTGCAACCTCTGATAGCAGTTAACAAAATATATTCCATTTTGTTTCTGTTTTTTTTAACAACATTTTTACTGTTTTCGAAAAAATTTGTTGAAAAACTTTATAAACTAGATCACTTTTGCCAAATTTGTAATTATGCGTAAACTTATAGACAAATGAAATTTCCTTTTTATTATACATAAACCCGATTTCTTCACGAAGTTGAGTATTGACACTCATTAAGTTCAGCGCAGTTAAGTTGACTCAAAATGAAGGCAAGCTCCACTATCGAACAGTACAGGTCACGAAAAAGTGATCGACTTCTATTTTCGAAAGTGGATTTTTATGTTCAGATTTCTCAGCTGAAATAAAAATTTACTTATTGATCCAGATTTCTCAAATTGGGTTCGTTTTATCAATCGCAAAATGTTTTTGAAGTTCAAAAAGATTGCTTGCGTTCATAGCACTTTTTCAACTGTCAGTTGGCTATGTTTACAATTTATCTTTTTTATCTCCCCCTGCCTCACATGGGCACCCATTTTATGGATCAATGTGTGGTTTGCTGTTGGCTGTGTTTTTTCATTAAGTGTCAATGAACGTAGTGAAGACACTCATAAAGGTCTTGAAGATTTTTTGTTAGTTTTTTTTTCACGCAATTTTTGGAGATCCCAAACTGAAGTTTTTCATAAAAAGTCCTGCCCATTTCCTTCACATGCGGTAAACATCACGTGAAGGTTAATTTTTTTTTCTGGTACAAAAACTGTACGAATGGCTCTGGGAAAATGTAGCTGGAAAAAATCAAAAGTTGATTTATGCGGTTAAAAGATGAAAAATGAAGCGTTCTGTACTTTAAAGTGATGGCATCTCTAGGTACTTATTTTACTTGAGAGTCTCAATAGAATGGTCATAATGACTTTCGAGTGCTCAAATTTATTCGATTTGTTGCTCAAATTTTACTTAATCTCGGTTTGGCATGATTTTTTACGCTAAATTCAAATTCATTTGCTAAATGAAACGGAAACATAGCTTTCCAGTGTCACAGTTCAAGTGATACGAAATAATGCTTTGTTTCAAAAGTGGATTTTAGTTTTCAGATTGACCATCGGAATAAAGAACTATTAAGGAATACTTAAAGGGCATAAATGTTTAGTTGAAAATCCTTGAAAAATAATCAGTCGTTTTTCGGTTTTCTTGAGTACACCGACTCTTTTCCAATTCTCTCGGCTATGTTTATAATTCTAGGTCGGGCTACGAAACACTCCTTCTATTGATAAAAGAACTGGAACTGTACGATTCAACTCTGTTGTACAAACCAGCTGTTCTACTTCTGAACAAAGTGGAAAACAAAGAAAGCGAATCAAAAGCCGACCACATCATGCAATCATTGCAACAAGCACACGTCCCAGATAGCATAAAGCAATACGAGCCTTTTCCTTTTCCGGAATTCAAAACAATTCTGAAAATTTCGGCCAAAGAGAAATTAGGATTGGAGAGAGTGACTGAAGTTTTCAGAGAAGAGTTAGACAAAGTTGCTCTCGAGGATGAAGCTGGAGGTCCTATCATGACTCATGAAGCAAAAAAAGAAAGACTTGCTTTCGATTTGACTCATGGACTTGTTTCTTGATTATATAAAGCAGTAGTTGAAGATTTTTCTTTCTCTAATAGACGATATTTGTGAAAAGCTCATTAATTTCATGAATGCGATTATTATTTAACAAAGGCTAGGAAACATCGCTATAATTTCCGGCATATAAAATATAAAATTCCTTGTTTTGAGTTGTTATATACAAAAGCGGAGTTTGGATCAAAATCAGGGGTTGGAAAAAGTGAATTGGGAAGTAAAAATTCAAATATCATATAATTTCAACTTAACTTTGACGTTCTAAAAAAATTGCATTTCGAGATTCATTGGTAGAAGTTTCTGTTGCAAGTCCCCGAAAGCAAATTCTGCGTTATTGATAAATTTTCTGCAAAGTTAGATTTTGGTTTCAGATATCGTACATCATGATAATCGCTATCAGATAATTTTTTCGTGATTTTGTCTTTATCAAAACTTTGTATACAAAATCGTCCTCCTTTTGGCTAACCGTGTTTGGTCAACTGAGAAAACTGATGATGAGTGAATTCATATTTCTGTCTTCTTTCGGCACGCAATTAAACTAATTTCGCTTCTCCGCGAAAATCGACCCCAGATTTCCTATCAGAAAAAAACTCGCTGCCAAAACTGACACCTCAGGAAATATTGATCTTGGTTTATTCAATGTTAACGGCGTATTTGGAAAATATCAGCTTTCAATCGTTCTTACCGTGAGCTCCAATTAATATTAATTAGTTTGTCACCATTGACATTGCCCGATCCTTGATCAAAAAATGAATAAACTCCAAACCAATTTGAAATCGCGTGCAACTAAAAAAACTTCGAAAAATGGTTGATCGAAAATTTGCATGCAATAACTCTGCATTATCATTGCTAGATTTTTTTTCAACTCTGCTAATGTATCATGTTATACACAGGCGAACAGAATTACGCGCAAATTCAGGTTTATACTCTCTAAAAAGCCTGTTTATTTCGAATTGAACTACATAGATCAAAAAAATATTCAGAGCTACCATGAAGCAAATAATCAAATGTTGATTTCAAAATCTTACCAATATTGTCCGGGTCTGAAAATGCCAGCTTATGCAATCTCAACAACGATTGAAATTTTAGATAACTGATTTTCAACGGACTGTTTTACCTTATGGCACTTTTTCGCCCCAAAGTAGTAAGGTAAGTAGTAGGTTCTCCAGTCTAACAAAATGAATGTGTCTAAAGCCAATCACAGGCAATCAATTTTGCGATGCTGGCAGCAATGTCTTGGAAGTTAAAAAATTATAACTAATTTCATGAATAACCTGATCGGCTTAGTATTGTTTTGTTGCTGATATTTTGCTGCATTTTTCAAGCTCTTCATTAATTTAAGGCTGTTGTGGTTATAAGGAATCAGATTATATTTATTTGCAAGGAAAAACCTAATAATTTAGTCGCAAAACATCACTGCTGAAAGTTTCGGTTTTCGTAAGTTTTTTATTTCGATTTTTTGAACTTAATGGATATACTGTTTGTGCGTCACAGGTTTTGAGATAAGAAGTTTTTCAACAAAGGAAATCCAACTAAGCTGTTCACTCAGCAAAACCAATGAATAGGTTCTAGGGAAATTTTAGCCTACTATACCCTAACAAAAACGCAAAAACAAGATAAGTTAACAGCTCTTGATCAAAAAATCTTTTAAAAAGGGTGGCTTACCATAAATAAGTTTTTGCTCCAAATACTTGCTTTTAAAGGTTATGTCAAAAGATTCTTTCTCATCAATCATATAGCATCCTAAAATCCTATGTACCAAGCTATTGAATTGTTTTTAACTACCAAGAACATTATTTGAAGAAGTAAATCAAGAGTGAAATTTATTCCATTTATTTTGGAGCTTTGGTTTAACTTTTGTACCGCAATAATGACTAAAAATAGCAAAAATTGAGGATATTCTTGGAGTCCGGTTGAATTTCTTAAGGTTCGAAATGTTTATACTGCTTGATTTTAAGAATGGTTTGACTGCGAAGATTCGTACAAAATTAATTGAAATACACTGGTTAATTTCATTTCAAGTACCCTCTTGATTGAAACTAGTTTCGGTTGAGCAACCGTGTATCGAAACGTCGTACTGATAGATTGATATGTAAAAACGAAAATAGTAAAGAAATGAATGCTTCTGCTAAACCAAGTCTGACTCTTCTGATTTTGTAGTTGAAAACAACTTGAGTGTTAATGTGTCTGTGTGTATATGTGTTCATGTGCGTGTGTTTGGGTCACTGTTTGTATGTGTGCGTGTGTGACTACCGAACTCCCCCTAGGTTAAAAATTGTACATGGCTGCTAAACAAATTCAGCAAATAAAAATTTCAAAAGTCGGCAAAAACTCTTTTTAGTAGCTTGTTTGGAATATGAAAAACTATCTCATATATTGATTCTGATATGCCAACTAATTGTGGGCTTGCTTCCATTATTCAATTCAGCAAGTAAAATGTCTTTTTTGGTAGCTCTCATGATGCTCATATTTTAAGCTCAAAAAAAATTTTCGAAAAAAAAAATACATTTTTGTCTTCAACGTAATCCAGGCTGTTTTTTTATACAAATTTGGAAATTGACCATGCATATTTTGTGCGCGAACTGAAACATTGATGTTTTATGGTTTTATATGATTAGGTACATTTTAATTTACCACAGTTTTTATCTTTTTTAGAAAAAAAATCCATTCTCATCGCAAGTGTTGAATGAAGAGTCTGCATCGGCAGTATGATAGCATGTGCGATGACATTTAATATAATGCGTTAAGATTTCAATAAATTAGATTTAAGGTATGGACTGAATATCTAGACAAGCTGACGGGTCTTTTCGATTATACCCCCTTAAATGATAAAAAACTGGAAATGAAAGTTTTTCTTTCAAAGTTGGACTGATTTTACTCACAAATGCAAGGCGGTATCCTGAACGGTAACCCCCCCCCCCACTCCAGGACTAAGTCACCCATAGGACCAAATCCCCTAGGACAAAATACCCCCGTGTTTGTTTTAAAATCCCCCACATTAGCATAAGGCAAAAATGCAACTCGGTTTGTAGCTAAAATAAATTAAAATGCTTCGTTTTTACAAGTCTCATAATGAATATTGCATTTTCTAATAATTCTAAGTGTCCCAAATTTTTGTTTTCATTTTTCATAATTTAGGAGGGGTATATTTTCATTTATCATCATATTATCAACATATAGCTTAGTTTTTTGGCTATAATTGGCGAACGTAGTCTGCCGTGGTGGAAACCAAATTGTTAAGAACAAAAACCTTTTCGGACAATCGATGTTTTGTCTGCTTCATTCTTTTCAGTTGAAGAAAAAAACTTTCAAACCATTGACGGTGAGTTTTTTTACTTACTGTCTTTAATTGTTATTTTTCCGGGCGTTCTTTGTAAAGTTTATAAAAGAAGTAAACTCTCGGCGTACTCGAGAGTCGAGGTGTCTAAAAATTTTCCCACGAAAACAAAAACACAAAAGATGCCGCCTGTATTTATCCACCATTTTGTATCTTTAACTTTATTTGATCTAACTAGTCTGTTACAACTATAAAATTTAATCGGTCACCAATTTGAAATTTTAAAAACGAGTTGCCAAAACGAGGTAAAATGGAAATACTTCTAGATAATTTCACTAATTTTGATCATCTAGAAATGAAAATTGACCCAGAGACAGAGGCCTCAGAGCCCGAATCCTTCACCAAGGTGATAGGCGTAGCAATCAATGGTTTGATATCTGCCATCTCAGTGTTCTCCCAGGTAATCATTTTATGCAGCCATCTTATGTTCCAGTTATTTTGGCGTTGCCAATAAGAAGTTATATCTAGTTAAGTCTCTCATTTTTGGCAATGCCCTTGACTGCCAAAATTTTTTGGTCCGACTCTTGTTTCTTTTTTACCTAACTTTTTCAGGCCAACCCAAAAAATTCTAAGGTTTCATTGTATAGCAAGTTTTGGGAATAGAACGCGCGTTCCGTCAAACTGCTCTTCAAAAACCTCAAAAACGGAACTTTTGTTCCATAAATCACCAGCAGCGGTACAGATTTAGCCAAATGAGTTGACTTAGATGGGGTTTTTGAAACAGCTCACATAGAAAAGCGCGACACAGTTTTTACAATCTCTCACGCTTTCATCCTCCAGTCAAAAAATTTAAAGTGCTCGTTAGCACTCACATAGATGTCTTCTCTTATGAATTCGAACTTCTTTGTGCTACAAGAACAATATTCTAATTGTACAAAACTTTCTTGCAAATTGTCAGCCCGTCAACTTGATATGGCGAGACCAATTTGATCTAAAATATAACTGTTTCGATAATATTTGCCAGCATATTAACGAATTCTCTCCAAGGGGGGATTTTTACATGGGCCTTTTTGTTCTCCGCTTCGTGTGCAGGCAAAATGAAGCTGTTGAAACTGTTTCCGTTAATTTTTTATATTAATGCAAAAAGAGTTTGCAAATTTTTGTTCCGACCATTGAAAATGAAGAAAAAATTTCGTATTCGGTTGTGATTTAAATTTTCTTCTTTTTTGTTTTTTTTTCAACACAAAATCAATTATTGCAAATAATCATTGACATTGATTTATATGCTGGTCGTATAACTCATAGAGTAATTTCGGATAGGGTACACCGTCTGCTCGTTACGCTATCTTTTCGGCCGGATAGATTCGTGCAACTTCTTAGTCTAATACCGATCCTAATCTTACTCTTATATCTACTAGTCTCAGGTTGTTTAACTAGTCTCTGCTAGGCTCAATAGATCTAGAGTATACTGGTTTTATTGCGGCTGCTGAAGATCTTGAGGAGAGGCAACTAATTTCTAAGTTAAATTCAAATCTCTCTGGTGCTGAAATTACAAGTAATTTCAGCACTTACAAATAAGTGGGTTGTTAGTTGCATGGATGGTGATTGATTAATATTAAATATTTTACAGTGGTAAAATATCTAATTTATAAATAATGAAATATAGTTTAGATCAGGTTCCACCCATCCGGGGTTCACAGAATTTTTGAGTTTTATGTCTTTTATTCCGCAATTGAAGGATGGATGATGAACGTTGGTATTTGGCGAACATCATTTTCTTATTCGTGTTCCTTGGAGAAGAGAGGTCCAGGAAACTAGAATCGTCGACATAATTTCTCTTCAAGAGAAACGTTCCAGAAAGCAGGATTGATGGTTAGGAAGTTATCTTCTTGTCATTTGACGACGAATGCGATCCCCAATGAAATCGTTCAGATTCCAAAATCCAAAATGCTTTGCTATGTCAGTTTTGTTTGCAGTTGTGGAGAACTGTTTTGTGTTCAGCCTCGTTGGGGAATGGCGTGGAGATTGTGTGTGGAAGGGATGCCTTGTAACTCGGATCTGTACGTATACTTGAACATCGAGGGGGTCAGTGGTCTAGTTCTGCGAAGTCAAGTCGTACTCTAAATCCTTTGAGTTGTGATTGTGGACGGCATATCGGTTGTGTTTAGCCATTCTTGTTCGAGTGTAATGGGATCATTTTGTCTTTGGATGTTCGTCTTTGTTGTTGTGTGTTGATCTATATACTGCAAGGTATGATTTACATTTTATAAAATTTTTATTAGTTCAGTGTTTTAATTATGATTTTGGTTAGTTGTTTTCACAAAAGCTTTTTGTTTTAGTTCGGTTAATTTGAAGAGTTACTCACCCTTGAGTACCTCTTATTAATATAGAAGTGTGGTCACAAAGCGTGGATGTAGCGCGGTGGGTTAGGCCGGCTATAGAGCATGCTCAGGACGTCCTCTCTGGTGGGTTAGGCCAGGAGTGGGAGTAAAATTGGGCCAGGAGTGGGAGTATGTTTTCGTGCTGTTTCTTTGAGGGGTCCTGTTTTGTGATAACCTTTTATGTTGGTTTTTTCTGGTCTTTCTTATGTTACTTTTGGTTGTGTCCTTTTTTCAAAAATCAAATTGTTTTTGGTTTGGGTTTGTCTTTCGACTTTTTTGTGTTTTATTATTATTTTCTTAGACTTTGTAATAATCTTTAAAAGAATAAATTATCCAGTTTTAAACTGGGTTAATCTGATTTGGGTACCGTTGGTTTTCTTTTCTTAGTCATGCTGTTATTTTATGATTTGTTGTGTTTAGTAAAGCTGCGTTAGTCAGTTTGATTTAGTGTATAACTCCATTCCAACCGGGTTAAAGAAAAGTTGGAAACTTGTTATCGTTAATTGGAGTTGTTGTTATTGAAAACATAAAATCATTATTTTAAACAATTCTTTGTGGGCGAGCTGTGCGAGTGTGGATAGAATTCTTGTGCGAATGAGTTGAAACATAGAAAAAGTAAGTACTGCTTTCTATTTTTATGAATTTATTGCTTGAGAATTTGAAATTTACTGCATTTGGGGGAAATTTTAAATTATAAATTTTCATCGTATTTAATTTTACTGCTTCTTGGGGAAATAATTTATAGATTAAATTACTACATTGGCTATTAATTTTACTACATTATTTATTGCGAAAAGTTTAGTAAGGTAAGGTAGTTTTAGCAAATAAGTTTTAGCAAAAGAGATTACTACTTTTGTATTATAATTTAACAAGTTTGTATTTTTATTTTTCTTTTTCTGTTTTTGTACATGATGGTGTTGAGAAGACTAAAAAAACATTTAAACATTTATAGAAAATGGTTAGTACAATTTGAATTTATTAATTGAACATATTGTAATTATACTTACCTTAGTCGTCGGGAAAAAAGCCATGGGGGAAGATTTCTTGAATTAATTTGGATGTTGTTAATATTTTAGCTAGTATGCGAATGTCATTTTTAGTTTGTAGCAGTGGCCAAAGCAATTGAAGTGCGTTGATGGTGTTTAGTTCTTCGGTGCCTACTGCGAACTCATGAGGTGTGTTTTGGATTAGGTGTTGTAAAGTTTGTGATTATATTTAGTATTGTGAATAATTTCTAATATGGGGATTTCAATAGGTTGTATAAATTCATGCGAGATAATGAAAGGGCTTGATTCTTCATCTTGGAAGGTCTTCGTGATGGGACAGAATATATACATTTGGGTAATGGGATCGTAGTTACGGAGGATGCCGTGGAGGTTAGTATTTTTTATGCATTATGTGAAATTGAGAAAAAATTGTGATGTGTATTTCGAGTTAATAAACTGATAACGAAGGTGGGGTTGTCGTGATGGTGTGTGTAAATCAAAATGATTTTGTATAAAACGATAATAAGTGTATGTATAGGTTTGCTTAGTGCGTAACATGATGTCATGGGAACAGTGCAAATCGCGTTCCTGTGGTGAAAGAAAGTGAAAGGTTAGTGAAAATAACTGAAATTTATCATAGAAGCTTTCGTATGCTTGGGTGTCACTGAGTGCTTCAGAAATTATATATGATCATGCTTTTTATCAAATATATTAAGTGTGAAAAGGTATGGTGTTTGAATAAAAAATTTTTCTGTTAGTTGTGGGTTTGCAAAGCGGTCGTCATCTAAAAATTGATCTTTGTTAGGGCGTATGATGTTGTGATCGTGATATTCGATTGTGAAATCGCTAGCTCGGGGTGCAGTTAATGTTTTTAATAATTTTTTAAATCCAACATATGTAAATTGTCGAGGTGTTAGTGGTGTTGTGAGTCTATACTGTATATTTTTGCTTCTTCCATTATCTTCATGTGTATTATTAAGTGTTATAGAAAGAGGGTTAGTATAGTGATAATACGCGGTCCAAGGGAGTGTTGGCATTAAAACGTGCTCATCAACAAAATTTCTTGTGTCATTAGTAGTGGTGGTAGATGTATATAAGGTGTATTGTGGAAATGAGGGTAAGGTGATTTGAAGGAAGTTCCTTGTATTCGTGTGTTCTGGGTGATTTATATACTCTTTGGCTGTTCCGGGTTTGACTGTGAATGGGTGATTTGGGAATTTTCGTTTGAAAGTGCGATAAGCTCGGTTAGTACTAGTGGATGTTTCAGTTGATGTGGATGATTGAGCTAATGATGGGGTATAATCTGACAGCGGTGTAGGCGTTGGTGGATTTGATGATGTTGCTGTGGATGACAATTAGTGAATGTTAAGAGTGTGTGGGTATATTAATTGTTGTTGTAGTGTGATAAAATTATCTAGCTCTTCGGAGATTTGGACAGTATCTGGGGAGTTATTGTTGGATCTTTCAGAAGTGAATGGGGAATAGGTTGGGGTTACTTGGGAAGCATAAGAGGGAGTGGAAAGGGATGGGAGTGGATGACTGGTTTGGATAGGTTGAAAGGGGGGTTGTGAAAAAACTGAGGGGTTGGTCTGGGTATGGGTAGAGGGAGATGGTTCGGAGTTGGCAAATTCGTCGGGAGTTTCGATGTCGGAGTTGTTAAATTATGAGATAGTATGAAAAACTGAAATATCTGAATTAGTGTCTGAATTCGTGCTTGATGGTATATTAATAACTGGGAAATCGGGTGGCGGGAAAGCGAAAAGTGAAATAACTGGGTGGGGTTTTGAAGGTTGGCTGGGTGGGAATTTGAGCGATGGAGGGCTCCAATTTGTCGGCTCATCGTGGGTTAAAAAAATGATTATGTAGAGACTGAAAAGTGGTGGTATGGGGCTGTTCTATAATTTGTTCATATGTATTATCATTTTGTGAATGATTTGTCGTTGTGTTGGATGGGGCTTCGTGTTGAATTTTGTCTAAAGTTTGGGTTATGTGTAATTGCTAAGTTTCGAAAATTTCGGGGAACTAATGATAGTGGGTGATTTTGTGGTAGGGTTGGTATTTGTGGTGCTGTAGGTGCTGTGTCTACATTATTATATTCTTCGTCGTATGTATTTGGTGATGTGGCTAATTTTGTGTTATATTCTTTGATTTGTGCGTCTAAAAGTATTTTATTTATTGATGATGAAAATATTCCGAAAAGTCCTGCAAATAATATACGTGCTACGCTTGCTTGGCGGTTTACTTGAGTGTGTATAGCACATGTATTATAGATTCCTTTTAGTAGCGAGAAAAGAAATTCAAAAAAATTAAACATAGCGTATAAAATAGTCAATTTTTCTAAGATGTAATAGAGCCATCCTAGAAAGGCGAGAATTTCGTTTTTCAGTGTTACAAAACTAAAAATATTTACAGGTGAAATATCTTGGGGTCTGTATTTTTCACCGTTTAGATATATGTAATCTTTAATATCCTTAAAATATCCGCTGTAATTTTGTGTGTAGATGTCTGCAAATCCTGCGGTTTTGGCAAGTTTTCTTAAATTTTGGTCTATTGATTGTCGTTGTATTGTGTCCATTTGTGTTAATAATTCCTGAAATTTGTGTGTTCTAATGTGATGTAGTATATCAGATTTGGAGTATATTCCAATTGATTGTAAATCAGTGTTTGGGTTACTTTCTGGTGAAAATTTTTTCAGTGGTTGGATTAGTGTAGGGTACGGTGTGAGTAGATAGTATTTATCTTCGTCAGGGTTTAATTGTACGACATTGTGGCTATTTTCTGATCCACATGGGACTTTTTCTCCACATGGGACATTTGAGTTTTTCTCCTAATTTTAAGAAGCTTCATTTAGCGCTTCTTCGGCATTAGGAATTTTTTCTCAATTAGAAATTACAAAATCCCAAAAAGAAGTTTAAATTTAATTTTTTTTTATTTTCTTCTTTAACACACTATGTCATTTGCCAGGGTTATCAGTTATGCCCAATTTAGTGTTTTTCTACGCGTTTTTTAATTTTCTAGTCACCATTTTACAGAAATGACACAAATTTGAAGAAAAACTAGAATATATTACTTTTTCATATTTCTTACTTTAATAGTGCTGTCCGTGTGTTTCAAAGACAGACAACAAACTTGAAAACAAATCATGCAACCACCACAGAAAAAAACCAATAAAACGCTTTTCAAAATCATTACGAGTAAAAGACCAAAAACATTTTGGTGTCAAAAACTAAATAACAAAACGAAAAAGAAAACAGACATATTTATGATTTTTTGCAGATTTTTTTGATTTTTTTGTTGAAAGTTATTTTTTTTAAAAGGCAGGAAAATATAAAAGTTTTTGGGAATACTAAAAGTTTTTTGATCGCTTAAATTACGCTTTTTTTTGCAAGCCTTATTAGCTTGCTTTACCTGCTCAAATTCGGATACAACCAAAAACTTTAAACCATTTGCTCTCAATTTTGAGAATATTGTTCGTAAACTTATAGAAAAGTTGTCGAAAGACTACCGAAACGGCTTTTACATGATCTATCATCTATCATAGGACTCCCATCCATTATTATTGTGTTTCCTGATATTGCATAGAAAATTGTTCTAAAAGTTGAAAACAAAAATGAAACATATCCGATGACGATTTTCTTCGGTCGGAAAAAATTACTGTCAAGCAAGTCACCATACTCAAAACTTAACCTTGCGATACAAAATATTTTTTGATCTGGTTTTGATATCATATAGCCAACGTATTATTCTAATTTTTTGTCCGACCATTGAAATGGAAAGGAACTTTGTACTCGGGAGTTTTATAGTTTTTTTGTTCCGGTCATTGAGAATGTTGTATTCGGGTGGGTTTAGTATTTTTTCTGTGTTTTCCACGCAAAACCAGATCATTTGCCACAAATGATTATCAGAATGAGCCGAGTGATATATCATATAAGAGACTTTCAGTCGTGACTCAAACGATATTCAAAAATTTCCAAAAAAACTTTACTGTCGAGGAAAACCGTTTTAAGGTTTCTTTTTGTCTAATTTTGAGCAATTAAAGCGATTCAGCAGACTTCTTATAGATTGAAATTCGTCGACCATTGGAAAAAAATTAGCCATATGTTTTTTATTCAAAGCCTGAAAAATCTAGTAAAGAAAGTTTTTTAGCGCCAATAAAAAAAATTCAAAAAATAATTCTCTAAAATAGATTTAAAATTTTTTTAGTCCTTTTTGAAAAAAAAAAACAACTGTTTTCCTTTATGACAATTTAACTAGTAAGTCTTTCATCACACCACGCGCAAAAAAATTGAAAGAAAAATTTTGTAAGAAATAAATTAAAATTTTGTAAAATTTGGTCGGAACATTATGTGCTACTTGCACAGCAACCGTCTCTTATTGTTTAAGATATGTCTTTGAAACTCACATACTTTACAACGTCTTAGGCTTTACTGTTTTAAATTTTTGAATAGATTTTTAGGATCAACGACGAAAAAGCGTTTGTCACGTCTTTCAATGTATATTTGGAGTCAACACAAGCAAGTTAAAAACATATTCGTGAACAATTTATGGGTTGGTCAGTAAAATTGAACCTGGGAGCTGTCCTTCCTTTGCTTAAACTTTTTACGTGATTTGTCGTTAGTTATTGGTACGTATCGTATACGCGTTATCTTATAGTATCACATCTTAACCATTTAGATTTCGTCTTCATTCTAGGCAATAGTGGTTCTGATTGCGATGGGCCTCGAGGGTGATTTCTCTGCAAAGACTTTCATGTGGGTTCAGGCGCTGTTCGAAGTGGTGAAACGATTGGGATCTATTGCCATCTCTCTGACTGCAATAAGTACACCACTAAGTTGATAGCTTATGAGAAGTGAGGGGAGGGGAGGAGGGCCTATAGTTTTTGCTCACAGACAAACTGCTTAAGCTTATTGACCACAAATCATCTTTAGAAACAAATTTCAAAGCCATTGAGCAATGTTAACGTAAATTTTATTTGGTAAGAGTCAACAGAGCCAATAACTTTAACAAGACTTTCGAACTCTTTTTGCAACATAGTAGGAACACTGTAAAAATTGATAAACTCGAATGCAATTTCTAGGTTAAAAAAACTTGATAAAATAATAGTTTATAATTTAGGGGATTTCGTTTTTAGGCGATCGGCCCTGGTTCATTAGAACCGACGGAGCTTGCAAGTTCACAAGCTTCGTGTCTTTTTTGTTCCTGGTGATTCCCGATGGCATGGCAGTCTTAGTATCCATAGACCGCATAATCGCAGTGTGGATCAGAACTAGCGTGTGGTACAAGAGAAACTGCACTCAAGCTGTAGCCTGGTACCCTATTGCGGGCCTACTGATTCTTTTCTGCTTGGTGGGGTTGCCGAAACTGTTGTATGGCAAAATAATCAATAACGACTGCACGACCGACCGAATGGGTTGGCTGGCTGAACACGCCATGTTTCAAGTGGGAGTTCCGTGTGTTGTTGTGGTGGCAGTGCTGACTTCTATCCTGGTAGCTCAACTCAAACAACGAACAGCCAACAGTCGCAACCCCAACTCAGACAATGCGGTCAAAACATCAAAAATTTTACAGTCAATAATATACAATCATACACGATCAGACACATTAAAAACCTACTATATTTCTCGTTTTTGCGAAAAAGAGCAATTATAAAAAAATCGCGATTATTTTTTTTCGAGCGACATCGTAAAAGATAGTTAAATTGAAACATATTTCTCGTTTTTGCGAAAAAGAGCAATTATAAAACAATCGTGATAAAAAAATTTTCGAGCGACATCGTAAAAGATAGTTAAATTGAAACACATATGTCCTCGAATTCGAGTTGCCAAACTTTTTTAAGGCCCTTCATCCATTTGCTACTGTTTAGCAAAAACCATTTGCGACTAATTCTCAAAACTACTATCTGCTGATCAGTACGAGGCCAAATTATGCATTTTGTGAATTGTAAGCGGATTGTGCAACATGTTAAAAACAGATATGTCGCAGAATCCACATTATTGTTATTTTTTATCATCTTTGCTGTTTTGGATTTTACAGACAATTAGCTAAAACACTGTATTGTTCAAAATTGCTCCAAAAACAGCAATTTTGCGGAATCCACAGAAAAATTTGTGGAGTCCGCAACAAAATTTGCAAAATCTGCATTATTTTGTGGAACCTACAAGCAAATAACAATGTATGTGTTTATTAAACTTAAGCTGTCGTGGAACTCGCAGCTGTAAATGGAATCCGCAAACTGTAAGCGGAATCGGCAAATTGTAAGCAGATTCCGCAAATTGTAAGCGGATTCCGCAAATTGCCGGCGCAATTCACATAAAATTGCGGAATCTATTTACATTTCTTGAATCTGTTACATTTGCAGAATCCGGAACAATTAGCTATATTCGCTCGTTGCCGACAAAATTTGTGCGCAGAATCTACGGAAACAAATTTACATTTTGCTACATGTTTAAAGACTTGCTTCTGGATTCAGTGACCTATAGACACCATATTGCTCGCTTTCCAGAGCAGATTTTGGACTCGTAAAGATTTTGAGGGGGAGCACGAGCCGAAAAACTCAAGTTTTGGTCAAAAATATATCAATTAGGAAACATACATTTATTCTTGCTTTTTGTCGGTTTTTGTTGTTGTTCACGTGAATGGTTTTTGTTGTTTTCATCGTGTATGGTTTTTTTTGTTGGTGGACAAAAAAATTCTGATAAATTAAGTGCACAAATCTTCATTTTGTGTCTTCTAAACCTAATTCACGCAGTTTTTGCTTTAAAACTTCTGATTTATTTGATTTTACGTCATGTTATCCGCGCATGAACGAAATTGGCAGAATTTTGTATCACAAAAATGTTTTGCCTTGTTTTATGACAAATTGGGCAAAAATATATACTTATTTCCTTAAAAATTAAAAAAATTATTAAAAAAACTTAATTTTTTTCCACTCCCTGCAAATCTGTAGTTGAACTTAACCACAATTATTAATTTCATTCTACACTATAAAGGTGAATTAAGTTTTTCTGCCTTATAAAGGTAAATAGGAGACCAAGTGAACAAGTTCTCCCAAATTCAAATTAGAGAGGAGATCGCTCACTTGGTTAAGAGTGATGTTTTTCAGCAGATCAGAATTCAGTACTTTGTGCGCTGACTCGCTTTGCTATTTTTGCAAAGTTACTAATTTTTTAATAGGGGCAATTGCTGACTTGGTTAGCTACGAGAAAAAAACATTGCTCCGAATTAGATTTTTAACAATTGCAGGCCAGTATTTGATATAGAAGAATAACAAAAAATGTTAAAATTGTTGGCTTGATTAAGCAAAAGCTGTCTTGGTTTCATCCAGTTTTCGATGTTTCAGGTGAGTATCGCTCTCACTATCAACTGTGCCCTATACACAGTATTCGCGGTCATACATTACACTCTCATTTCCCTCTACGGATGGGTAAGTAGATCGAAGATCTTCCTTTGTCTGAAACAAGCAAGTGTCTAAAAATTGTTAAGTAACAAAAGTGGACTTTTTTACAACTGGGCTTGTTCCAGAAGCAATTTTATTTGCAAATCGGTTTTGCAGCACTTGACGCGTACAGGGGCCAGTACAGGGACCTAGCAATGATTTTTCGCATTGAGCTGATCGTTTTGCATTTAGCTCATTTTGTTTTAAAAAATAAATTATTGTTTAACATACTGATTTTCTGACAGCTTAAGACTTTTAACCACCAAAAACGCTTGTAAATGGTTAAAAAAATGAACCTAAAACAAAATCACGTGGAGTATTAGCATCGCAATAGTTCTCGCATTCCTGTTGTCACTTTGTTAAATATAGGGTTAATCGAAAACTCTTGTTGATCAAATAATTCAGGAATATTTTGGAATATTTTTTTAGCAAAGACCCATAGAAGAAATTTCAATTGAATAGGAGAGATAAATTATTTTAGGGCGCCTGGGACGTGAATAGAATTTTTTTATTATTGATATCAGGCTCCTTTTGAACTGATCATTGGTTAGCTGATTAGCCAAATACGGGGCTTAGTAAATTAGACGACAAGCAAATTAGACGACCAGGAAATAACGGAATTTAGACGATAAGTTGCGAGCAAATTGTGTGAAATTGGTTTACAGACTTAAATTTTTTTGGTTGAGTAAATACTGGTTCTCCAACCGCAAATCAGGTTAATAATGTTACATTTCTATAACTTATGCCTTTCAAAAACTTTATTTACTCTTTCGATTCAACGTTTCATAATTAAGTTACGATAATAATTTAGATCAGTTTTGCGGACGCTTTTTCTTGAGGCATTTGACCCCCTGCCGACCCAAAGGGTCCCTCCTTTGGTACTTTTTAAGAAATCCATTTTTGGCCGGCCGACCCTAAAATTTTTCTAAAGGCGAGTTTGAGACTTTGAGGGGGAGCGCGCGCGCCGAAAAAAAGCAACTTTTTTTTGTCAAAATTTTGCAAAAAGTGCCCCAAAACGTTTTTTTTACTGCTTTAGGAGAGCTCGGAAAATCAATTAAGCCGATTTAAAAAAAAGGGTCGTCAACAATTTCGACATTTTTTTGAAAATCTCCCCCTCGAGAAAATCCTGGATCCGCCCCTGTAGAAGTGCATAAAATATCTATGCCATATTCAAGTTCTGTCCCATGTTCAAGACTTTTGAGTCGTGATTCGATATTAGAAAAATTGATTCAAAAAATTTTAAGCACCCACGAATTTGCAATTTTCATTTCGCTTTGTAATTTAAACATTTCATCCAAATAAAGTTTGTTATTAGAAAAACCAACTTGATACCAGAAATATTCGTATATTTGGCTAGTTTTGCTACTTGTGAATAGAATAATAATAAATTTCGTATGGGTTTAAAATCACAAACTAAAGTTTCTAAAGATTTCTGCTTTTATCCATAAATGTCAGACAAGCACGTCCTTTTCTAGAGCCACGGGACAGTTTAGCTACCCTCGCGTTGCGTCAATATTAATCTCTAAGCAATATCAGATACAAAAGATTGAATTTTTTTTGTCTTGATAGCTTTACAAGGATCAGACCAGTTAGCTGGCCTTACTTTAGTCTAGAACAACCTTTGGACCGACTGTGCGTGTTTGTCTCGAGTTTCGAAGAAAATGACGGAAATTTTTGGCTCGGGGTGACTTTTTTCTCCAGACCAATTTCGACTTCTTAACTTTTTGAAACAAATAAACATACCATCTGAAATCCAGCAAAATGTTTCATTTAAATAAAAAAATTTGTTTTTTCTCTGATCATTTTCCGAAAAGATATGAGGGTTTGAAAATCGCCATTTTAGCTAATTTGGTACAATTAAAGGGCAAAACTTTTTGTGTTATGAACGCGCAAGCGGCTATTTGTTCCACTCATAAATCGTTTCAAATTGACTTCAGGCAAGATTTTTTGGTGTTCAAAAACGTAACCTAAACTATCATCGCAAATATAAAATTATACTTAAGTGAAAACAAAAAAACTGGTCGTATGATTAATTCCTGATACGATTCGTTTTTTAACACTTAAAAGTTGATATTCACGGTCCATAAAAATAGTTCATTAAACGTTTTTTTTCTTCCAAAAGATGTTGGCAACCAATTAAAAGGCAGTCGGAACATTCAGTGCTTTGACTTGATATACGAGCAGTCTTGTTTATTAGAATATCAATTAGGCGAAACAAAATATCGGAAAACAAATATTTAATAGTCACCATTTTTTGATAATTTAGGTTTTTGAGAAAAATTTGCCGTTAAAATTGAACTTAAGCAGTGATATGTTTTTATGTGAACAACAACCGTTGAAAAGAGTCCAATTTTATGAGCAAAGTTTTTATTTGATTAAACTGCATCATTTTGACGCCTACAATAGCTTTTTTTTATCATGATTGACTTGATTGGTCAATACTTATGAAACAAATATATTACCAGCGTAAATATTTTTTGAAAGTTTTGTTGCAACATTAAAGTGTTTGTGCAACTTAGAAAAACTTTATGGAGTATTTCTGCTCGGCGTGATTCAGTTTAATTCTATGAGAAAAATCTTAAATTGATTTAACTGCATCATTTCTGACGCCTATAATTGATTTCTTTTATCATGATTGACCGTCGTGGTCAATACTTATGAAACAAATCAATTCCCAGCGTAAATATTTTTTGAAAGTTTAATTTCAACATTAAAGATTTTGTGCAACTTGGAAAAAATTAATGGAATACTTCTGCTCGGCGTGATTCTGTAAAAAGGAAAGATTGGCGGAATATGTTTTTTTTTCGAAAACTATAATTGCCTGATTTCAATATTTGAACTCAGTTAATTTCCATTTATAGAAGAACTGAATTGCAATAAAAATCTACTATTTTTCTCCAGAAGTTATAATGCATCATTTTTCATTCAATTTTTTCATAAAGTATTTTTATCTAAGGTAACGCCAAAGTGAAATTAAAAATTATGAGAAATACAAAAAATAGATCTAGACAGGAATTGCATCTATGTAACGCCACATTCTCCTCACTTAGATTTTTGTCAAAAATCAGTTTGATCTTTTTTTATCTTTGGTTTTTCCTGAAACTCAAATTTCAATTGTTTGAACAGCAGTGTGCATTGTTTCCCGAAGCCTGATATGTTTGATTGTTATTTATTTTCAGGTGCCAAAGTTCAATCACAAAATGGTACTGGTGTTGTCGCACATTCCTGCTTCAGTCGGAGTGACGGTGAGGGCATTCGGATACCTGGCTTTACCCACTATGCGAAAAGCGTTCAAAAGATCGCTGCCCAAAATTGTCGGGTGATTCAGGGGCAGATACTCATGCTGAAATCTAAGGATCATTAATAATTGCTATTTCAAAAAATTACTTTTTAAAAACCGCTCACAGCTTAAGCTGTAAAAGTGAACACAGTATGTCATTAAATATATTAACGAGCAATAATTTATAGATCCTTCTGATTTTGGAGTTTATTTTCCTTTAAAAAAATTTACCCTTGCAATTCTATGATTATCATTGTCAATTTAGCCTTAGTTCATCCCCAAAAATCCAAAAAGAACCACTTTAATTGTTTCCCAATTTACTCATGTTCAAAATATATAATTTTTGACTTGTTTATGTTATACAAGGATTTCCTTCCGCCATGCTTTTTTCCAGATGCATCAATTGATATTGGTCGAAAGTTTTTTTGCTTATACCGCAATTGTAAATTTTATATGAACCAATTAGCTTGCATTCACTAATTGGAAATGTTTAATCGGTAGGATTAATAAAACGTCTACTAAACGCATTAATAGAGAATCTGCACTAAAAGTGCAGGAGTAACCGAAATGCGGCAGGTTTGATTGAATCCCAGCAAGACTACTCGTATCAGGACGAAGCCCGAATGTTCCGACTGCCTTTTAAAGTCTATGCTATAGTGTTCTCTTTAAAAAAATGTATAACGTTTTCAAAAAACAGACAAATGTATTAAACAGACCAAATGCTTCAATTCAGTTTAGATAGACTTCTATTAAATCTCCGCTAAAGCAATAATAGTACAAAATCTGTCGCTCCTTAGTTGTCACAAATTGGAAATCTTTAAACCCCCATAACTTAACGAAGCATAAGCACAACTAAGCTGCTGTTTGAAAGTCACACTCAGAACAAAAAACCTTCAGGATGATTATAAAATTTCCGTCAAATTGGCTAGTTTAAATGTCGAAGTTTATTTGGAGCACAAATTTGTCAGATCACAAACTTTTCGTTACTTTCTTCGAAAATCGGAACAAAAACTTATCACCAACAAAGTCATCACAATGAAATTATCCATTTCAATTGAGTTTCAGACAAGTCCAAAATGAATTGTTATCTCAAAAGATCTATTAGTCTGTAGCAGACAAAGCAACCGACCATATATGTTCCATTACTTTTTTTCAAAAAAAAACACGATAATCTGTTAAAACAAAAACTTATTGAAAAGTTTGTTTTTACAGATTTTTTGTTTTGTTTACTTCTTTTTATGAAAGCCCTACTTCAATTTTCAGAAATATTTTCAGTAAAACAAACTTATGATTTGCAGTTAATATTTTTGTTGAATTACACATTTTTGAAGTGATTTCACATTATGGCTCCTTCCTTACTTATTCTTCCAACTTTTAGAAAGTGACGGAATAATTATGCTTGGCTGGTTTTCATTCAGCCAATTCAAAAATTTTTATCTAGGCGTTCTTGAAAAAATTGTTTTATAGAATCTGGAAAATGTTGTGGCCTTGCGCTCAATTTAAAAAAGATTTGTCACCTGCGCTTTTTTCTTAGGAAATGGGGGTTTATTACAAGTAACGAATTATTTGTACTCCCGGTGGTTTTTTTTCTTCAGACAAATTTGATTTTTTAACTAACAATTTGTGACGGATTTTTTTTATATCATTCGAAAGGTATTGGTGCCTTGCGCTTAAATTTAAAAGATATTTCACCTGTGATCTTTTTTCCTTAAGTTATGGGGGTATAAAGCTTGCCAATTTGGGACAAATAACGCGCAATATATTTCAAGCTATTAACGTGTCAGCTGAGATGTAATCCGTCTTAGAAATCGTTCTGAATTGATTGAAGGAAGCTTTTTTTGCCATAATTGACTTCTTACTAGGAGCGAAATCTAACACTTTGTTCTTTAGGCCGTCAGGAGGTTGATTTTGATTTTAAAAAAATCTCAATTTCTTTTTCATTCTTTTTTATTAAATATAATTTTTCCATGTTATTACTGTTCCATAGACCTTGAAAGGCAGTTGGAACATTGAGGGCTTCGCCATGATACGAGCAGTCTCGTCTTACTTTAATCAAGTTTTGATAGTGGTTGTTTATATTGAACAGATTTTTTGGCTGGAACTCTCTTTGCTAGATGCGAAAATGTTGCACGCGCGGCGCCGAAAATTGTTTTTCAGTCGAAACAGCTAATTTTAACTATTTTTAGTTCATCATTTAACCTAGGTTGGATTGATATCAGTCAAAATAGGAGTTAAACTTTTAGCAATGGTGTCTTTAATCCACTTCATGTGTCGTAAGAGTCTGGCTGCTTCGAGCTTCCCGTTTTCCCAACTTTTGACAACTCCGACCACGCATTTGTTATGATGTCGATGTTTTTCAGACCGATTATAATTTCTTGACCGAACAATTATTGACACATTTTAAATTTCTGAAAGATATTGATGTCCTGAGTTCAAAACCAACAAAACCTTTCACTGACTCAAAATGACGAAGCCCAATAACTTACGAAAATGGTTGTGAATTTGGGATAGATAAAGCACACTATTAACCAGTTTTCTATGAACGCGTAGAGTATTTCGAAATAATCCTCCACAGAAATCTTTCCAAACTGAATTGAATTGAAATTTTTTCTATAATTGCTTTTAGATGCGAAATATGATGACCGCTCGACAGGCATAAAAATTAAAAGGTGAAAATAAATAGACTAGACTTTAAAACAAGGGGGGTGTTTTAGAGGATGTTGTATGATTTCCGAAATGTGAAACAAGGGGGGTGTTTTATAGGATGTTAACTTGATCCAAATTTTTGTATCACATAATTTGTGATCAGTCACAATTCGACTCAGGAAAAGATTTAAAGAGGAAGCATATGGCCACAATCCCCCCCCCCCCCCCCCCCCAGGATTGACCCCATAGCTGCACATAGGGTTCCCCCATCGGTACAATTTTTTGATAATCGACCTCCATTTTATGATAATCGAACCTATAATTCGAATTTAACTAATAAGCGATCCGATTTTCATTTTTGAAGTTTTTCTGCTAGTCGAGCTTTATATTAGTCGATACACCGCCGAAAAAAATATCATTATATACTTTCATGGGAATTGAAAATTACGTTTGCTGTCATGATCGCCCGATATATTTTGTTAAAGTCGTATGTTTGGAATATCAAAAGATTGTGAATAAATTGTATTTTTAGTTCAACTGTTAGGCATCAAATCGAAATCTTACTGCACTGTTTTATTTCAGATCAGAACGGACGTTGGAGATCACAAGGTCAAAGGAGCAGGTCTCCAGACAGAAAGAAACAATTGATGGCATTTACATAAACTTAAAACTGGTCCCTATCTCATTCGGGCAACCACAAATAAATTTTAACTTGTATAAAATGTATAAATTTGTATTTGTTATCCTTGCAAATTCATGTTACAGATCATTGTCAGTTTTACTTGAGTTTTCAGGCGAACAGTTTAATTTGAGTTTTCAGGCAAACTTGCCAAACCTCTCATTTAGGTTTTTCTTTTCGATCTGCGTCATGTTACTTGTTTTGTATGCGATGAATCATGACACGCCCCATCTTATCAACACCTCTTCGCTGCCGCGTTGATTTTCTTGTCCCCTCTGCGCTTTTCTTCCGATTTCCTTCGACGGTCTTCGGCGTTCGCGTGACAACTGTATCCGACGGTTCAGTTACTTCCTTACTCGCCGCAGTCTTTGCCGCCTCGTCCTCCTCGACTGTCCAATCGCCCATGTCATTCTCCTCACTCTCGTCCTCGCTATATTCTACAATCCTTGGTTTTGCTGCTTTTTTCGCCTGTCCCATTGCGAATTTTTCCTTTTCCGCCTTTCGTTTGAATTTCGTGGGTACACTCGGACCCGGGATGCTTTTTGCGGGCTCACTTGGACCCGAAGTGCTTTTTCCGGTTTCACTTGGACCCGGGGTGCTTTTTCGGTACTTGCTGGGACCCGGGGTGCACGCTTCGTTCAAATCCCTGATTTGGCTTTCCTCAGCCGCCGTTCTAAAAGAGACACCACTTCGTCTTAATAACGCCCCTTTTTCCATTTTCACAGTATGATCCGTTAATTTATCGATTTTCAATGGTAAACGTTTATACCTCCTTGGATCCTTTGGGTCTGTTTTTCCCGTTTTTTGGTAGACTGTTGTTGAGCTTGTCTTGTGCCGTTTTAGCCATCCTGGTTGCTTTGAAACTTTATCTGCCATCTCCGTGGCCTTTGGATCCCTGTCAGTTATCTCATCATCATTCAAAATCCTTGGGGTTTTTCTTTGCTCCGGTGCATATACTAGGTCGCTTCTCTTTTCCCAATCCAGGGTCAGCTCCACCTCAGGGAGATTACTCGCCTTGTCTAAACAAGATAGCTTCTGGTTAACAACATTGTTCCAATTTAGATTTTTCAATGATGGTGTTTTTGTTAAGTTTCGAAACGCCGTATTTGCTTCTCTTCCATGATATGCCTCAAAGGGTGTTAATTTAGTCTTAGAATGTGGCACAAAACGTAAAGCGCTGAGCGCTCGAGATATCATTTCCCCAAATTTGTAATTTTGATTTTCCTGGAGATAAGTGAGCACGTAATTTTTTATCGACCCAATCGTTCTTTCGACCATTCCCGTTGCGCGATGATCCTTAACTGGAGATTTTATTAGTTCAATGCCTTCATAGTTACAGAAACTTTGAATGTCATTCGCGAAAAACCCCGTTGCCTGATCCATATGCAACTTCCTTGGGTGTCCATGAGTATTTATGTACTTACTTAGGAACTTTAAGACATTTTTAGATTTGTTACTTGAGCATATATATGTTGACGGCCAGTGCGAAAAAGTATCTACTGCTACGAGTACATATTTCTGCCTACCCCTTACATAATTGACTGGGCCCCAGAAATCTAACTGGACCAAATCGTTTGGTTCTTTAGGTACATAAGTTTCCCCAATATCGCGTTTCGGGATATCTGGTTTGAGATTTTTACCTGCTTCTACGCAGCTTTTACAGTACTTCGCTGTTGCGGCAATATTTCGGTGCATCAAAGGGATCCACACATCCTTTGCGGCAGCGAACATCTTATCTCATCCATGGTGCTGAAAGTGTAGGCGGTTGAGGACTGCTGAAGACATGTCCTTAGGTATAGCCAACCGGCCGTCCATCCATAGACAGTTTTCCCGTACTGCGAAGTCATTATAGTGTTGGGCGTAATATGGTCCTAGTTTAGTGATGATTTCTCGGGCTCTTGGGTTTTTGTCTCTGATCGAGTCACGTATGGTCTTCATAATGGGGTCCTTTTCCAGATTAGCCTCGACTAACTTTAAACTCAACATTTCCGGATGTTCCAATTTTCTGACGACTTTACTGTCCGACGGTATTATGGAGTAAACCCATTTATCGCTCTGTACTAATGGGTAGGATAACCCTGGGAACTGATGAGGGAATGAGATTATAGTGTTGGATTTCTTCGAATTTGTTTGTTTTCTATCGATAATTTCGGGCGGTATTAACTCAATATCAGAGTCCGAACTGACAGAACTGAGGCTGGGGGGTTGATTTAAACGATTAAGTACAAGGTTAAGGTTAACGTCTCCAGAATTTGTTGATGTATTTACAATAGCAGAGGTAATTTGATCGTGTTTTTCAGGTGAATTTATTGAGTTTTTACTATTCATGTTATTCATATCTTGTGTTTTGCGGCTTGAAATTGCGTAGCGAGAACGATGTCTGAATTTTCTTCTTTGATATTTGCATATTCCGCCGGTATGCAAATCTCTTGAATCTGATTGGTCAACCGCCGGTTGCATGCAAACACGCCCTCTAGTGAGCGTTTAATCTCACTGTGAGTATTTGCATATTCAATTGTTCTTGTATTCTCATTGGATGCGACAAGTGTCGTTATGTCAGGGCATGACTGATCGCCCTCTACCGCCGGTATTGGTTTTAGATGTTTCACATTTTGACCCATAGGCTTCATTTGGGCCTTAGGATTTAGAGCTTCATTTATCATTTTTATTTTCGCTACTGTAAAGCTTTCATCGTAACGACTGGTCTCGGGTGCCGCTGCAGATGGAAACCGGGACAAATAATCTGCCATTCCCATTTTGGACCCCTGTCTGTGTTCAACTTTAAAATCGTACGGCACTAACCGATCGTACCAACGCGTTAGTCGGCTGAAAAACGTTTTATTTCCTTTCGGAGATGAATTTAATAACGTTAGCAGGGCCTTATGGTCCGAAATAACGGCCATATATGTAATTTCGAAAATGTTCCGTAGCCCACACTACTGCAAGTAACTCTAATTCGTTCGTGGAGTATTTTTTCTCAGCCAAGTTAAGGTAACGTGATGCAAACGAAATGGGATGCCACCCTGCTGCACCATACTGTTCTAACACGGCCCCCAAACCATCGTGACTAGCGTCACAAATAATTCTAGTCTCCCGGTGAATGTCGAAATGTCGTAATTCGACAATATTTTTCACCAGCGATTTTAAATGTTGGAATGCATTTTCGCAAACGTTAGTCCAAACAAAATCGTTATTTTGACTTAGTAGTGGCCTCAGCGGTGCACTTAATTCTGCGAGTTTGGGTAAAAACTTGTGTAAACTGTGTAGTGAACCCATCAAAGATTTCAACTGCTTTCGTGATTTAGGGGTTTTCAGGTCTTCAATTGCTTGTGTTTTTCTTACTAAGGGTGTAATACCACTTTCCCCAATTCGAAATCCGAGCCATTCGCACTGTTTTCGCAAATTCACATTTTCGTAACTTTAAAGCAACATTACAAATATCCAGCTTTTTCAATATCTTTTCGACCAACGCGATGTGTTCGATCTTAGTTCCTTTCGAAGAAATTAAGATGTCATCAATGAACGCGTTAGCTTGAGGGAACTCTTTAAGTAAATTGTCAATTACTTTTTGGAATTCCGCCGGCATTGACGTCAACCCGTAAAATCCGTTTTTAAAACGATAAGTTCCTGTGGATTTCCCACCAACGAGTGAGAAATTGCATTGTTCGCTCGTTTTTTGTTCTAAAGCGACTTGCCCGTACGCATATGTGAAATCCAACGTTTTAAAATATACATTCCCCGCTTTTTTCTCCGCAATAATCTGGCTTACTCCGTCTATTAATTCGTCAATATTTGGCATTTGGTACTTATTTTTGTGTACCTGCTTGTTTAATTCTCTTGATTCCAGTGCTATTTTTATACTTCCATCTTTTTTTACAGTAATTACGATGGGAGAGACGAAATACTTATCTGAGCATTCTTGTAATTTTACGATATGCCCTTCATTTATTAGCCGATGAATTTCTTTATCCACCTTATCTTGTAGACTGATTGGCACCCTGCGTCCTTTTTGTTGTATGGGCCTCAAATTGTCAAAAAATTCAGCTCTTACTTTTGCATTCCGGATTTGCCCTATCCTAGTAAACAAATTTGGGTACAACTTACAGAAGTATGTTTGCAATTCGTCATATTTCTCCTCCTCTTGGCTGATTCCTTCCCCTGTGATTCCCATCACTTTCTTCCGTTGGACTAACTCGAGGCCCAGGGTGCCCATAAGATCCCGCCCCAGGATTGACTGATGATTCCCGGATATAACCGACACTTGTGCTGGTGCTGCCCAGCCGTTTAATGACATCATCACTGTTACCTTCCCCAGTATGTTTATTCGATTGTTGTTATAGTCCAGGAATTCGTCTTTTGAAGGTTGTAGTTGAATATTCGCTTTACCTAACGTTACTTTTAGGTCGTTAATGCTAAAAATAGTCACTGGGGATCCACTATCGATCCACAACCACATTTTCTTCCCTGATACTTCAACCTGCACGCGGGCCCCAGGGAGCTTTAGTTCGGTTTCATTCCTCTTCCTGTGTATTGACATTACCATGTAATCGTCCGATCCCGACGTCATGGATTCGTTTTCCCCGCACCCTTGCTGATTGACCCACGACACTGGATCTTCGTTCAAGTCATTTACGTTTTGTGTACTTTGATGATGCTCATTTTCCTCCCTAACCAGTCCGACTCGTCCTCGTCCCCTCCAATGGTTAGTACCTCTTCTAACTCCTCGACATGTTCGTTCAAAGTGACCCAATTTTCGGCATGAATTACATGTTGCTCCCCTTGCAGGAAGCTCGCAATGTGATCCAGGGTAAAATTTGGTGCGTCGCAATTGTAACACCTCCGATTATTTCCGCTTCCTCGACTACTACTTGATCCTTGGGTGTATCCTCCACGTCCGCGACCTCGAAAAAATCCTTGTCCCCTTCTTATGTTACTTACCGGTTCTTGTTTTATTGAAATAGCCGGAGCTGTTGAAGCTGGTTTTCCCCGGATATGATTTGTATGCGCGCTCCCCGCGTTCGTATGACAATGCGATTCGGTAGACTTCTTCAGGTAATTTAGTTGATCGTGATAATTCTCGTTGGCAATCCGACTCACGCATATTCATAATGAAAATGTCACGAACATTTTCGGCCGCATTTGCAAAATCACATCTACCTGCTAGAGCGCTTAGTTCTGCATGGAACTTTTCGAACGTTTCATTCTCACGTTGTTTTCTTCCGTAGAAAAGACCCCGTTCATGCGTTACATTCCTCTCTCTTTGGAACACATTTTGCATCTCATCTAGAACTTGTGGGTTCAGTTTTAATGTTAACCGTCGGTTTCCGTGCTTTGAATATCCGTTGCGCCTCGTCTCCGATACATAGATATAGATTAGACTTTAACTTCTTTTCCGACTCGAGACGGTTTTTCCCATTTACTTCTTCAGGCAACGCCCCGACAGCCGCCGCATTTAGAGTACTCGCAAAATAGAAATCATCGGGATCAATATCGTACTTTGCTATCATCCCCCAGTGAAACTTAATTATCCACTCCTCCCAATAGACTGGAGGTTCCGGTGTTCGTGCTTCCCAAAATGCTACAATGTTTAATGGATTTTTCCCTCCTCCTTTTTTCTCTGCTGGCTGCGCCATGTTAAAGTCGTATGTTTGGAATATCAAAAGATTGTGAATAAGTTGTATTTTTAGTTCAACTGTTAGGCATCAAATCGAAATCTTACTGAACTGTTTTATTTCAGATCAGAACGGACGTTGGAGATCACAAGGTCAAAGGAGCAGGTCTCCAGACAAAGAAACAATTGATGGCATTTACATAAACTTAAAACTGGTCCCTATCTCAATTTGCATCTACTAACGCGTTAAAAGCAAATTAATATGCCTCAAAAACTATCCGCGATTAGATTTAGGCGAGCTATTTAGTCTCATTGATGCGTTTTAATATGCAAAATAAACCTGTATACTTTTTAAAAACAGCGGTTGCGGATAATTTTTGTTTCTAAAATCTCAAAATATTATATCAAAACTACTTAATGAACGTTGAAAGTCAGTGCGTGAATACTCAGAGCTTATCCTTGGTACGAGCAGTTTTGTTCCGTGTTTAACTTCAATACAAACTAGATTTGCATAACAATTTACAGATTTAACAATACACTGCTAATATTTCAATGTAAAAATTCAGTAAGAGCTTTCTTAGAAAACTTAAGATTCGGCTGTCACATTGTTTGTTAAATTGCCCCCAAAGTCTTGACCAAAAAGCTTCCACTGCATCTGGCCTGTTTTTTGTTCTAACTTTCGAAGAAAACGGAATATTCATGCTCGGTGTGGTTAACGGAATATTTATGCTCGGTGTGGTTTTTTTATTTATTCAACTTTAACCGATCGAAAATAATTTTCAACAAAAATGTTTAACACCCAACTTAAGATATCGACTTCATGGGTTCAAATGTAATAAGATATATCACTTCCGATTATTTTTTTGGAAAGTTATGGGGGTTTGAAAATTGTCCAATTTGCCATGTTCTGGACTAATTTATGCGGGTTTTGCAGAATTTATTCATATTGCTGAAAGCGTAACGCGAATTACTTATGCGTGGCGAATAACCCCGCACAACAAAATCGTTCCAAATTGAATTGAGGCTAGCTAATTGGTCATTAATTTCGTACCACTCAAAATTTTTACACTAGATATTGTCAAAATGTATAGATTTTGAGTATTTTCCCCCAAAACTTACTCGATATAAATTAAGGGACAGTCGGAACATTCAGGGCTTTGCCCTGATATACGAGCAGTCTTGTTTTTTTTTCAAATTCGATCAGTTCAATGTCTTAGGAAGAATGTTTCATTCAAGTCTTTTTGATCACAAAAAGGAGAACATCAATATTTGAATTACACGGATAAAAATAAATAGAAAAATAGAAACAAGGTTTGCATTTTGCGCTTACCAGCCAAGTATACACTAAGAACCAGTTATTATAATCTACATTAAATCTAAGCATTATCACCATTCCTTCATTGCATTTCGATTCAATTATTTAAAATTTATACACACTCAACTCATTTTTCTCAGTGATTTGTCCATACCATTTGTCTCTCAAGTTCATTATTATTATTATGAATTCTAATTTGTACTTCCTTGATAGAAAATATTTATAGACTTTGCGTATGCAAGGTCAAAATTGGTTTAAAAAATATGAGAGCAAATGGTCAGGGTTGGCATGGATTATTTATTTGGCACATATTTCGCAATTCAGATGGCATAAAATAGCCATAAATGAGGCAGTTGCTATAATTTATGCTGAATTTATAATGAGCTCCGATGAATAGCTGCAAGAGAAAACCTCCCCTTCGCTTTAACAATTGATGCAATTTAAATAATTGCACCACAAAAACGCCTTAAACTCTATTGTAGAGAGCCAATAGCGTAAGATTTGAATCAGTCTTTTTTTCGATCCCAAAAGAACCCTAAAATCAAATATATTGCTCAATTGGAGAAACAATTTCAACAATCACAACCATTTTGCCTCCAGATACCGAAACAGATAACAAAACATAGCATCTAATTTGAGCTGAACTAGAAAAAACGAGCCTTTAAATTAGCAGTACAATTATTCTCCAAAAACCAAACTTGACAAAGTATTTTTTATATCTGTTCAGTTCATTTGAAAAACTAATTTCATCTTGAATGAATACCGAATCTAAAAAACGATCTTTAAGCATCGATGTTACAAAAATAGAGAAGAGAACGTTCACTTCAAATCAACAAAAATAAGCATGGGTATATATTGCACAGAAAAGACTTTTGAGGGAAATATTATTGCAAAAGGATGGTATCAAAAAAAGCAAGACAGTTACCCGAAATTTCACTCCCACTTGTAATTAAAAATTGCCCAAAACACTGTCTTAATTAAACTAATTCTGGCACAATTTAGACGCATGCTAACTTGATAAGGTAAGGAGTCAATTAAACGGGTAACTTAAGATTGGTATGGAAAGCACATAACTATCTTCAACTAATTGACAACCTTCGACCAAAAAACAGCAAATAATATACAAATTGACATTAAATTTACAAGCACAAAGCAATTCAAGACGGATACAAGCTGGAAACAATTGTTAGTAAGCAAATTCTGTTCTTATCTACTCATGCAAATAAATACAGCTCTAAAATTTCGAGAATCAAGAGAACTTCCTGATGTTTTTAACGCACTATCTGGGAAGAGGGAAGAGATTTTATAGGTATTTGGTTTCATCATACCATTCATGTTACACAAATCATGCCTTTCTAACCAGTCTTCAATAAATCACCAAAAATGAAATTAACGTTAAGTAAAAAAACTTCAGCCACTTTGAGTTTTCAAAACTTTCTTCGGTTGTCACTGATGCATCATTTTTGAATCCAATCGCTTTGTATTCTAATTATGTGTACTTTTCCATTTAAATAGTCGTCATTGTATCTTTTACTAAGATGTTGACAACTGCGTGCATGAATCGTATTAAAATAGTTGGTACTGTAGACGTTTGACCCAATTTTGTGACCTCTGCCTTGACCTGATCCTTCCTCCTCCTCTTCCCCCTGCAGCTCTACTTGGCTAGTATCTTGGTGGCCCGTTTATTGGCCTCCTCTATCCTGTTCTTGTTCAGATTGGCCTTCTCGTTAACCCTGTCCAGCTGTCTGTTCTGACTGTCGATCTCGTTGCCCATGTCAGTGGCCATGTGTTTCAGATTTGTGATCACCCCACTCACCGCATTGATGTTCTCCTCCATCTCATCCTCGCGCGCGTCATTTGTGATTCTAATCAGAATAAAAAGTTATTTTTTTATCCTAATAAACAAAAACTGTTTCAATAACGCTTGTAGCTAATTGCAATAGTAATCATACATATTTGTTCTCCCATTAAAATTATTTCGAATAACTTTCTCGCTGAGGCCGTCCAATAATTCAGAAACTTCAGACCTTTGTCATTAAAAATAACTCAAATAATAAATTTAACAAGAAAAGTTCGCTGTGCAAGTAGCACAGAATAATCCAATCAGATACATCATTTGTTTTTTTTTCTTTGACGGAAATCGGTGATCAAAAAAGTAAAATGTTATTCATGGGAAGTGTCCATTTTTCGACTATTTAAGACAAGAGTTTGCTTTTTACTTTAAAGATGATATCTTAAATAATTGCCAATTTATTTTCATGAACATAGCATTGCGAGCTAGCATACAGAAGATGGGATGAAAGCCACTATGTAATCATTTGGAAGAAACCCAACAAAAACTAAATCTTGAGAAAATTCATAACTTCATCTCGCATAATGTTCAATTTGAGGAACGTGATGAGGACCATCACCAAAAAGGCATTCAAAATAATTTAAAGGGCTGCAACTGAGCTGAAAATCGTTGGGTAGATGTCAGTTGAGCTGAAAAAAAAAGTTTCCGTACAAAAAATAGAGCTGTTATGTTTTCAAATTCAAACTGTATATGCCCTCACTGTTTTACGAGATGACGCTTAAATTTCAATCTCCAAAATTATGTAATACTGAAAAAAAAATGAACAGAGACCTGAATAATAGACAGGATCTAGACAAACAGGGCTGGTATCTTAACAATATTTGCATGCAGCTACTAATAACAAGTCCATAAAAATCATTGAAAAAATATACTCTAAAGAATTTCGAAAAT
Source organism: Symsagittifera roscoffensis (assembly GCF_963678635.1). Classification (NCBI taxonomy): domain Eukaryota; kingdom Metazoa; phylum Xenacoelomorpha; order Acoela; family Convolutidae; genus Symsagittifera; species Symsagittifera roscoffensis. The sequence continues at coordinate 19,282,367 of NC_087066.1, read as the reverse complement.
CTCAATGATCCTTCTTCAATCGAAATAAGATGGAGAATTATACGATTTATTGAAAAGACGTAATTAATTTCCCATTTAAATTGTACGAAATTAAAATAACAAAAAAAAATTTCCAGCAGAAACTCTTTGCTTGATTTGTCTGAAAAACTATACCACCGACTTCCATAAGAAACAATTACTTTCATAAGTTTGAACGATCAAATTACATTGATGCCGAATAAAAGGTAGTTACTTTTCATGATGTCAAGTTTTCCTGATATTTATACCGTCTACGATTAAACAACCATTTCAAATGTCGACGCAGAGCTCCGATTTATGTCATTAACCTGTCTAGAGAATGCCATATATCAGTTGCTTTATGTTTATTCAAACTTCGTCATTTTTTTACAAATCTTTTCGTTTATGTTTTCACATATTTTTCCACTTTCCATGAAGATCTTCAATTTGTAAATTCATTCAATACAACCGGCAGTGCTTTCTAACCCAAATTGGTTCGTTAGCTGTCCCCTCGCTGTTTCTGGTGCTTCATGTCATAACTTTCGTTTCTGCATATTTACCATTAACAATGAGAAAAAAAATCTTCTTTAAATAATCAGTTGATAACCCTTTCTGAGAAATGAAAACGCACACTTCCTCATTTAAGAAAAATTTCAGTATTGTTACTGAAAGGCCTCAGTATGAATATATAATTTGGCAGTTACTTAGGACTTCTTTTTTTGCTTTGCACTTGGTTGCTTACAGTGCGCCGTCTTTAAGGACTTAGAAGTAATACGCCTTTTGAGTGGAAGTGATTTTCCCCACTGATCACAATTCTTTCCCCGATTCTGTCTGTCAAGCAAATCTGTCCATGACTTCAGAAGTTATAACTTGCACTTAGAATTGATTATCCAACACTCTCTCTAATCAAGCATTTTCTCCGTCATCTGAGAAACAAGGAAAATTTGAAGTAGTTTTGGAGCAAAAATTACATGACAACATTCAGATTACGTAAACTAGTATCAGAACAAGTTTCAGTTTTAGTTGAAAAATGATCAGCTCTGGCATGAATTAACTTTTTCAGCGGTCCATTGTCACAAATTGGACTCAAAAAATAGTCAGCTTGTTGTATCTGAAAATACTTTCAAGTCGTCAGCTTATCTCAACGCTTACGCACAAAGCAAGCTTTTTGCTCGACAATACTTCAAACAGAAAATCACAGTAAGGTAAGAATGTTACAATAAAAAATCACAAGAACTGCGTATATTTATACTGTATACACGTGATTTTGCACCATAAGCTCTACATTCGTTTTTTTAAATGCATAGTCACAGCGGCTAGAAATTTCAGTTACCTCGGAGCTATAGAAAATACAAGCGCATTCCTATCCAATTTCGTCACTTTTATATTGCCATTTAAATCAAATTTGAAAACTTTCCAAGTTTATTCTTATTTGAACAAATTTCATTGAGCAAATAAAATTTCAGCGCCGCTTGGCAACCAGAATGAAGGTTTTCATAATCAAAATCTTCCTGCTACTTGCTTTGCAAACTGGAGTTCTTGTGTCAGCACAAGGAAATGAAGACACGGCACCACAGATTGTCCACACAGAAAATCAAAAACAAGTCAATGTTGAAACTGATGAAGAAATCAGAAACTCTCTAACGGAAGTTTTGAGTGATGAACCTATGATTCAGGAACCAGTCGATGCGAAAGGACCGCAAGATGAACCACAAGGTTCCTCTAAGACTCTATCACCAGCACCAACTTCTGAGCAAGAAGCACTAGAACAAAGTTCCATACCAGCATCAAAGTCTACGAAGACAGACGTAGGTGCTGTTCTAGTGGGCACAGCATCTACTGGTATTCGAGTTGAGAATGACCAAGCAAATGTTGAGATTTCTTCTGAAGGCGAAACTGCACTTAGGCCGCCACCAAAGGAAACTGAAATTCCTCCTGAAAATGCTGATATTCATAGGCATCCAGAGAAACCCTCAGAACCAATTCTTCATCTTCCAGTGCAAGATAATATATATAAAATACAGGTGGAGGAGAAATCTGAATCAGGGGTTGACGAGAAAACAGCCGCTCCAACTCAAGAGAAACAGGACGGAGCGACTGCCGAAGAAAACAGCGAAAGTGAAAAAGACATTACTGGAGGCGTCAATGTACCTAAAAACAAAGAAGACGAAGTCAAAGCAAACGAAGCCAATAAGGTACAAAGCTACGAAAACGAAATAATGAAGAAAGAAGGCGAAGAGAAAAATGACAACAAAGACTTCGGTGACCTTTACGTAGATTTCGACTACGATGATTGGCATGATTTTTTCAACGAACTCGATCTACAAGGCGATTACCACTATGACTACTCCAAAGATCAGGAAAATCATAAAGATGGCGATGATTCGGATGACGAGGACTATGACTACTGGCTCGGAATTGGGGGTTATGACGAAGACTACAAATATTATGACTATGATTATGCAGGCAATGATTTTAAATGGCGATGGCTTATCGATAATGATTACGACTACGAGGATGAATCAGGAGAGAATTGGAACTCCAAAACTGATACTCCTAAATTCCAGAGCAAAAAAGCGGGCGATTCAGGAGCGTTCATTGCACACTGGGCGTTGTTCTCTATTCTACTTGTTGGGACTGGACTGTTCTGCTATATTGTGTTCAAGTACTATTACGGATACAGAATCAGTAAGTTGAAAACTAGCATGTCTGCTACAAAACGTTATTTATACGCAAAAAATTATGAACTATTTCTATTTTTGAGGCGCATACGACTAATTTTTTACCATCTAAAACATACCTTGCTGAAGGTTCCCAAATTAGCAAACTAATCAATCAATATTTTCAACGCATTTCAGCGGAGACGTTTCTTCACTTTATTGCCCTCATAAATTATAGTTTAATCAAATTTATGGCTTCAAAAAACATCATTCCATGCGCATTGAGTCTCAAAATTAAGCAGGATCAATCGTATATAATTGTCATTGACAATAAAACAGCGGGACTAACATCATAAAACTACACCATAAAAATCAAATTATGGCATATTTCTTCCGTTTAGAAGGTATATTAAGCTGGGTGCTTTTGTATTTCAGCTCACACTCCACTGATTTTGACGGGAGTGAATTCGGATGATGACAACAGCTACAGTGACAGACGCCCAATTGTCTTCTTTGGAGATGACGTGGGAAAACATGCGTGAATTAAAAGACTCAATGATCACAAGACTTATTGAACAAAAGACTGTAATGGATGTTTCAAAATTTTAACTATTCTATGAAGTAATAACAATCTATGAACTAGACTTAATTAAAATGCTTAATTTCTTACAGAATTCTAAATAGAGAATTACAATAACAATTAGCACACGAAAAAGCAATTAGTTATTGTTCCTAACATTGAAATTTTGTATTCACGTGTTTTAGTTTTTCTTTTTCTTCCTGGCAAAATCAGGTACCACAAATAATCATCGAAAAATGTCGAGTGACACATCATATTAGAGTCCTTTCAATGGTGATTCGATGGACATTTTAAAATTTTGAAAATATTTCTGTCGAGAAAAACCTGTTTGAAATTTTTGACTTTTGGTAATTTCGAGAGAATAAGGTAAGCGAGAAGGCTTAAAATAGCTTATTTATGCTTCATTTAGGCCGTGAAAACGTAGCTATACTCGAGTAAAGTTAGTTTCTCGAGTTTTGTTTGCGCCATTTTGGGAATCGAAAACTTTTTTTTTTTTCAAAATTCAAATAGAGCCTGAAAACAAAATCAAAAACTCTGAGTTAAGACAAAGATTTACTTCTGGTAAATGGGTGAAAAAAACTATTTCAACACAACGATTTGGTTAATCCAGAGTCGATGTACTGCCAAAGATTAATTTAGCAATGCTACAGTAGGCACTAACTATAAACCACGGAGCCTGAATAATCACAACTGCAGAATATTTTCATTCTTCCGACCATTCAAAAATTGGAACCACTTTTGTAACTGATAGAGCGCAATTTTCCGTATCATTTCATTTCGAAATTCAACCAGCAAAAAAAAATCTAGTTCACAGAAAACATAAAAGTGTCAATGAAGACAAGAAAACCAAAAAAAAAGAGGATAGACTTTTTTGGGAAGATTTTTCAACTTTCGAGGAAAAAAAATTTTCAAGAATATTTAATGATTGGCATTATTTTTTCATAAAACTAGCCCAATTCGAACTATAATACACAGACAGTTGGAAAAATTTCAATGAACTCAAGGGATCACCTTGCGTTCATTGACTCTTTTCTAACAGTCTGTTGGCTGTTTCAAATGGAGTCTCATGTTGGCTATTTCCTCATTGAAGGCTCCTAAAAATCATATAACTTTATCGTGATGTATTTTTGTGATGATGGAATACATGATGGACTTTTTAAAGATTGACTTGTTTGAAAAAATACTTCAACTTTTTAAGTCTCAAAGAGCAAAATACATCACTTTAAAGCTTTTTGAGTTTCCAGATACTGTTATGTTTGCCACTTTTGATGAAATAACCCAATTTGCAAAAAAAACTTAGTCAATGGTATTTTTTTTCCGCTGGAAAACCCAAAAATTAAAATCCACTTGATCATGATGATGATTATTCCCGCGTTTGAAAGTAACCATTTTGGTATATCATAGAATTAACAAGAGGGTGAAAAAAGTTAACTCGAATACAATACTGAAACCTAATAAAGAAAACAGGGAACACGGCCCCCCGTGCGGTACCCAACTACCCCCATCAATCGAAGGCCTTGACATTTGGCGCTCCTGAAATCAGACACTAGTCAACACCCCGAAAAACTGCAGCTAACTTGCAACAAAACGGACATTCCTGCAATATCAAGTTTGCATCCAAAAGCTTTATTAAAACTCATATGCTAAACCGATGTAAAGGCAATGGGGAGGTAGAATGTATGAACACTGTTTGATAATGCAAAGGACAAGTTGGACTCTTAGGCGCCCTAGTTCTTCAACCACGCCACTAAACAATCAAATCTCAGCCTTTCGCAACATCATAAGTGCATATAAAACATTAAAATTGTTCCGCCTCTTTCTGCTGGTTCCTTCGTTTCTTGGAATCTTTTCGGGGTTTTCTTCAAACCAGGTCTGCTGGGATTATCAAGGTTTCTCTGAATCTTTTGAGTTCTAAAGTTGAACGTTGATGAAGACCACGATACTGCTTGACAAGATCAGGTTTTTTTCCTTTTTCGGGAGCAGATTTTCAATGATAGGCATTACTTCTATAATGTCATGTTTTTTGGCTGCCTTCAAACCCGAAAAAATATCGGCTGCTCCGAATCAGTTGCAGTACACCACTCTTTTGATTTGTTTTGAAAACAATGTTAGCGTTTCCACAACTTCTGTTCCTAAACTTTGTAGTGAAGTTATTGCTGCTGTGTTTTGTTAGGGAGTTATAGATGACGTCGTGCCAGATAATAATTCCCTGTTTTATTCAGAGCGTGACTGAGAAGAAACTGGATCGTTTTTTTTTCTTGTTGATTTTGTTGTCCGGGAATTGTAATGACTCGGTTCTTCAATTCACGTTGTTTTCTCTGTGCTGGGTCTGGAGAGCGTGATGTAGAGAGCTAGCTCCGATAATTATTAAGGACTGGTAGGAAAAATTCTTTTTACGGTTGTTTTAACCGGACCCGATTGAGTTAATATTTTATACGTACGTGTTAATTTTTTAATGGTACCTTTAAATGAGCAAGAAAAATAGGTTTGGAACTAAGAGGCCGAGAGTGTTTAAAACTACGTACAAACGATTGAGCAGAAGAATGTAGGCATAAAAATTGTAGCAGAAAATCAAGGCACAGAAGTTCATTAATAAGCAGTTTTGCACGAAGGAAACTTCAAAATAAGTTTTGCACTCATAATCCTAAAACTATTCACACCAAACTATTACTCGAAATTTAGTTGGCGGGATAAAGACCAAAAGGTGGCGAATGTCGAATTATTGACACAAGGGAACAAAAACTTAGAAAATTCGCAATTTGAAAATAAATGAATCCTGTAAAAATTCTTTGAATTTCCGATTCTTTTATGACAAACAATTTTTTCATAATTTTAACTCAAATAGAGAAAACTGGATAAATCGGCAGTTTTTTTGTAAATTTCGCTAACAAACTTTAAAATTATAATCTACTTTCCAAATGAGAAGTTAGTTGATCACGTTTTTCATGACCTTTATACTTTTGCTGTTCGATAGTGGATTTTGCCTTCCTTTCAATAGAGGAAATGAACTGAACTTGAAAAAAATCAAAAGTCAAACGAGTGATGAAAAAAAAACAAAAAAAAATATGTGACCTAAATAAGTTTCTTCAGTTAAATCAATTTCGATCGTTTCTTGAGCTTTCCGAATTCAACTGAAAACAATTACACACTAGGCTATACTTTTTTCCTTCCATTTTGTGAAGTGGTTGCAGCAATACGTGCTGTGCTTTCAGGATAACTTCATATAAACTTAACTGGGAGAGGTTGCAACAACAAGCAATTATTCAGTCAATTCTTTTGACGGTCTACGAAACAGCGACTATATTTAAAAGAGATCTAAGATAATCAGAGTCACCTAATCGATCATTTAAAAACACAACATTTCATCAAAGAAGTGACACTCAAGTCACATACAGTAATGGATCAATTGTGGAAGCAATTCATGAAAAATTTAATAAAACAAGGAAGCAATAAAAATTGTTCGTGTCACTTTGCACCTCGAGAGGCAATATGTGGGCAAGATGGCTGACACTCGCCTCTATTTGTAACTGAGACCAAAAATTGTTTTAACTTTTTTATTCAATTAAGTGTTTTCGTTTTCTCAGTTATATGAGAAAAAAGTCCTTTTCTCAGCTATATGAACTTGCTAATTTGCTAACTCACTTTTTCTACCAAATGCAAAATTAGAAGTAAGAAACGTCTGATTTATACTTACAAATAAAATCAAAAATATAAAAAATTTATCTTTACAATTTGGATATAAATCAGGAATGTCGCATTTCACTAAAACTCTTCGGTTTAATTTAAAAATATATATACATCAACTCTATTATAAAAAATTATTAATTTGGATAGATAATTACATTTATGATAAATACACTTCTTAGCTTGGCTATAACTGATAACTAATTTGACTTCATCCATTCTATGAACAGCTTCAATACATCTCCACTCGTTCCCCAATGCAAACCCCACCCTTCTGGTCCATGGCCATAGTTATGGATTATGGGCAACTTTTTATGTCCACTCTTTACTGTCCAAAATTCCATCTCTACCCTCGGACCTGTTTTCCTCAAAGGCCTATGGCCGACCATATCTTCAATGAACTCTGCTTTTCTCAATGATGGAACAAACTCGCAACACTTTTCAAAATATTTATCTTTTAGATCATAATCGATGCTCCAATCCACTACACCCTCTTGGTAACACCCCCCTACAGTAACCGTACCATCACTACCTGTCAGAATATATCCAGAAAAGTCTATCTGCAAACTCTGACTGATCCAGGGGGCATGGACAACCGTAACTTGACCTCTAACCGGAACCATAAGGTCATCCTTCAATAACTCTTTAGCAGACATTGCCGAACAATTAATCACTATATCATAAGTCTCGCTCAGTTCCTCGAAACTTTTCACTTTTATCCCAATTTCGAACTTACCGCCCATTTTTTTGATTTCGCTGATCATCCATGGCATATAAATTCGCGGTCGACACATGAAATTTCGGTTTAAATTGGCGTACAACGTTTCTGTCGGAATTTCGGCGTGCGGGTATAAAGCTTGAATTTGGTCTTTCTCCAATCGAAACGATACTGGAACAATGTCGTCAAACAATATATTAGATCTTTCTTCTTTCGGTTCAAATTTTAGTAGAAAGCTAGAAGAAATTCCACGTTCCCATTCCTCTCCTTTCGCTATTACTTCCTCATAATAGATTCGTGTTTCTAGAAACCATCGTTTCAGTTTTTCCGTCATTTCTGGACTAGATCCGTATTTTTCGTCTGGTCGCCATAATCCAGCGGCTACTCTACTAGTAGTTTGTTCATAACTGTACTCCGAAATAACCGTCAATTCGACTTCGCATCCAAATTGACACAGAATTCGGTAGGCACTTGATAGCCCAGAAATTCCGCAGCCCAAAACCGCTATTTTTGGCATTTTTTCCGGCTATGACTAGCAGCTTGACTATTTTGTCTTGGATGTGTACTGATAGCTTGAAAGTTTTTAGCTTGCTATGTATTAGGCAGTTGTTTCCAGGATAGCTTTTTGATATCAGGGTAAAATTGAGATTGTATTCGACTAATCGGATTTCTTGAGGTCAAAGAGTAGCATGATAACATTCTCTTTCATCTGGAACGCAGGCAACTTCCGGTGATTTTAGATAACGCAGGTAAAATTTTGACAAAACTTAGATCGAAAGTTTCAATTAGCTTTGGTTAAAGGTCACAACTATGTTTTGATCACTAATTGAAACTGAACGTTAGGAGTCAAACTCAACTCAATATTTATGAACGTAAACTAAGATGATGTGTAAAAATGATTATAGAAAATCAAAAGACACCGCACGAAGTGACAAAATAGCCTCTCAAAAAAGAAGTACCAGTAGCGTAAACCTGTTGTAAAGGCCATTTAAATCACGTCTTAGATATACAAAAATTATTTGATCTTCAATCTAGGCGTATTTTGTGATTAAAAAATAATTCATTTTATAACAACATAACTAGAGGCCAACTAAAGCTGGAAATACCTGTTTGATAATTTTAGAATATTTTGTATTGATGCGGGATGGAAAAAGTAATTTCAAAATTTTGGAGACAAGTTAAAAAATTGCAAAAAACGGTCAAAAAAGTATAGTTTGATTTTTGCGAAAAACATTTGAGCGTAGCCGCTCATGCCGGAGAGCTTCCCACAACCCGTTCTACTCATTGGAACCAAAATCTCAGATATGGGAGGGTAGTTTCCGAGAAAAGTCGAAGAGTTTGAAAAAAAGGTCGAAAAGTATGATTTTTCCGAGGGTAATAATTTTTCTCTTTAAAAAATGGGCTAAGCCGCTAAAACCGGGAACCTTCCCTCAACCCGTGTTTTCCATTGAATCCACAATCTCAGATTTGGGCGGGTAGTTTTCAAGAAACGTCAAAAAGTTTCAAAAAAGGGTTTAAAATCGAGAATTTGAACTTTTCCGATAGTCTTAAGTTCTTGTGTTTAGACGTAACCGCTTATGCAGCGGAGCTTCCCACAACCAGTTCTACTGGGGCAGTACAACAGTGCCGAAAAAAATTTGTTCAACAGTGCCGAAAAATGAAAAAACACTTGAAAGCTTGAATTACTGTTTATAGCATATAATACACTAAATTTTCCAATAGTTTTCAAGGTTTTGATTTCTCAATGCATAGGCTCGCTTCTATGCCTGCCGCTATTTGCTCCTTTTTTTCTGTCTTCTTTCTTAGCTTTCCGTGGAATGCCTCCAATATGAAAAGATTTCAAGGCAAGTTTCGACATTTTTTTATTCTCGCATCAGTTTTCGGATCAAAACACAAAACTTTGGATGAAATCGCCCTATTTTTTTTGTTCCAGATATTATGCCAATTTTCACAATTATTTGTGGTGGTGAGTGAAGCTGGTATTTCATACAAGTTCCATAGTTTTAATGGATATTGTCCATTGAGCCAAGACAAAGTTTTTTGAAAATACTCAAAAAAAGTGGAAATTTTTGCGATCGTACTTGATTCGCGAGTAGTTTGTTCTGACCAGGCCGATAGGAAAATAAAGCAATGCAAACGTCAAAAAGTTTCAAAAAAGGGTTTAAAATCGAGAATTTGAACTTTTCCGATAGTCTTAAGTTCTTGTGTTTAGACGTAACCGCTTATGCAGCGGAGCTTCCCACAACCAGTTCTACTGGGGCAGTACAACAGTGCCGAAAAAAATTTGTTCAACAGTGCCGAAAAATGAAAAAACACTTGAAAGCTTGAATTACTGTTTATAGCATATAATACACTAAATTTTCCAATAGTTTTCAAGGTTTTGATTTCTCAATGCATAGGCTCGCTTCTATGCCTGCCGCTATTTGCTCCTTTTTTTCTGTCTTCTTTCTTAGCTTTCCGTGGAATGCCTCCAATATGAAAAGATTTCAAGGCAAGTTTCGACATTTTTTTATTCTCGCATCAGTTTTCGGATCAAAACACAAAACTTTGGATGAAATCGCCCTATTTTTTTTGTTCCAGATATTATGCCAATTTTCACAATTATTTGTGGTGGTGAGTGAAGCTGGTATTTCATACAAGTTCCATAGTTTTAATGGATATTGTCCATTGAGCCAAGACAAAGTTTTTTGAAAATACTCAAAAAAAGTGGAAATTTTTGCGATCGTACTTGATTCGCGAGTAGTTTGTTCTGACCAGGCCGATATGAAAATAAAGCAATGCAAACGTCAAAAAGTTTCAAAAAAGGGTTTAAAATCGAGAATTTGAACTTTTCCGATAGTCTTAAGTTCTTGTGTTTAGACGTAACCGCTTATGCAGCGGAGCTTCCCACAACCAGTTCTACTGGGGCAGTACAACAGTGCCGAAAAAAATTTGTTCAACAGTGCCGAAAAATGAAAAAACACTTGAAAGCTTGAATTACTGTTTATAGCATATAATACACTAAATTTTCCAATAGTTTTCAAGGTTTTGATTTCTCAATGCATAGGCTCGCTTCTATGCCTGCCGCTATTTGCTCCTTTTTTTCTGTCTTCTTTCTTAGCTTTCCGTGGAATGCCTCCAATATGAAAAGATTTCAAGGCAAGTTTCGACATTTTTTTTATTCTCGCATCAGTTTTCGGATCAAAACACAAAACTTTGGATGAAATCGCCCTATTTTTTTTGTTCCAGATATTATGCCAATTTTCACAATTATTTGTGGTGGTGAGTGAAGCTGGTATTTCATACAAGTTCCATAGTTTTAATGGATATTGTCCATTGAGCCAAGACAAAGTTTTTTGAAAATACTCAAAAAAAGTGGAAATTTTTGCGATCGTACTTGATTCGCGAGTAGTTTGTTCTGACCAGGCCGATAGGAAAATAAAGCAATGCAAACAATCGTAGGACTATTCCGCGACATTTATGAAACGGAAATAACAGCCCAAATGCTGAGCTTCGGGAAAAACTTCGCAAATTGCTGCAGTAAATGTTTTTCCTTAATCAGTCAAAAAAAATCAGGGAAATTCGTCCAATTTTTTCACATGTACAAGAAAAACTAATAAGAATTTGTAAGATTCTTAAAGACTTGCTTGAAAGGAAAGCGAAAATTGGAGGAATGTTTTGGTTTTCAAATAAACCAAAAATCGAATAAATTTGAAAAAATGGCTCTGACGCTGCTTTGAAAGTTCTATCGGCCAAAACTGTATCGCAATCCGCACGATTTGCGAATTTTCCGGAAATTTGAAATAAGATTTTCGTCATTTTCAGAATTTTTTCGACATCTTCATAAATTTCAGACAAATTTTGTGAATGCTCAATTTCGACAGCTGAAAAAATTTTTTGGCGAATTTCCGCAGATTTAGTGTAATCGTCGATGGTTGTGAATAGCTGGACAATTAGTTATTTCGTTCAAACTAATATCAAGGGCGGTTGTTGCCTAACAATTTTTCTCAACTCAAATGTAAAAAACTTTAGTTTTTGTTGTTTTGTTTTTTCTCTAACGATAGCCGGCAATATCTAAGTTTCGGGAACCAGCCCTTTTTGAAGGAACAAATTTGAACATATTAAGTGCGGCAATCAAAAATTAAACGGGAATCAATTAAGTGAATAGCAAAAAGCAATTAAAAATTCAGAGCAAAAAAATTTGCACCTTGGACGTTTTGGCGCCAAAATAATTGACTTATTTGCAGTTTCAGACATTTTGGCGGCAAAAACGAGTGATTTTCTTTGTTATTTAGCTCCAGTCATTTTCCGCTCTTTAGAAATTGCGTTTAAATTATTTTGAAATTTTCCCGCATTTTTCCATATTGCTGTACTTAAGTACTGTTGAACGCCCCCGTTCTTGACAATGAAACCAATATCTGAGATTCGGGAGGGTAGTTTTTGAGAAAAATCAAAAAGTTTCAAAAAAGAGTCAAAAATTCGAATAATTGACTTTTCCGAGGGTCATAACTTTGTGTGTTAAAAAACTTTGTGCGTAATTGTTTATGCAGAAGAGCTTCTCGCAAGCCGTTCTACACAATGAAACCAAAACCTCAGGCTCTGGAGGGTAGCTTTTTAAAAAAAATCAATAAGTTTGAAAAACGGTCAAAAAATCGAAAATTAGACTTTTTTGGTGGCCATAATTTTTTGCGTACAAAAAAAATGGGCGCAGCCGCTAACCTAACACAGGGAAGCTTACCACAACCTGTTCTGTCAATTGAACCCAAAATCTCAGATATCGGTGGGTAGTTTTCGAGAAAATGTAATAAATCCAAAAATATGGGTCAAAAATTCCCCCCACACTTTTTCGAAGGCTGTAAAAAGTGGGGTTAATTAGAGAGAGTCTAATAAATTACGCAGCATGCGATTGGTACCACTTTTTCAAAAATCGGAAGAGTAGTTTTTGAGAAAAACTAAATATTTGAAAAAAGAGAAAATGTTTTCCAAAGCGTGTCAAAAAAAAAACCGATCCCAATAATTTTTTTCATAATATCTGTTTTTATCAAACAGGAATTGGCGAGAAATCAAAAGTTCAGTTTTCGAACTCAGAAGAGAAGCAAATTAGACAAAATTTCAATTTTCGTGCTTGAATCCGTATTTGAATGGGTCAACTCTCTGAGAACAAGCTTACCCTAAAAATGTCATCCTTAACCCAATGTACACAGTATTTATAGTAAGGCTAGGTAGCTGCTGATTAATCCTTAATATGCAACCTATATAAACATCTAGGATAGTCAATTGATCAAATCGGGCGCACTGGGAACACAAGCTAGTCTCTATTGACCTTAAGGTTGCGCGCCAAAGCGGATGAATGTGAAAAAGGCAGTGTGTAATCATCTTCAGAACAAATCAGAGGCGCAAATAATATCTTCGGGTCACGTGCGCACACCTAGGGTAAATGGCGAGATTTCATTCTTCCTGTGTTGAATAGGTCAGAGCAGATTGTAAAAGGGAAAGGCAGGGGTAAATAGAATGGAGACTACTCTTTCATCAATTAGAGACACAAAATTGAGCGGGACAACTTGGTCCAATTTCAAAATCAGAGTCTTACCTTAGTGGTGTAAAAAGTGAGAAGTGGGTAATTTTCCCTTTGAGGTCGATACTCGCAGCACATATGGTACGCTTTAAAAGAGTATTGAACAGAAAGATTAACTGAAAGTAGATCAAAGAGATAGTGCCAACTTTTACACTCCTTTTCTCAGCATTTATCGCGCTCAGCAGACAAATTAAGGAAAGATTTATGATCCACTTTCTCGAAATTATAACCCAACCTTCCCCTCCAATCAAGCCAAGGATTTTAATACAAGGGCTACCAAACAGGGCCTGGGCACACGAGATCGTTGAACTATACCTACCGCTAAATATTAATAACGACGTTAATGTTAATTTAACTCCGTCGATGCGAACGAGTCGCCAATACTGTACAAATTATGCGCCCTTAGAGATAGACACCTCATAATGAGCTTTTTTGACAGACACCTCATAATGATTTCCATTTGTCCTGACAAAGTAATCATGGAATACAAGGGAAACTAGGATAGCCATCTTCTTAGTTCCAGTTAGAGATAAAAATGGTAATTTGTATTTGATCTACAGAGATTCTGTTTTTTTTTCTGATTCCACTAATCACTAAATATAAATCAAAGATGACAGAAGAAAAAGAAATAAATATGAGGATAAATCAGGATTTAAATAATATGGCACCTTAAGTAGTATTTTCTTGACCTGAACTAGAAAGACGAAATTTATGCGAATTCTTCTTCAACTGGTCAACATAGGTTCTGCTGCTCTAAAACTTTTTAAGCTCTCGATTAACTATCATAAATTTTCATGTAAATCGCATTCCTTCGCACCACAAGAACCGGTTCTTCAAAAAAAAAGAAAATAACTACCGGAGTGAGCTCCCAACTTAGCTGATTCTCTGGTATCTGATTTTAAAAAGTCATACAAAAAACCAGGGCCGAATCTAGGATTTTCTAGAAGGAGAGAGTGGGTCCAGCAGTGCCGCCTTCAAGTGGTGGACCCCACGTGCTGTTTATTTGGCCGTATATGGCACTACTATACCCTCCCCATACAGGGGTGCGCGGAAAGCATACTCTCCGGGTTTATAGTTTCGGAGCCTCCTAGGTCGATCGGGTCGCTCCGTCTATTAAATTTAATCCTACTCGTTCGTGCCGGCATTTACCCTGTCCCGGTCTAATTCTAATGCGCTCATTAGACCGGGCGGGAACAGACCCCAACCCTTTTCCTATACTAGCTATTCTTGCAAACAATACCGTTTAGTGCCAGGTATGTGGTTGGATCTATATTAAATGCAGCGGTCTTAAAGAGCTGGAGCACTAGGAATTTTTACTACCCCTCTTCTACTGAATCTTACATAATACCGCCTTCCATTGACTAAAAAAAATTAACCTAACTCGCAGGCCCATTACCAATGCCCCTCCAACAATAAATTCTCACCCAGCGATCACACCTCTTCTAACCAATCAAACTCCGCATTGGCGTCATGAATTAAACCCGCGTACCGCAATGAACCCCAATTAACCAAGCCAACCCCATTAATACCAAGTCCGGAACATTCTTTAATTAAACTGTAACGGTATCTCTGAGAAAGCACCCGAAATTGCAGCCTTATTATCTGAGTACTAGATCCACATCGAAGTTTCAAGAAACAGTTTAATTTAAAAAATGGCAATCAATGACTGGGCCTCACTAATACATTTATTGGAAAGGACCATTATCGAGAGGGAGATAGACACTATACTGCCGTTCATAACTCCCTTCTACACGAGGAACTAGAAATCGTGGAAGACGGAATTTTGGAGCCGCAAAGCGTACAAGTAAGTAGAGGCCAGCAACCAAATACTTCGTATCGCAAAGACATGAAAGCCTCCATTACAGCTCTTATCTGATGAAAACAGTATCGTCCTCGGTGACCGTAATGCCCGCTCCCCTCTTTATACTGCGGTATCTTCGAAGACCAATGTGGACCAGACTCGGAGTCCAAATAATTGAATCTACTTAAGCCCACTAAACCACTTATCATCAGACTAGGCTCCCATATAGTAGTAACACGTCAGCATCATCCCCAGAATTTTCCCTGGCCGTCCCGTCTGTTTATTAAATCTTTCACGGCAAATGCTTTTCAAGCTCGGCTCAGAATTTCTCCCAAGTTCAGTTACCGTACTAATTACCGTTCGCTCCCCGCAATTTTTTTTAATTAAAAAAAAACACACTGGAAAAGTTCTACCAAAAAAGTGAGAGTAGGTTTTAGCAAAGAAACCACTGAACAATGAAGCCCGATGTAAACGCCGCAGAAGAGACATTTCCTAGCATCATAATTGCTGCAGCACCTTATCAAATTCTTGCTGACCAGCATCGTTTCTTCATTTCGGCCCTCAATGAAGAAACAAAAAAACTTGCTCATCCAAGAGAACAAACCAGAATTTCAACTCCATCTTACCCTTTTTAAAATGTTTTAACTAAAGAGATCAAGGCCAAAACTTCTAAAGACAAAGAAACGCATTGGCGAGAATTTGTCCAGACTTTCAATCACCATACGTCGCCCAGTGAGTTCTGTTTCAAACCTACCCAAATTGATAGGAGCCCACCCGCATTGAATTGAAAAACTTCTCGACCGGTTGAAATTGCATATACTTTTAACGTGCAATTTACTAAACTAAAAAACCCACCCTAGTGACAAAGCTCAAAGAGCAACAAAGAGAAAAGCCCTGAAACTTAATCTCGAAGTCTCGAAGTTTTATTCCACTTGAAACTGAAAATAACATCAAAGCGGCGAAGCCCTCAAAAGCATTAGGACCGGATGGTCTATGCACAGTCCACGATAAACAAATGGGACAAAAAGCTTTATCATTTTTAACCAACAATTTAAATGTTTCTTTTTTTGAAAAAAAAATCCCTAATTTTGAAAAAAAAATTCAAAGATCTCAAAATTTCAGACTCGTCTATGGTCAATTTTAAGCCCAGCAGTCAAAATTATAAAATCTTTGATCCACCCATCAACATAGTTTCAGCCCGATGCATTCCACCATTACAATCATTTCCACTCTTGAATGTTTTTATCAGCGATGGTTTAACAACAATGGCCTCAAGTAGGACAATTTTAATCTCCCTCGTCATGACAATGTGCAGATGTATAAAAAAGGCAAAAGTCACCTTTGCCCTAGCAACCATCTTCTTGATACTCTTTATTGAAGAATATTATAATAAACACAAATTTTCCAGAAAAAATTAAAATTCAGATAATTTTCCAAAATTGCTAATCAACCACCAACAAACCAGCCCCCACAAAGCACATCCCAAGAAAGCCCAATAACACCTACAACTACAGACAATCCTCAAACATCAACACGCATTTCTTTTCAAGACAATCCATACGATTTATCAAAAGCTTTTGACCTGAACAGCCATTACAACCTCCTGAAAATCATTCATAGCACCAGCGTACCGGAAAGCCTAATTAAGTGGTTGTCAAACTACTTGAGTGGGCGTCAATCAAAAACGATGTCCAGGGACTCCCTTCCAAAACCGAGGATTGTTCGCACAGGCGTCCCGAGGTTCAGTTTTGTCCTCAACGCTTTCTTATTTGCAAGCGAACAGCCTCAAAAGCGCGCGCAGGTTATCGATCCTGAATGCGGTATCTAGGACACTATAAGAACACAAAAAATCTTCTGGTAACGAAATCTTCTGCACCGCAGGCAAATAAAAAAAACTAGTCCAAAAATGTGTTTCAGGGTACATTTTGGAAGATTTTAACCATATTATGGTATTTTCGGCGCGCGCTCCCATCAAAATTGAAATATAGTGGCACCAAA
The DNA here is from genome assembly GCF_963678635.1 of Symsagittifera roscoffensis. NCBI lineage: Eukaryota > Metazoa > Xenacoelomorpha > Acoela > Convolutidae > Symsagittifera > Symsagittifera roscoffensis. The sequence continues at coordinate 19,265,375 of NC_087066.1, read as the reverse complement.
GGCGCCTTTGGAATAAGTTCGCCTTCGGGCCGAACATGGATGTCATTAAATAGTACCAATGGGGCCCATTGAGTGGAGAGGGGATCAAATCTCTGAGCGGTGGGGGCTGGGGGTCCGAAGTTTGCTTCCTTCCCTAAATTCGCCTCTGCAAAAATCAAAGTTCCAGCGCTGAAAACCAATACCTCAGTGCTCTCTCATGTGTGAATCAGAGGAAAACCAAAAGTAAACTCAGGCCACCAAAAACTTCAATTAAATTTTTTGTTGCTATAATTAATTGAAGAAGACTAGTGGAATCTTATAAATTGGAAAACGCTTAGCGAGCAAAAGGGTATAGGATCGAACCATGGAATCTTTTACCGCTCGCTTTCTACGCGTGATCAACTCCAAATATTTCTTTTTAGTTATAGATAGTAAAAACACTCTTATACTATCACACTCTTAACAATCTATTTCCAGATTTGACGAAGCATCAAGCTTGGTAAACCTCATTCTATCGAAAAAACGTTTAACGTTCCACAGGGCCAGATTTAGGAAGGATTTGACCCCTTCACTACCCAAAGGGTCCCCCTCTGGTACTATTTTACGACATCCACACGCGAGCGCCGGACCCTAAAAATTTATAAAGGCGCCTTGGCCGCCAATATATACTAACTTTGACGGTAAGCACGCGGCCAAAAACAAGTTTTTGCTCAAACCCTTCCAAATGGCCTTTTTGGTCTGTTTTTGGAAAATTATTAGCAGGCGCAGAAAACATTTAAAAGCCCAAAATGGCCTTTTTTGAAAATTTTGGCAGGCGCAGAAATTTTGATCAAAATATGGCTTTATAAAGTTTTAAGAGTGCTCGGAGAATTAATTTGGTCAACCTAGTAAAAAGATCAAGAAAATTTCCCTATTTTTTTTTTAAATGAGCTCCCCTCCCCTTCGAAAAAAAATCCTGGATTCGCACCTGCCGTTCTAAACAAAACATGGTATAAACACCAATCGAACGGAGAATCGACGTCTCTCCCTGCCCCAAAATGGGGAAAAAATTGATGTAAAATTCAGAAAGAAAACTTAAGCCAACTGACAGTTGGAAAAGAGTAATGAACGCAAGGAAACTGAAAAAAAAACGCAAGGAAACTGAAGATTTTTTTCAAAAATCTTTAACTTTTGAACTAGGGGCCCAGCTGAAAGCTGGAGAGACCTGTTTGATTATTTTAATATTGATTATTTTAAAAATGTTTTAAAATTTCAGGTTTCTCAAGTCGATAGCGCCCTTCCTACGCAAAAAAAGTGAAAGAGAAGCTTATGCATTCATTATGCAAATCTGGATGGGTAGTTTTTGAAGAAATCGAAAAAGTTTGAAAAAATGGCCTAAAAACCGAAAAATTGACTATTCCTAAGTGTATAGCTCTTCCCCTAGATAAATTAGGGACGAGCCGTTTGTGTAGCGGGGGTTCCTACAACCTGGTCAATCGATTAAACCCTTAATCCCAAATCTGGACGGGTAGTTTTTGAGGAAATCGGAAAGATTTGAAAAAAGGCCAAAAAAGTCAAAAAAGTGACTTTTCCTAAGTCTATAGCTCTTCCCCTAGGCAAGTTAAGGACCAGCCGCTTGTGCGGGGGAGTTTCCTACAACCTTGTCTATCGATTAAACCCTTAATTCTAAATCTGGATGGGTAGTTTTTGAGGAAATCGATAACTTCCGAAAAAATAGGCAAAAAAATCAAAAAAGTGACTTTTCCTAAGTCTATAGCTCTTCCCCTAAGCAAATTAGGGACCAGCCGCTTGGGCAGGGGAGTTTCCTACAACCTGGTCTATCGATTAAACCCTTAATCCCAAATCTGGATGGGTAGTTTTTGAAGAAATCGAAAAAGTTTGAAAAAATGGCCTAAAAACCGAAAAATTGACTATTCCTAAGTGTATAGCTCTTCCCCTAGACAAATTAGGGACAAGCCGTTTGTGTAGGGGGGGTTCCTACAACCTGGTCTATCGATTAAACCCTTAACCCCAAATCTGGACGGGTAGTTTTTGAGGAAATCGGAAAGATTTGAAAAAAGGCCAAAAAAGTGAAAAAAGTACCGAGTTGTGAAGCTTTTCTAAGACCGTAGGGGGTGGGGTAGGGTAAAAATTGCCCTAAATTGCATGCAGGCAGGTAGGTGAAACGCTACTGAATCCATTGGTACCACTTTTATGAGAATCTGACGGGTAGTTTTTTTGGGAAAGCGAATTTTTCGAAAAAGCGTCTCAAAAAAAAAAATAATAAAAAAAAATATAAAAAAAAAAAAAAAAAAAAAAACCAGATCTCATCTGAAAAAAAAAAACGTTTTCATAATACCTGTTTAATAAATCAAACAGGAATTTCGAAGAAAAAAAAAGATGGCCTTAAGGCTCCTTTAATTTGTAGAACAATTTATGATGGACACGTTAACCCAATTTGAGAAAACTGGACCAATAGGTAAAACTTCTATTTCGCTGGGAAACCTGATAATTAATTTCCATTTTCGAAATTAGAAGTCTATCACGTTTTTCGTGACCTTTACAATTTTGCTGTTTGATAGTGGAGTTCTTTCTTTCAAACAAAAGAAATGCACTGAACTAAAAAAAAAAAATCACAAGTCAAACAGCGAAAAATTAAAATTGCGAAAAAACCAAAAAACAATCGGCAAGACCTATATTAGAGTACTCACTACGTTCATCACTCTTAATAAAATCATTTTTTTGGCACACTTTGTTTATTTTTGAGAACAATTTGGAGAGCATAATGCGCAATAGCCGCTACGCTTGTTAAACTCAAGGAACTGTCGAAGTCGAAAGACGGTGTTTCTTTTTTAACTTCGAGCTTTATGAAACGAGTGTTAATTAGGTTATCAAGATGAACAGTATGACAATTCTTTAGCTCATTTGATTGGCTAATGCTTTGTTTTTATATTTTTTAATTAAGGTTATACTTTTCGCAATTTTGAAATACGCTTTTGTCTAACCTCTTCAAATAAGTTCTTTTGGTCGGACTGAAATGGAATTCGAATTTTCTCAATGGAATTGGTAACAGACGATGAAATAAAGAAGCATTATATTCGGATTTTTTAATCACTTCGCAAAAATTTTCTTATTTTGGTAAAGCTGTGGGACCAATTTGCTATTTTAGTAGTTTTTAATTCCGACCAAATAAAGAGACAATTTTCAACGGTACACAGACAGAACAATGCAAGCACTGACTTGTGAATGTAGTTTCCTGACATCATAGCCCCTCCACTCCTGTCATCACACACCCTAGTAGGCTGAGCACTAATCGGACCATCGTCTGTCCCTTTGAACACCTTCTTGTACTCGTCTCCCTTCTCCACTCCATCCTTCATCCAGGGACAGGTGAAGAGACCGCAGCACTTGTTCAGGTCATTCAGGTTCTTCTCCGCCTCTCGCATGTCTGCGTTGATAGTGTCCAGGCCCTTCTCAATCGTCTCCAGTTGCTCACCCTGAACTCGGTCAATGTCATATTAGGAAAAGGAGGCCGGGCGAGAGCGGATTTTAGTGATTCCTTAATTCGATAAGAAAATAATGCTTGGAAGACAAAGCTGGTCTACGCGTTTTACTCAAGTGATTAACTTCAAACAGTCGACAAATTTGTTAGTCGTATAGGAGCTAAACTGCTAGCATGCCTCCCCATCGCGGACAAAAGCTCTTTTAACGTAAAAACTCCTTTCCGGAATTTGATAGAGAATCCGGGTAAAGAATATTTAAGCTCATTTCATTGACTTCTTTGAACTTAAAAATACTTGTACGCATGTTGTTCGCTTTTTAAAGTACTTTGAAAAATCTTGTTTAAAAACTGCTACATGCCATCAGTACCGCGACAACTCACAACAAAAGACAACTCGCAAAATTTAACGAAAGCGACAACTCGCTAGTTTTTGAAGTTAATTGGAAACTTTATATTCTCAGTTTAAGGTCGCAGATAACCGGCTCTAAATTTTATATAACACCTACCCTCTGGTGGCAAGCTCGCAACACGTTGACGCGACTGCGGCGGTGAGTATGTTGCCAATTGTCTTTTAACGCGAGTTGTCTTTTATTGCGAGTTGTCTTTTATTGCGAGTTGTCTTTTCTCGCGAGTTGTCCATTACGCCTGCCATCACATGGAGACACGGATAGATGAAAAATCCAACTATTCGCAAATAAATAATTAATTTTCTAACTTTTAACTTTTCATAGTGTTGGTGAACCGATTATAATAATAACCAGAACCCGCAAGGGCGGATCTAGGATTTTCTCGAGGGGGGGGGGGCGGATTTTCAAAAAAAATTCGAAAATTATGACGACCTTTTTTTTTTTTTTTAGATCGACCAAATTGATTTTTCGAGCTCTCCCAACGCAGTGTTTTGCCCTTTTTTTTTGGCGCGCGCTCCCCCTCAAAGTTAGTATATATTGGCGCCAAAGGCGCCTTTAGAAAAATTTTAGGGTCGGTCGGGCAAAAATGGATTTCTGAAAAAGTATCAAAGGGGGACCCTTTGGGTCGGCAGGGGGTCGAATCCCTGAGGGGGGGGGGGGGGGGGGTCCGCCCCCCCCCCCCTAAATCCGCCCCTGAGAACCCGGGTCTGACCTGGTCGTCGAGGTTGACTAATGTGGATATGGCGCCCTCCTTGCTCTCGTCACAGAGTGCCAACATCCTCCTGGTCGACTCCAGAGACTCATCTGTGATGGCGTTGATCTGGGAGTGCACGTCTCCATTCTGGTGACCACCTTCTTCTTCCATTATTATCAATACTCACTGTTATAATTAGGCTTAATAACCAACAACTAGCCAAAATAGTCAAGAGAAACAATTTCTGTAGAGATTAAATAAATAGTTCACGAAATAACTAATTTATATTTCTGCTGATAAGTGGATGTCAGTCTTACTGACTTTGAATGAAATTCAGTTCTATATAACTAGTAGGAGGCGCCGGAAATAAGTAACGAATGAAAGGTAATAGCTTTTGATTAACTACAACTCAGTTATAGTTATAACCAACATTAAAATTGATTTTGAGCTTTGCAAAGCAAACAGATAATAGGCAGCAACAGGAAGCGAAAATGTAGTACCATATAATTTTCACCAGAGAAAAAAAAACTAAAATAAACAAGTTTAATGACTGATTTTTGAGGTGATGCCTGCTGCAAAAAGAGCAACTGCACAAATTATCGCAAAAATGTATACTTGTAGCTGCGAGTAAATAAGAAAAGGTTATGCAATAAATCAATTACTTTTGATGTCTGAATAATGAAATGATTCGACTAATGGTACTATACCATAACGAAGATTATGTAAAAGAGCTGGGGTAAAAAATTTTTGAACAAATGAAATGTTTTTACACTGGAATGACTTTTGAAATTGAAAAATTTTGATAGACTACTTGATTCGATAGAATTTGGAATAAAAGCGATTTTGCTTGATAGATTAATTCGGATTTTGTTGCAACGAATAAATGTTTGATATGAAAATTGGAAATTATGAGACTTTGACTCACTTTTTAGATAAAAGACTTATCTGAATTAATTTCAGACAGAAAGAAAGTTGAATAACTCGGGAATTCTAGACAGCCGTAAATATTGACCCGAGTCCAGGTATAACAAAAATTTCTAATCCGATTTAGTAAAACTTGTCAAAATCTGGCAACAAATAAACTATGGGCACTGCGACTGCACCCAGAGAGGCTGCCTGAAGTAATTTAAATTTGAGTGAAAGATGTTGAAATGTTGGCAGGGTGAATAAACGGCGGTAAGTAGCAAGCAAGTAAGCAAAGCAAGTAGATGTACATACAGTTCAGTTGCTATGCAATGTGTTCAAGTACTCTCCGGCTGTGGAAAGATAAGCTCAGTTGAGGGCCGATTCGAGTACCTGAAACAAAATCAATTCCACAGTACACACCACAGACCCCCAGAATACAAACCCGCTTTACTTAGTCTACACTGGTAAGTAGTCGGCACAATTTAGACACAACTAGTACTTTATCTGAGATAGAATCAAAGCACAATACCAAATTCTTTATCACTCAATTTAAGAAACGCAAATCGACAACTTGATTTGGAAAACTCATTAGAGAATCCAAAACAAACTACAAAAGATGATTGAACTTACGCACAATATAGCAGCAATAATTTTCGATATCGAGAAAAAATGAACGAAGAGGAGCTCGGTTAACTAGCAAAAACACATGTCAGCTGTAAAAAAAAAAATAATAATACTTCGTTGCGCTACATTAATTTTTATCGATTTCTAGCTATTGACAAAAAAGTCTGCATGCCAGTATGAAAAATAAGTATGCCCACGATCTATCTTCGACAAAAAACTATCTACCGTCCTCGAAAAACTGTCTATTATTCGAAATAGAGTGTACGGCCAATGCGAAACATAAAACATCATTTCACTACACAAACTCAGAAAAAAAACGAATTCCACCACATTGAAACCAAACGCAACACATCTCGGATTAAAAATAGACTGCTGATGATCGGAAAATTACACAAACAATGATGAGTCAATATAGGGAGTTTTCTTTTAAATTGATTAACGTACAAAAATAATCCCGATAAAACGAACGCTTATTGAATTCAGAAAAATTTCTTAACCATCTATTTCACTTTTTGGCCTAAAGTCTATTGCATAAAAAGTTGATCAAGAAGTTCCATAAAAGTTTAGAGCTTCTCAAGCTCAGTGAAGCAAGACTCAGATTGTCTTTGAATCTAACACACTTTATATTTGTCAATTCTGTGTGAAGCACCAATAAATAAAACTTTTGATTTTCGAAATCTTGAATCGAAACCACACGTTCTTCCTATAAAATCATTATAACACAAGAGCAGAGCCAGAATCTGTAGAACTTAGACACCAGACAGTGAGGAAAAACTTAGTAAATGAAAAAAAAAAAACGGCTAGAAAACTGAGCATACGTGGAAATAACTATACGAGAAATTGAGATACGAGAATAAGTATACGACAAATGAGGTGCAATAAGCCGATGTAGCAATAACCAAAATCATTCGGTGTTGGACTGGCAACTATTTTCGCAGCGATCAGTGTTCAGCTACAGCCATTACAGGACGGGGTGTGGCTGATCACTTTTAAATGTAGTCTCAATTTCACACTTTACACAGAGGCAAGCGTAGCTTCGCACCACTTGCGATACAAAGCAAGAAAGCCGAAAAATCGGAAAAAAACAAGGCAATATGAGGCCTCTAGGCCGATCTAGTAAAGGTCGAAACCCATAAGGCCAAAAAAAACTGAGAAAAAAACGAATCAAATTTTAACAAATCGAGTTGCTAAAATTACAAACAACATAAAAAACAAATTTGGAATCGGACGGATACTCAAAATATGTCTGTTGCAGTTAAGGTCCAATATGGAACAATGAGACTTTGAATTTTTCTATCTATCATAAAGAAAACCTAGGCATTAAATTGGTCTGAGAACACTTCAGTAGGGAACTCTGGGGTCATCTAAATTCAATTGAAAACGAATTATGTCTCACTGTCTAAACTCAAGGCGTGGCAAAAAAATTTGAAAATAGGATCTAGGTGTTTCAATTGATAGAGATTACAGCAAGAGTAGCCGCATTCTATGGAAATAGCGCACAAAATTTTAGCTGAAAAAGTCTTTATAGCGTTTTGGAAAATCAATTCGGACGGCACAAAAAGGTAGCCAAATTTTCGAAAACTTTTTGAAAAAACGCCACTCCCATCAAAAAACGGTACCTGAATCTGAACATTTTAGGTATTCAGATTGAAAGTTCTGACCACAATTATCATTGCAAAACAAATCTATATATAAACCTGAATATCACAGATATTCAGATCGTTTTTTTTCAACGCACAGAACATTTTGAAATATCCAAACCGCAACTGAATGTGCTTTAATGTGTACGTCATTCGAGTGATTTCTTCGAGGCACCAAAAACTGCGCAACAACCCAAACCTACGCCTTAGTTCCCAAACAAAACAAACTTTTAACACCAAGTTAATTTTTCATAATACCCTCTTCAGTACCTAGCTTAAAAACTGCGTTAAGAAATAGTTTGAAACATTCTAAATAAAAAAATTTACTTACGCCCAAATTCTAGTAAGAATACGTTATTTGACTTGTAAAATGGTGATGACGCCAATTACTAATGATGGAAATTGCAAAAAAAACTTGAATCCACTAGTGTGAAAATATCTCTGGTATTTGTACTGCTTCTCAAGTAACTGAGTGACTTCCCACAAAAACGTGTCACGGTCTGAAGGCCACACGGCAGAAACTATTGTGCGCTTAGAGAGAAGAGGAAAAGCTAATTAAAATGTAAACTCAAATTACCGACGTGCAATGTCAAATTCTCCCCCTGAAATAAGTAATCGCTACCGCAATTCACCACCAGTGAAGATACAAGGAGAAAAGAAAACTCTAGTTCTTTAGTTCACAGCTAAATAATTGAAAGTAGACAGCAAAAATGGCTGCAAATTTATGTTATATACTAAAGGGAGAAGAAAGCAGAAATCAGGGATAAATGAAATGAATCAAGTGTTGAAAAGGGAATAGGTGCTGAAAAACTTGTTTTTCTCTCCTTTTTATTTCTCTCCCTAATATAAATGGAACTAGAGGGATGTAAGGTATAAATTAAGCGCGAGAATTAACAGCAGGAAGCTGAAATTGTCTTTGAAGTGAAGCGGCGCCAATTGGCTGGCTCTGGCGCTGCTATTTTGTCTTCTCTTCATCAGCATCGCCGCCGGAGCAGCGCGCAGCACAGGTAGAGATTGCAAACCAAACAGAACAAAGAAATTCGGAAGACTACAATTGCGCGGAAGAGCAAGTGCTCTATGGGTAGAACCTTTTGTTTCAAAGAGCTACTTCAACATCCAGATCCAGATCACACTTGTGCAGCAAACTGAGAGCATATATTTGAATGAAGTAGGTAGCAGATTCGAGAGCAATTAATTATTTATACCTTTTACTTTAAACTCAATTTTTGCGGAAAAAACTTGCCGAACCTTAAAAAAGAGTGAAAAAACGGAGGCAGTGAAATTTCTCCTGAATTCTTATCAAGTAAGAAAAACGCGAAAACAGTAATACTTTTTCAAATTTTATTTTCTCAAAAATTAGCTCGAAAAGTAGCTGAAATATAGTTTCAACGAACATTCGCCTTTGAACGCTAACATGCTTTTGAGCCAAGCGGTGCAAAAATAAACCTAAGCCTAGGAGACTATAATTGGATATCCTTTATTTCATAGAATCTATAGACATAAGGAGAGAAAGGGAGGGGGTTAGAATAAGAACGGAGCTCGCGGGTACAGAAGCAGCAGCAGCAGTAGCAAACGGAAGACGATGGCGAGATAAAAATTAAGATATGAAAGAGGAAAAACCAGCTTAGGAGGTTGCGAGATAGACAGAGGAGGGGCTGCACTTTGCAGACGCAGATGAATACAAACTACACTTTTTTTGACCATTCAAATCAACTAGCTCACAAAAATTGCTATGGCAACCTGAATTTCAGCATATCAACATTAAGTCAATATTCTTTAGAGGTGATGAGGAGCTTGCCTTGATTTGCGATACCACAAGGATTGCATTATAAATTTTGAAAAAGTTACATATACAAAAAGTTTATGCGCTAATCTCGAATGATGCTCAATTTGAGGAAAACATATCCAGAAACACAACAGCCAGCGCAACATGAGCAATCAAAAAATTTAATCGAGCGTCAACTGAGCAGGTAAAACATGGGCAGACGCCAGTTGAGCCGACAAAAAATTTGTTGGCATCAAAAATGTTGAGCTACGTTTTGCAACTCGAAGCTATTAAACCCCCACTCGGAAAAAAAACAAAATGGTTAAAACTAAATATTCTTCCAGACAACACAATATTATGTGACTAAGCCGATATGATATAATCCAAACACACTTGAGCCGAAGCGAAAAACTATACAAGGAAAATATGCAAAATCAGGGCAGGGTAAGTTTAAAAAATACAAAAATAAATCAAAATTACTACAAGAAAAGTCTGCGTTGTCCCCCCTCAAGGATTTGAACCCGTTTGTAGAATTTTGAGATATCCATTTTTTGCTGACACACCCTAAAAAACGCAATTTTTTTATCAAAATTTTCCAAAAAGTGCCTGTAAACGCCTTGTTTGGCCTGTTTTTCGAATGTTGCCTGCGGTGCATGAAAATTGGCCAAAGCACAGCTCGAAAAATCAATTTGGTCAACTTAAAAAAAGTCGACAAAATTTTCGAAATTTTTTGAAAATCCGCCCCCCCTAGAGAAAATCCTAGATCCGCCCGTCGAGAAAATCCTAGATCCGCCCCTGAGTCCTAGGCATTCCGCTAAGACAAAAGTTTGCCGACGAATATGTAAAATTTGAAAGTAGAATTTGAAATTATAAGAAAAGTAAACATTCGAAGTATTCAATGATTATGTTAAACAGGTTATTTACATCAAAAAGAATTTTTTTCGAATTGATAATGTTTGCTAATCGCAAGAGTAATAACCAGAGTATTTAATATTCTAATACTATATCTAAAGTTAAATTCAAATGGACGTAATATGATTGAATCCTTTTTGGTATACGATTGTGACATCTTTCACTGGCCATCCGACCCTACTTTTTTCGAATATTCGCCTGCAGCACGGTACATTTTGTCAAAATACGGTCTGGTCTTTATATTGATTTGTAAAAGCTCGGATAACCATTTTAGTCGGCCGAGATCAACAAACACCGCACAAAGAAGAATTGATCTCAAAAAAGAACCAAGACATAAATTGAAAACTGACATTGTAATGAAGTTAAATTCCCGGTTCTTTCTGACTTCGTTAAAAAACTTTTTCCTACTTTATTTTCACTATATTCCCCAGAGAACAAAACTCGTTAGCTCACTGTGAAGCTAGAACTTTTTAACAGCTATGGTTTTGCAGTTGGGGTGTCTGATCACTTTTTAATTTGTCGAAGAGCGAAACGAAATCATTTATTCTTTAAACAGTCGGTAATATAATTAGTAGCAAAAAGTTCGGACAGACAAAAATAATTAAAAAGAGCAAATGACCTTTTTCAGACAATTTTTGCATGCAAAAGCTAATTTTTCAGACAGAAAGTATGTCTCAATGTCACCTAAAAATTCAAATCTGCATGCAAAAATTGCTCGAAATTGGCAGATTGCTCTCTTTAATTATTTCTGTCTGTCCGAACTTTTTGCAACTCTCTATATTTACACATCGCGAGATTTCATTGAAACTTGACCTTGATTTCGAGCAGCTGACTATTTGAACTATCTCTCAGATAAATTTTAACTTAAGCTGAACCTTGACGAATTTGATTTTTAAAATAAGCTTACCTCTTTACACAGTTGCTGATGGATGACGTAAAAATTTATTTAAGGAGCCCTAAATCAACTTCAGAGTAGTTATCACAGCCGCGCGTTCAAACGATCGCAGCGGTTAAACGAATGCGGAAAAGATAATAGCTGACCAGGAGTAGTGCGCAGAATTTAGAGAAAAAACGAGGCAGACCGAAAAAGAAAAACAAACCTGCGAATCTGAATCTTCAATTTCTGCACTATTATCAGTATAGGAAAGATAACAACGGCAATTGGTGTAGCAGAAGAGAACCGCAGCAGTAAGTAAGTTGGAAATAGAAAGAAAAATGGATTAAAAACAGGATGTTAGGTGGGGGAAGAAATTTAAGCACAAACTACTCAATGTTTGTTCATAACACCAGTTACCTTGGTCAACTTACACAGCGAGCTCTGTTTTCCTTCAATTACAGTTCTCTTAATCTTGACTATATAACACTAAAAACGTCGATAATAAACAGACCAGCAAATAACAATAACCAAATTGTAAAGAAAATGTTACTGAATTACTTGGAATGCTTATTTAGCAAGCAAGACAAAAAAAGAGAAAAAGAATTGGTAAGAAAACTAGAAAGGTAAATCAGTAGTTCTACTGGGAGTTATTTCGCCAATCAACCGTAATGTTATTTATTCTACTCGGCAATACCTTTACTGCAATACCAACATATACTTGCGAAGAAACAGAAACGGCATCAAAAAATTAAATATTAATACAACAGAGCGTATAGTATTTCAGTCTGAGGCTCAGAAACAGTATTTATTGCCTTCTATTACAAACATTATGAATGGATTGGGGAAAAATCGGATAAAAAAACGGGAGGAAAATGAATTTTTGGTCGAATTAATGCTTACTTACCAGCAGGGGAGCATTGTTGTGCACTCAGAAAGACAAGAACATTAAAGCAGCAATAAGAAACAAATCAATCGGCCAATTTTTAATCTATTGATTCCCAAAAAGGTCTAGTTATTGCTTCTGAATATTCAATATTTGTCAAAAGAGTTGATCCACACAAAGAAAGGAAACTGCTGTGAAAAATCAATTTTCTTCGCGCAATCGATTAGAAGAAGAAAAACTCTCTCTTCTTTTCAAATCAAACTCATCAAAAATGCGCAAAAACGCGTTTAACATGAGCGAATTGTCGAATATGTATTAGAGCATTGTAAGCTATGACTGATTCTTTTCCGGAATATTTCCACGCAAAAAATCTTGACAGCATGATCGTTGAAATCATAGTGTCACAAAACGTTATGCACGCCCCACAAATCAATTTCTAGTAGAAGGAAAAGGCTCTCTTCTAGCTTCCAAGTTCTATTGTATATATTCTATACCTTTTTCATGTCTTTTTGTTATTTCAACCAAAAAACATTTCATATTCAAAATTTTTCATCACCGGGACCTTTTTTGAGGGCTTTTAAATCACAAGTGAGACGATAGCTTGTATTGTTCAACCCTAATTGGGATAACAGGAAGCCCAAATAAGGAAAATAGAACTAAAAGGCAGAGAGGGAGCTTCACGCTACTGGCGATATTATACAAAAAAAATTCCAAGCACAACACGAGCTTAAATCAATTGAGCTTCAACGAAACTGAGCTTGAATCAATTGCGATGAAAATATAACCAGATGGAACTCCTAGCTTTATACCGAATCCCAAGCCATACATTTGTAGCTTGGTTCATTTCTTCCCAATTGAATTTCTCAACATGTCAACCAAATGAGTAATGAAGAAACATTCAGCCAACCCTTAAAAAATATCCGCAGTTTTTAAACTCGAATATCTGCAGTAGAAAAAAAACAAGGACAGCCAGTTACAGTGAAATTGCACAGACTGTTCCGACCATAGTCTTGAAAAAATACAACAAATTTTTTCAAGTTAATTTCGTTTGTTCTCCATAATATCAAAAAAGGAACTAAATCGAAAACAATATTCGAAACAGGCATATTCGACAATCATACTAAATTACGCAACTTGGATAAGTTTTTGTAGAAACAAGATTACAAAAACAAAAAATCACAATAAAAAATTAAGAAGTTTATGATTCCCAAAATGGCGCTAAAAACTCTTGAAACTAACTTTACTCGAGTAATGATTCCCAAAATGGCGCTAAAAACTCTTGAAACTAACTTTACTCGAGTAATAATAAGTTTTCACTGCTGAAATGAAGCTACTATAAGCTTAAAAATAAAATATTGTAAGCCTGCTCGCTCCCTTTATTCGCTCCAAAGTAGACAAAAAGCTTTTGAAAATTTTGAGAAGTCGTTCGAATCACGACTGAAAGGGCTTTAAAATGTTATATCACTATCCCAGTCCGATGATTATTTGTGGTATTTAATTTTGCGAAAGAAAAAAACTAAACTCCCAAATACAAACTTCCTCGCCATTTTCGATGGTCGGAACAATAATAACAACAACAATTATATGGCACTGCAATTAGCTATATAAGCAAATACATAGTCTATAAAATTACAAAAAAAAAAGTTTTTTTTTTCCAAATAAGTGTTTTTTCTTCGCGGTGCAATAAAAAGACTGAAAGAAAAACTCGAACTAAGACAAATTCAAACGTCATAATAAAATAAACACTCAAAAACAGCTTGTGAAAAACGTTGACGGAAATTTTTTTTAAAAATCATAAAATTCAAAAATTTTTAAATTGTTTTTGTGGAAATTATTCGAGTTTTTGATCTTTTTGTTTCTAAAACGACGCCAACACACCACAAAAAAAATCAATTTACTTGTGTACTGTACAAATATTTTATACGGCTTAAATTAAGCATAAATAAGCTATTGCAAGCTCGCTTTACTCGCTCGAAATTAGACGAAAATAAAAAAACTCACATCGGTTTTTCTCAACACTGCGAAACTTTTTTGTATACTTCATTGTTTTTCGGATCGCGACTAAAAAGGCTTCAAAATGATATATCACTCAACTCACTCCGATGATTTTGGGTGGAAACCAAAAATAACCAGAACACCCGAACACAAAGTTCCTCAGAATTTTCAATAGTCAGAATAATAACTTAACCTCTTTTCTTGCTGGGCGTTTCACGGAACTCAAAATTCCGCATATACAGAAAAAACCGCATATAATGGAAAAAAATTTGCAGCCTTTGAGAGTTCTCTGACAGACAGTGCCTAATTACAGGGTTGGTAATTTCAAATTTTAAAAAGTGTTTTTCAATTCAAATTTTGAAAAACCATTAAAATGTCATAACTCGAAAAACCAAAGGGTCTTTGAAGAAATGGAAGTCAGATTTGCAACCGTCAAGAGTAACAGGGGAGCACCCAACTATAGGGTTGGATGAACCTTTTCAATGCCAAGTTTCACGAAAAAAATTTAAAAATCATAAAAAGGTCATATCTCGGAAATAAAAGTATTTGAGCATTCATTTTTAGCGGAAATATTCTCAACGCCTGAGAGTACCCTGACAATAAGGTTGTTCCTTTATGAGGCTGGGAATTTCACATTTTTCAAAACTTTTTGTACGTAAGTTCTTTTGTCAAAAAAAAATTTTAAACAAAATATCACATCTCGGAAATTAAAAGAATTTGAATAGTCGCATGTGGACGCAATTTGCAATTCCTGAGAGTATTCTCACGGTACCCAAGTTCAAGGCTGAGAATTTCATTTTTTAATTTTATTTTTCTATCAAAGATTGGTACTCAACCATGTAAAAATGAAAAGGGAAGCATGAACAGAAACATGACAAAATCTGAAAAATGCATTAGAAAACTAGTCTGACATAACTACAGCTGAAACCAAGGTTTTCAAAATTCAATCCGAAAAGAAACGGGATACAAAAAAGATCAATTTGCAATGAAAAATCTTAAAACTACAATTTAAGACTTTGTATGAGCACACGCACTCAATAATTAATCATTCGCTATTAATCACTTAACTATTATAGCTTATAGGTTCAGTCAAAAACCAGGAAGTGGAAAATTAAACGGCAAAAATTAACTTTCAAGTCCAATAAAATTTTCCAATTGGTCGGATTGAATTGATAATTTGAAAAAAATACGGCTATTAGACCGGCTAGAATTGAGAAGAAAAAAGGCTGAAAAATGAGAAACGAAAAAAAAGACCTACTGAGACTCGAAAAGATCCTGCCGGGACTCGAACCCTTAATAAAAACGGCACCTAAACAAAAACAGTTGAAAGTTACAAAAAAACAACGGTCAAATGTTTGCAGATTTGTACAAAAAGCTTATTACCGGATAAAACGGTCTAGTTCCCGGTCACAAGACGCTACAAATATGTGTAATAGTATCCCACTTAGCAACTAACTTATAAAAATCCAAAAAGAAACAGTTTGAAATTTTCTAGATGTAAAATTAAAATAGTCCAGAGTCTAATAAAATAAGGATAGCCGGTTACTGCGCAATTAGCACAGAATGTTCCGACCATAGTCTTTAGAAAACTACGGTTTAGAAAGTTTTTTTTCCAAATTAGTGTAGTTTTTTCTGCTTGGTGTGATAAAAGGATCTGACGTAAAAAAAAAAATTAAGCATATTAGACAGTCATAGTTAAAAAGGCAAATTAGCCGAAAATTTTTGAAGTGATTGGTTCGCAAAAGGAAACAAAAAAACTCCAAAAACTAGCTTTATTTGCGTTCAATTAAATTTTAGGGTCTCAAGTTAGGCCTAATTCAGCTTGTAAGTCTGCTCGTTTGCTTTATTTGCTCCAATTAAGATTAAGACAACTCAAACCGGTTTTTCTCTACACTGGGAAATATTTTTAGGTGGTTCGAATCACGACTGAAAGGGGTTTAATATGATACATCACTCAAACAAGTCCGGACATTATTTGTGGTACCTGACTTTGCGTGGAAAACAAAAAGCAAAACTCAAACACCCGAATACAAAGTTCCTCCCCATTTTCAATGGTCGGAACAATGACAACATATGACAACGAAAGATAGCGATGACGCCAAATACTTATACGAGAAATTGGAAAAAAAAACTTGAAACCAATGGCGTGAAAATATCTCTGATATTTGTACTGCTTCTTGTACCTTAGTGACTTCCCACAAAAATGAGTCACGGAATCAAGGCCACATGCATGAAATTGCTTTAGTTGTTTAAACTTTCAGTAGACTAGTCAAAATTCCTAGAAAGACGAAGCAGAGGACTACTACTTCGCACCACTAGCGATACAACACAAACATAGCACTCAAATCTAGCAGACAAAATTTAGTTTGGAATTGTGTTCAATTTGAGAAAAACACAATCACCGCAAAAAATGATATTCAAAAAAATTTCTTTTGAGCGGCAACAAAGCCGCAGAAGTTGAGAATATTTCGTTGATCTGAAATCAAAAATTTGCCGAGATCAAAATGAAAAACAAACTTGAAATTTCTGAAAATCCTTTTTTATACGCTCCCGCTTCCGGAAATACGAAAAGATTAAAACCTATTTTCCCCACTAAACGACGCAAAATTCAGCCAATAAATCGTTAGCTAAATCAATTAAAGCTATCATGCGAATAAACATCAGATTTAGAAAAAACTGCGGTAATTAATCAATAATAGATTTACGTACAATGAAAGACACTTGCAGTGATGAAAAAACCGTGATGTTATAATTTAGCCGACAGAACAAACAATGGCCCGTCAAATTTTTTGAAACTGAATATTTCCCATTTAAAAAAAAACAGGCCTTGTTCAGATTCGACGCTAGGACCTTTGTCATCACACGCGTAGTCGTTACCTCTAAACCGAGTGTACCAAAGAAGCTTAGAAATTTATTATAAGCCACGCTATCAAATGAGTTAACTGATTTTGCTAGGTTGTTAGCCTGAAAACTTTATTCACCAACGTCAAATCTGGAAAACTACAAAAATTTGAGTCGTCATATTGGAGGCCAAGATATTCGCAACCCCTGAGAGTATTCTGAAAGCCCCCAACTACAGGGTTGGAAAATTGAAAATTTGAAGGAAAAAATTTAATTTAAATTCTCTGGAACTTTTTTGAAAAAATCACAAAAAACCCAAAATCTCGAAAACTACAAAAACTTGAGTCGTCATATTGGAGGCCAAGATATTCGCAACCCCTGCGAGTATTCTGAAAGCCCCCAACTACAGGGTTGGAAAATTGGAAATTTGAAGAAAAAAAAATTAATTTTAAATTCTCTGGAACTTTTTTTGAAAAAACCACAAACAACCCAAAATCTCGAAAAATGCAAGAAATGCAGGAAAATTTGCAACTCCTGGATGTACCCTGACAGAGCCGGATTATAAAGATGTAAACTTGAAGTTTTGTGGAAATTTTTTTATATCTAAGTTCTTTGAACAATAAAAAAAAACATAAAAAACGTCACATCTCGGAAACTGAAAGCATTTGAGCAGTCGTATTTGGACGCAAGATTTGCAACTTGGAACTCGCAAGAGGACCCTCGCGGTACTTAACTACAGGGTTAAAAGTTTGAAAATGATAAAAGTAATTTGAATTTTCTGTATAATTTTTGAAAAAATCACACAAAACGTCATATCTTGAAAACTACAAAGATTTGAGCAGTCACATTTAGAGGCAAGATTTGCAACCCAAGAGAGTACTCTAAGAACCCACAGCCACAGGATTCGGATTTTCAACTTCTTCAAAAAAAAACAACTACAGGGTAGGAAATGTCAAAACTGAAGAAAAAAACTGAATTCAAGTTTTCTGAAAACTTTGAAAAAATCTCAAAAACTACAAAAATTTGAGAAGTAACCTAGCAGAGTCCCACTTTAGTGATGTGAACTTTAAATTATAAGAAGTTTTTTATATCAAATTGCTTTAAATAATTTAAAAAAAAAGACATTAAAAACGCCACATCTGGAAAACTACGAGCAGTTGAGCAGAACATCTGGAAAACACATCTGGAAAACTAGGGGCGCATTTCGCAAGATTTGCAACTTGGAACTCTTGCGAGCACAGATGCAGTACCCAATTACGAGGTTGGGAATTTCAAATCTTTTGAATCTTAAAATCTAACTTTCGTTAGAAATTGAAAAGAAATCATAAAACACATCATATCTCGAAAACTACAAGGATTTGAGCAGTCTTATTTTCAGGCAAGAGTTGCAATTCTTGAAAATACCCTCAACTACGGGGTTAGTGTCCTCAACGACAGGGCTGCGAATTCCAACTTTTGTGAATATTTTTGATATTAAATTTTCGGAAAATTTTTGAAAAAAATCGTCGTATCTCGTGAACTAAAAAAATTAGGGTATTCAAAATTGGAAACCATATTTGCAAACCCTGGAGAACCCTGACAGCATCCCACTATTGGGTTGCCAATTTCAAAATTGATGAAATAATCCTTGAAATCAAACTTAAAAAAATCAAGTCTTAACCATTGCTATATAAGATATAGCTATATTGCAATTCTTAACCATTGCAATATAAGATATACCTTAAGCGTGAAAAAATTCTGTCGTTAAACAAGCAAAAAAAATACGTTGAAAAAATTTAAACATGACGAGATAGTGAAGCCCGCATTTAAATATATAATAGATTACGTACAAACCTCGGATTACGTCTCAAAATCCTTTAATATGGAGCACCAAAGCAAACTTGGGCATTTCTCGTATAGCCACGCATTTAATTCTACAGATAACCAAATGCACTCTGAATCTTGCAGTGACATTGAGCAATACAAATATAGCCAAGAAATGCAATTAACGCAGTTAAGCTGAAAAAAAATATCGACTTGTTTTTTTGAAGTCGATAGAAAGAAAAAAAGATGACCTAAAAACTTGCAAAAAAGTCACTGTCAAGAAAAACTTTGAACTTTATTTTATACTAAAAGTTTAAGAAGTTTGGTAACCTTGAAACGACCCGATATTAGGTCCCTAAGCCGATAAAACAAAAGTCAAGACTAACTCCCTAAGCCGATAAAATATAAGTCAAGAATTAGTCAGTACTAGTTAAATTACAATTACATGATTAATTCGAAGCAATAAAAGCAACTTAATTGAAAATTGCCAGTTGAAAAAAAAACAATTCTTCGATGTGTAACTAAGCCGACAAAACACAAGGAGACAAACAATAGGCGGACAATTTTTGGAAAGGAATATTTCCAGTATGAAAAAAAACTTCCTGGTCAGATTCAAACCCACAAACTTTGCCATGCCATGCGTATTCTTCGCCTTCAGACTACGTGCCGGAGACGCCTTAAAATTTGAATTCATTATGAACCAAGATACAAGTGATTCTGTAAACAAGTTGTTAACCCGAAAAAAAAGGTCTATATTCCGATTTGATAACGCTTGCTAAGCGCATGTGTAACTAGAAGTAGATCACGTTTTTCGTGACCTTGACACTTTTGCTGTTCGATAGCGGAGTTTACCTTCCTTTTAGCAGAGAAAATGAACTGATCTTAAAAATAAATCAATCGTCAAACCGCGAAAAACTGAATTTGAGCCTGAACAAGTTTTAAGAGTTTTCCTGAAAGAAAAAACACCGCGAACAATACAAGAGTCTGAACTACGTTCATTGACTCTTAAAAACATTTGTTTGTTTAATTTTCTCTTTGGAGCAATAAAACTCCAGATTGAACCCTTAAAAAAATTTTACTTCTCACTTATGACAAATACCTAACGCGGTATGAATTAGAAGAATTCCGTATTTCCTTCACACACTTCACATATACAGGCAGGTTAAAACTAGCACTTACCTCCTTCGCTGATCGTGAGTACAGGGAAAGACAAAGTCGACAGCTAATAACCATCTCTGTAAATCAATATCAGACGTTGACCCAGCAGACCAAAATGGCACGATGATGCAAATAATTCGAACTTAACTCCTTGAATTTGAAAGAAGATTGAATTTAGAGATGAAATAAAATGGTTGCTTTAAAACTTTTTGAAAGATTATTTTTTTGGTATAGAATAAGAGAAACCAGAATTGAATGTATCCTATTTTCTTGTCATACTTCAAGTTGCCGACCTAGGAAAAATCTACTCTATTATGCGCGTGATAAGAAGTATGATGACATCACAAAATAACAAAGGAGCATAATATTCATGAGATAAAAAATAAAAAGGAACGACGATGAACATTCGAGGCTATGTTCAATCAGCAGACGAGCATAAAAAATCATGCGCTGACCAACATGGCTAATGAACATCCATCAGACCTGAAATCAAATATATGCTTTGTTGCTAACGATATATCAAAATAAAAGTGTAAATAGCGTCAATAACATTCATCAATACCGTTGAAAAACAAAAACCAAAATCCAAGCTGTTATTTGATAGAGCAATTGAACGGCAAAAATTCAACTTCACGCAAAACAATATGTAATTAAAAGCCGAAAGTAGGAGAGCTACTTCGCCGGAGTGCTACTTCGCCGAACAAAGGCGAAGTAGCTCTCTGCATTATTTTCGATACCAGACAAACATAGCATTGCAAGCTAGTACAGAGAAAACAGAATTAACGCCACGAAAGTGAAAAAATTAAAACTGTCAAAACCGCATCTTGAAAATTTCCAAATTTCGGTCTCGAAATACAACCACCGATTTTCAGAATTTTTCAAAAAAATTATCGACTGGCATTTAAGCCGACAGCTTTTGGGTAAACGCCCGTTGAGCTGAAAATAACATGAAAAACTTTGAACTAGAAAGATCTGAATATTTAAAGTGACGTGATGTCAATTGAGTGACGTAATGGACGTCTGGGAAAAACTGACCGCCAGAGGCCAAAATAAAGCCTACAGATCAGACAGAACCTGTGAATAAATTAAAATACGCGTACATTCCTAACAAAGTATAAACTTTGCATTTATAATATAAGACAACGAAATAAAAGGAAGGTGGCGGCTTTTAATAAAAAACTTCATATGTTTTCATGATAACTAGCGTTTAACGCACCTTCGGTGCTTCGAAATTTTTCGACAACTCATGAAAAACCGCTTATATTGGAAACAACATCTGCAAACTTTTAGTGTTATCTGACTGCACCCAATTACATGGTTGGTAATTTCGAACTTTTTTTCCATTCCCATTTTAAAAGCGTCATTTTGAAAGTTTAATGGGCCCCTGGAGAAAATTGGAGGTCAGATTTGTAATCACTGAGAGTCCTTGAGAGCACCCTACTATAGGATTAGGAATCCAAAATTTTGTGAATTTTTTTAAACCTAAGTTTCCCGAAAAAAAATTGAAAAAAGTCTTATCTCGGAAACTAAAAGGATTTGAGCATTCATATTAAGTGGCAAGCTTTGAGAAGCCTGGGTGTACGCTGACAATAAGGTTGTATCTTCATCAAGTTAGTAGTTTCAAAATTCTGGAATTTCTTTGTAGATAAATTCTTTGTGAAATTTTGAAAAAATCAAAAAACGTCACATCTCGAAAACTACAAAGAATTGAGTAGTCACATTTGGAGGCAAGATTCGCAATCCTTGAGAGTACTCTGATAGGGCCTAACTACAGGGTTGGGAATTTCAGATTTTTAAATTATAATAATTTAAGTTTTCTGAAAATTTTTGAAAAAATCACAAAAAACGTCATATCTCGATAACTACAAAGAATTGAGCAGTCTTATTTGGAGGCAAGATTTAAAACTCCTTAGAGTACTCTGACAGCACCAAACTACAGGGTTGAGAACTTCAAATTTTGTTTATTTTGTTAATTGGAATTTCAGAAAATTTTTGAAAAAATCACAAAAATCGTCTTATCTCGTTAATTAAAACGATTCGGGCATTCAAATTTGGAGGCCAAATTCGCAACCCCTAATTCGATATTGGGCTGCTTAATTCAAACTGGGTAAAATAACCACTAAAATCAAATTGGAAAATCGAAAAAAATTTAAGCATTGCAAGCATTCTTCTTCTATACGATATAGCTTAAACATGCAAATTAATACGTTGAAAAAGCTTAAACATGGCGAAATAGTGAAGCCCGCATTTAAATATATAATAGATATAAAAGATTTACCATAGGTTGCCTGTTGAAACATATTTTTCGAATAATGATGGAAAAAAAGGACAAATTTGATTTTCGCACGTCTGTATGTAAGTATATAAGTATATATCAAAAGTTTCTAACAAAGCTAACATGGTGAGTGAAAGGGAATTAAAATGAGGGAAACTTAAAAAAAAGAACATTTTAATTGCAAAATGATAATTAATATCATTAATCAAGTTTAGATCACACAACTTTTCTTGGTTATATGTTTATTTACAATATAATTTTAAAAAAATTGATTAGAAATTTTTGACATCAAATAAAATTAAAATGTTTTCTTTTTATTTCCAATCGTATCATTGATATTGATTCTACTCTGACAATTTATTTTGAAACAATTAGATTAAGTTCTCCGAAATCAATGAAAAATTTCAAAGTTTTTGTCAAAGAGGGTCTGAGAACTTGTATAAGTTTTTCGAATTGCTCAGAGTAGAATCAATATCACTTGATATTTGGAAAAAAAAAAGAGAAAACCTACCATAAGTAAATACGACGACCAAAAAAATAACCTTTTAATTGTGTAACATTCGCCCGGAAGTACATATCGACGGAAAATAAAGCTAGGTTCTAAAACGACTGGCTAGCGTCTAAACACAGCTCTACATGCTTTTCACCGTCTCTGCCAAAGCCAGTTCTTTTGGTGGTCTTTCTAACATCGGGTCGACAAAAAAAAACGTTACTGTTTCCGGCTTCGATCAGAACGCTCTAATAAACCTAATTATATGCAGAAATAGTGAGCTCACTGCTGGGTTTCAGTATCCCCGGACCACGAGCTCACTCCTAAAAACAGGTGTAACATTCGCCCGGAAGATACTTATCGACGGAAAATAAAGCTAGGTTTTAAGACGACTGGCCAACGTCTAAAAAGATCTCTACATGCTTTTCACCGTCTCTACTAAGCCAGTACTTTCGGTGGTCTTCCTAACAGCGGGTCGACAAAAAAAGTTACTGCTTTCGGCTTCGGTCAAAACACTCAAACTAACTAGATTACATGCAGAAATAGTGAGCTCATGGCTGGGTCTCAGTATCCCCAGACCACGAGATCACTCCTAAAATCAGGGCTACTACTATTTATTGAATTATTCAGAAAATTCAATAAATTTATCACAACAATCATTTAGCCTAATTGTTGTGATAAACTTATTAAATCGATTCGGCATGGTTCCACCTACCCGACTAAGAAATGCGTCGACCATCGACAGCGAAACGTGTGCAAAATGCAACAAGGCAGAAGATGCGGGCAGAGATTGGATGAGCTGCGACGTTTGCGATTCATGGTTTCACTATGGGTGTTCAGGACTGCCGTCGGATCTTATCCCTCAAATAGCGAAAGCTAAGTTTCTTTTATTTCGCTGTAACCTTTGCTTATCTCGAAAATCTTTTACTAAACCGTCCAAAATAAATGAAATTATAAAGAGCACGCTCGAGGCGACTATTCCGTCGCTGATTGAGACGGCTGTTAAGGGAGTCATTCCATCTTCTCTAAACATTGCTGACCAGCCTGTCGTGCTTTCTGACGCTAATGGTCCGTCTTTGTTGGCCAACACTCAACCTAAGTTGTTTCGCCCGGCTAACACTTGCAGTATTCGGATCCGTGTTATCACCGAACCATCTGGCTCAATAAACTCACGCTTACAGTCTGATCGAAAGTCAGTGGAAGAAGTGGTCAACCATTTAGGAGTTAATGTCAAGTTACCGATATTCGAAGACTCGGGAAGTTTGCACCGGACAGTGCTTTACCCAGACTTTACTTGCCACTGTTGGGTCAATATTTGAGAAACGCTTAATCCTATCCTCTCTGCATAAACTCAAAAATTATCCGTGTAAAGTATTTCTATCCCGTGATCTATCATCTACTGAGCTTGAGATAGAACACAAGCTAATCGCCAAGCGGAGAGAATTGCTAAACTCTGGTGTAGTTCCAAAATGTCTCCGTTACAGGGATCTCAAGCTTTCGCAATATATTGACGGAACTTGGCTTGATGTATCTCAGGATGTATGACTAGTGCCCACGTCTCAGAACACTCAATCGTTAAACTTATGTGTCCTCAACTGTCGTGGTCTTATTTCCCTCAATAAACGCATAACGTTGTCTAATTATTTTACTGTGCACCAAGCGGACGTGGTGTGTATCACAGAGACTTGGTTTGATTCCAACTCTGTGAACGATCATGTCTTCTTGGACTCGCCGTTTACTGTTAATGCCCGTACAGACAGGCAGGCTGGGTCCCACGGTGGGGTGTTAATTGCTACCCGGGACTTAGTAGCCAATACCTGTTCAATTCTCCCCATTGACGCTTCTGGTTATGACTTTATCTGTGGCATTATTGTGTACTCACGCTTGAACGCACTTTTGATTGTAAACGTATACCTCCCACCCATTTCCAGTAACTATTACATATTCTCAATAAACCTTAAACAGGCGTTGGAGTTGTGCTATGAACAATTCGAAGCAGCAGTTTCTAGCCTTGGCATACTCCACAAAGATTTTGTCATTACTGGTGATTTCAATCTCCCACGTTCAAATTGGAATACTTTTACCTCCACCTGCACAGTAACCTTAACAGTCGTATTGTGATGTCTTGTTTGGCATGTCTTTTCCTCAAGTGGTAGACAAACCTACTCACGTTGCGGGAAATGTCCTGGACCTTGTTTTTACAACCTGTAATGTGTCGTGTATTGAAACTGCGAGTCTTGATGTGAGCGATCATTTCATTATCTCTGTCGTTGTGGATATTCCTCTTGAAGAATCGATCAATACGATACATGAATTCATTCCTCCTATGTACGCATTTCGTACTGGGCGGCTCAATGAATTTTGCACAAATCTTATCACATTTAATCCCTTTTTCTATTCAAGCGTTGATGAAGCTCACGATATGTTGTACCAGTTCCTGAATCAACTTTATCCTATGTTTTTCAAGCAAAAACGGGCTAAACGCGCTAATTTGCCTTCTTATTACAGTTCTCATAGCGTACATATCCATAACAAATTGCAGACCTTGATCAGAAGTAAAGCAAAACCTAATCACGGGGTACATGACTCATCCATCACAACCCTCAAACGGTCATTGGAAGAATCCACTGAGTTGGACAAAAATTGTTACCTTGATTCATTCCGTGGTATGGATTCCAATTCAGCATTTAAGTATATAAAACATATCTCCGAGCCAAAAAGTCTCCCGCATGCTTTGTACCATGATAATGCTGTCGCACGCACTGATCATGAGAAAGCAGAGCTGTTCAATTCGTATTTCGCATCGGTTTACTCCGACTCATCGCCTCAATGTGTCCCCTTTGTTAACCCTCGCCCTGATATTTGCTCTCAAGATGTTCATTTTTCTGTTGATGATATTAATTCGGCGCTCACCCGTTTGCCAGAAAGCTATTCCCTGACTCATGATAACTTACCAGCATCTTTGTTGAAATCTTGCAGTTACGTTTTTGCTCCTATTTTTTATGTTTTGTTTTATTTTATTTTGTCCTCTTGTAAATTTCCCGCTTGTTGGAAAACGGCTATTGTTACTCCGGTTTTCAAAAAGGGTGATCGCAACCAAACATCTAACTACAGACCTGTATCCTTGTTACCTCGTATTTCTTTGGTCTTTGAACGAATTCTATCTAATTTTATTTACCCTAAAATCCGACATAAACTTCGGTCCGAGCAGTACAGTTTTCGTCCTGGTCGGTCGATCGTTCTCCAAATGATTGCTTACCTCGACGCTATTCATAACAACTTTGATAACAACATCCCCAGCTGCGCTGTTTACTTTGATTTTAGTAAAGCTTTTGATTTAATGCCTCATAACGTTTTACTCAAAAAATTAGCTTCTTTCGGATTTGATGATAACTTTATTAAATTGTTCACATCATACCTTTCCAATCGATATCAAATAGTGAAAGTTAATCACTTCTTTTCTTCTCCGCGTCTAGTTTCCAGCGGTGTTCCTCAAGGCAGTGTGCTCGGCCCCTTGCTTTTCCTTATACTCATAAATGACCTCCCTTTGTCTTGTTCTTCCAATTGCTTTTTGTTTGCGGATGACAGTAAAATCTTGAATAATGTTTCACAACTGCCAGTAATTCAGGATGATATACACAGTCTGAGCCTTTGGTGTCAGACTAATGGGATGAAATTTAACGTTAACAAGTGCTTTTGCATCGTGTTTAGCAATAGAAATGTGCAAGTGGACCTATCCTCGAATAATGATACTCTTTCTCAAGTGTCTGTTATAACTGATTTGGGCCTAACAATTGACAGTAATCTCAGATGGGGTTCTCACTCTGAGAACCGTTTACATAATGCCCTGAAGTCTTTTTTCTCAATTAAACGTAATGTGCCCGCTTCATGTCCCCTCTCGACTAAGCTGACCCTTTATCGTTCTATGGTGCTGTCTGTACTCCTATCTGCCTCCCAAGCGTGGTGGCCCCAGCGCTCTTACCTTGTTAAGTTTGAACGTTTTAATAAAAAAGTTTTAAGGTGGATATGTAATAACTACTCTCTAAGCTACATCAATTGCTGTCGCAAATTGTCTGTGTTTCCTGTTACCTTTTATTTGCAATTTTATGATCTGATATTTTTCTGTAAACTTGTAAATAATTTTTATAATTTTGATGTTTTTCAATTTGTACAATATCGTCGCAACTTTGGCACAAGAAATGATGATTATCTCCTCCTAGAAGAACGGTTTCCCGTATCTCAAGTCTCGAAATCCAACTATTTCAATCGTATCATTCCTCTATTCAACTACTTCACCAAGCAATATCGTCTTGATTTCTCCTCACCTGGAATTCTTAAATCGCGCCTTTTAACTATTTTATCATCTCACTTTGAAACATTTGACATTCATAATACTTGTTCTTATTTTATAAAATGCCCCTGCTCCACTTGTAATTTTACTTGCAGTTAGTCTTTTAGTTCAATTTGTTTGTATTTTATACCAGAAATGGTAATTGAAGTCTTTTAGTAGTAGTAGTAGTAGTAATTATTGTTTTTGTTCAGTAGATAAAAATCATCATCTCCATCGGAGATGGATCAACCCTTTCCCCCAACTCCTAGCTTCTCATCTTAGCAGAATGAATTCAGATGTTAATTAAATTCAATTCAGGACATAATAGGGAAGCTAAAAGTTTATATAAGATGATAAAAGTTCCAGTCCCGAGACCCCTCCGGATTCTCGAATCCGGGGTAATAAGACTATTATCTTCCTTCCGGAAGGCTACCTTCCACCCTTCACCGTTGTTCGCAACGGCCTCGCAACTATTGTAGCGACACAATAGTTGCAACTCGGAACGGTATCTGCTACTTCTGCAATTTGTTGTTGTTTCTCAATCACAATTTTCGTTGTTATCGCTATCGCAACTATCGTTGTTGTGTTTCGTTTCGGTTTTTTCTCTAAAAATAGCCATATCTGACGTTTCTCCGAAATATGACGTCATACTTCGAATTTTCAAAATTTCAAAATACCAGAATATCTTGACCTTCACCGTTTGACTAATCGTCCCAATAACGTTGTTAATCGCTGAAAACCATCAATTCGGAAGGTTCGCTGCTAAAATTCCAAATCTGCTGAATCTGCATTTTGTCCATTCTGGTCGAATGTCACATACTCCCCGGACAGTCTGGTCAATGTCCTCATTGAATCTCGCAATGTTCGTAGAATCGGTACAGTGTCATCGAAAAGAATTTACCAAAATGCACGAAATTACTTTTATCCGCGTCATATCGACTCACTGCAGAATATAAATTGCATCATACAACATCACTATAGCCTTCAAATTCTTTCATTAATCTGCACATTGAGGATATGACCTAAGATAAAAAAACATCTTTTCTGACTTCCAATGTCAATGTCCTGACTAAAAACTTCTCCTCCTAGATTTTTGAAAGACGTTGGTTTGCAGGACAGTCCTGCCAAGCAACAAACTAAAATTATCCTACTATGCTCCCTCCCTTCGGAAATCTTGCTTGTTATTGTCCTGAATATTAAAACTAAGAAACTCTGTGGTTAGAAAGAACAATGAAACAACCTCCCTCTTCGAGAGATTACCCAAGCCTTTCATATCACCACAAAGTGATCAATTCTCCTAGTTGATTAAAAACAGTCACGCAGGCTGGAATATTTAAATATACTCTTTCACTCAAGCTTTTCTAAATAAATAGTAAGTAAGTGTCTCTAAAGCCACTAACTAAAATCAAAATGCAAATTTATAAACGCAACAAATTCTTTAAAGTTCAAAGATCAACTAAATGTTTCAGTTTTCAATTACAACTTGGTTGCTTGGTTTCTCACTTGAGTTTTTTCACACACATAAAACAATTCTGAGTTTTAAATTCTTCTTTTTCGTCACTCCTTTGTCTTCTTCTTTTTCATCGTATAGAAGTTCTAAAACTTCTAAATTCTTCTAATTTTGTTTCTTTTCGCGTCTTGTTCTTTCGACCGTTTGTCAATGTTCCATCTCTTCCTCCTGTGACACTGACTCTGCACTCTCAGTTTCTGTGTCTTGCAACACATCGGTAGCTATCCTGACGCTGTTGGAAGCAGTCCTCCAACACTTCTGCTCTTCTACCCTCGGTTTGCAACTTGGTAGGGGATCCACGTTAGATTCTCTGTTTCGGCAGAAGCTGTTGTGGAGACACAACGTCACGTTTCTCTCCAAATCTTCCTTCAACATCTCTTTCCTCTCCTTTCCACTACGTTCACTCGTCCTGGAAATTCTCTTTACAGCGGTGGTCACTGCATTCCGATGAGTCACGAAAGCTCGCTTGAAAGCTCCTGCTCCAATGTCCAGCTGATATTCACTGTACACTCTACCG
Source organism: Symsagittifera roscoffensis (assembly GCF_963678635.1). NCBI lineage: Eukaryota > Metazoa > Xenacoelomorpha > Acoela > Convolutidae > Symsagittifera > Symsagittifera roscoffensis. The sequence goes on along the minus strand of NC_087066.1, from coordinate 19,236,288 downwards.
TGCTTCGACATATGCTTCTTAGCATATTCGTACAACCATGCAGTCATGTTAGCTCTGAACCATGGCATCAATCGTCTACTTGCCCATATCTTCTTCACTTCCTTCGGAATGTTTAGAATCTTGCACATTGTCTCAAAAAGATCTAAGTCTTTCAGACAATCCAATTTCCGCATCTGTTCCCTCGTTGGCGCTTCCTGTCTATTGTTCTCTCTTACGTGAGCTTCCAGCCATCGTATCGCCATCATAACTCCCACTATCACTATTGTTATGGGCTGTTATAAGTCTGGTAAACCCATGGAGAGCAGCTCTCCAGAGTCCCAGATCAACACCAGATTACAACGCTCGGGATACCACCAAGTCTGCAGCAAGCAGTGGCAGGGAAACTCGTCATGTGTCAACATGACGCTCCTCCAATTGCGTTTTCCCGAAGCTTCCCTTAATGGTTCCACTTCCATGATCACTCGGTGGACTTCATCATTCTCGTCTACTGTATTGTAATCTGTAACAGTTGATCCTCTCTGTTTCTGTCTCTCAAAGTCACTGAAATTCCCACTCACGTATCCCATGAACTTCCTTCCAAGGTATCGTTTCCAACTCCTCCTTTGTTCTCTCTGGAACTGCTGAGAACATCTTACATAGCAACTCGTAAGATTTTTCGGACATTCTCGTTAGTCTCACACCCTTTGGCACTGAGAAGGCTTGATCCACGATCGTTCTCGTACTCTTTACATCCACAGCTACAAAATGCACCGGGTATCTGCTCTTGCACATTGGAGCCAATGTCGAGCCCACCAAATATCGTGCTCCTGACGGTCTACAATAAGTCTCACTGTGTCTGATGTTCATTTCCGCCTCGATCGCTTCCCTCCATTTTCCTATGTGTTTCTGCTCGGTTTGCAGAACTCCTGGGAGTACTTCTACACTGATTGCTGTGACCATCTCATGTTTCTGTTCTAGATTCAATAGTGACTCTAAAGAACTAAACATGCTGTAGAATCCTAATGCAGTCACTAGATTCACCTCGGTTCCTCCATGGCAATCTGCGATCAGTTCCGTTTCCGTCCTTGCTTTCATCACGACTTTCCCAAACAATATCGTCAATTGCTTGTGTTGTCTTTCTAGGGTTTTCACACAGTCCAGACCTCCACAAACGTGACCTTCCAGTCCACAGACTTCCACCAGACAGCTACCAGGTTTGACCCAGTCTTCTGGTCCCCAGCCAGGCAACTCCACTTTATCTTCCCCGTTGCTCCTAGAGGCCGTTATCATCGCATTATATATGATGTTCAGGTCACGCAGGTTACAGTCTGCATTCAGCTCCCTCTGCACGTCTTGTGTCGCCCGTATTATCGAGTCAGCGTTGGGACTAGGACACCATGATGGCCTCATCAATTCCCACACCACCACCAAGCTCGTTCTCAGCAATTCATCCGAGAATCCCAACCCAAACTCCACTCTTTTGTCGGCTTTCGGTACGGAAGGTGCAGTCACCTCTTCTTCCAAGACCAGTCCCAATTTGATCTGAGGATTGATAGCGCTCTTCATCGTTACAATTCTCGACGTCCAGAATCTTAGCAACACTGCCTGCTCATAATCGAAGAACCAATCACGTATGTCTTCACTCAGGAAAGGGTTGTACGCTATCCCTATGATTCCGGACACGTAGCTGTACGACTTCTTCTTGATCGGTCCACAGTACTCACTGGATTTCGACAATGCCCCCATAGATTCTTTAGTGAGTCTCAGCTCCTTGTTTGAAAACTTACTGATTTCGACTATCTTTCTCATGGGCTCTAACTCCTCGGTTTCTTTCATATTCACCCTCATCGGTTTGCTTTGCTGCATATCCAGCAGTGCTAGCAAGAGTAAGGCTTTCGCTCGCTCATCGCCCTCCCTCAGCATCTTGACACAGGTGTTCAATGCAGGTACTGAAATTTGCACTAACATGAATCGAATGAAACAGAGAGCGTCTCTCCGCTTCGCACACGCTACTGCTGCTTCCTCTTGGATTATCAGATCCCTCAGGTTCGTCATAAGGAAAACCTTCTCTTCTTTTGACCTCTTCCTTTCTTCCGAATCATATTCTTCGCGAGTCAGTCCCATCATGCACCAGGCAAACCTCAGTTGTAACTCGGTTCTCACGTAAGGTACTGCCATGAGAGCGTGTATTCTTGGCGCAGTCCTCATCTCTTCTTCGAAGTACCGTATTACCACTGCTTTCCATGGAAGGCTCACCAACTGCTCCATCGTTTCTGCCTGTATCTCAGACGACGCTAGAGTCCCGTACGCCTTCTGCTTGAGGGTGGTGCCTCGCAACATCGTCTCCAGATAACCTTCCATGGCCTTTTCGTTTTCCAGGGCCATGACATACCCTCTAGCCGAGTTTCGGTATTCTAAATTCTCCATGTATCCACGGGTGGGTTCATCTATCGACACAGTCTCCGACACTGTTAGTCGGTTATATTCCACTGGTACTAGTTGTCCTGCGACACTTCCCTTTCCGTGATTCATGGGAGATGGCTTAAAGTCTTTCATTGTGCTCTCTCCACATTGGCTGAGTATTTGCATTTCTAAGGTTGCTCCAGTCAGAGTGCGGTCACCCCTCCTGGATTTGCAACCTGTTGACTTTATCCCTGCCATGAGAATGGGTGGCACCATCGCTACATCGGTCAACATTCTGTTCGTGCCAGGTAATTGATAATCACCTTGTCCCAAATCCATGGGTTCTTCGACTCGTTTTCGTTTCGCTGAATTGACAGCTCTTATCGATATCTCCGAATCCACCTTCGTCTTTCCTACTCTCCTCGGCATCACTCTGCTGCCTAACTTCATTTTCATCTCGTTGATCTTATCAATCACCAATTTCGACCGCATCGTTCCTTTCCTGGTTCTTGACAGATACACCACCTCTCCTTTATCGTCCTGCGGTGTCATCTTGACGGGAGAGTTCGCTTCACTTTTATCAGTGGCTGAGTCAATCAACAACTCACTCAATCTCCCTTCACACTCATCAAGTTTGTCAAGGACTTCCCGCATCAACGGTCGGTTGAGACCTGTTTTCAAAATGGACTGGGTCCCATAGCTCTGAACTACTGTCCAGACTTCTTCCATGAACGCCACTCTGTCCAATTTACATCCCGTCCTATTCTCATGGTCTCGGTGATGTACTTGCCACTCCTCTTCGGGCAACGTTCCCAAGAAAGGTACTCTGGCTGAGCCTTCTATTCTTCCTCTTCTAGGTGATTCCATGAGGATTTTTTGTTCGTTATTTCTTGAATTGCCAGGAGAGCTGCTCTCCGGCAAATTCCGTTTCATTTCATTAAAGGCTGACGGAGGTTCCAGTGTCGAAATGCCTTCATCCGCTGGCTCAGTCCTCTCCAACGTATCCGCGTTGTTCTCAAGATCACTGAAGATATTGAAATCCAGTTTGGATACTCCTCCTGTCGATGCCCTGTCGTCTTCCCCACCAGCTTGACTTGCATCTTGTTTCATGGGCTCTTCCGCTTGACGGCTTCCTCCCTGTCCATCATCTCCTTCTGACATGTCCTTCTTTGGGCTCGATGGTCCTTGCTTCTCATTGTCGGTTCCTTCCAGAAACTTCGGTATGATCAGTGTGCCTGCTGATCCATCTTCCTCCTCTCCATGGACCACTTTGATCTCCTCGCAGCCGAAGGGTGCTAGGAAGGTTCTCGTCTGCAGTGTTCCTCCTACTCTCAATTCCGGCTTCACACTAGTCAGGATCAAGGAGGCCTCAGGCAGTTCGGTCCTGCCTCTCATCTTTATAGGAGCTAAGCCTAATCCCGCCCATTCCTCGTCAAATCTTCCAGGCTTGGGAGTCGCGGCGTTGCTTATTCGCCTTCTCGTCGCTTGATCCGTATATGCAAATCGTGTGTATTGTAACACGGCGGCATTTCTCCCTACAAAGTATGGATCCATCGTTCCCACGAAATTCCCTATTCTCCTTTCATTGGCTTCAAATGCTCTCAACCTAGGAGTTTGTACCACGGAGACTGCTCCGAGCAACATCCTTCTTATCAGAGGGAATTCGGGAATTTCTTCCGGCAGCTTCTCGTAATCACCCCAATCCTTCGTCTCTTCTCTCACCTTGTGATATGCTGCAACGAAACGAGGCACTCTGGTTATCTCACCATTCGTTTTGTCATAGGGTCTCAAATTCCAAAGCTTCGGAAACACCTCGATGTGTCCTCTTTCTACTTCTCGCATGCGATCACGGAGATGATCATCAAACTGATGACTGTCATCTCTGGCTCTGATATCTTCGCAAATAACAGATCTTCACTCATGAGCTCCCGCAATGTGTGTTGCTCACACCAGTTTAGTGCACTACCGTCCACTGCTGATATGAGGTTCAGGTGCAGCACCGACCCCCTATACGCCTCCACCTTAACGTCAGGGAATGCAAACGTAACTGCTGGTCCATAGATCACTGTCACAAACTCCTTGGCTCCTCTGATCAATGCTAAGGGATTGGTTCTCATAGCCAAGCTCAGATTGGTTAACAGGGGCATGCCCCCAACATGTCGTCTAACATCTTCTTCTCTTTCGATAGTCTCGTCTTCTCCCGTTCCAAAGCGATTTTGTTGTAAGAGATATTGGATAAGAGTGTGTCTTAGGTCTCTTATCTTGTTCCACGAGTCCGTGGATTTCTTCATATCCAAATTCCTCACCCTCTCTCTCATCTGCTCTGGACAACGTGTCAATTTCATTAGTCCTCCCAAGTTTCCGTGGGTAATCGCAATCAGTGTTAGAAGCCCATCTAACCGCAGGTTCTGGATTCCTTCGTTGAGCAGCATCGCCGGTCCTTTCACGAAGCTCTCTGCTCCAAACGTCACGAACAAGGCTAGTAGTTCCACTATTGACACTTCCACTACTGCTTGGAGGAATTCCTTTATCAAGTAATGAGAGACTTTCGGGTAGACTTTTGCCAAAAAGGACGCGGTCCATCCGGCTCCCAACCCTTCCAGCATGCTGTCCGTCCGTTCAAAGCCTTCCTGTCCCCTCACTTCCTGGGTCCAGAAGGTTTCCAGGGTGATCTGACACATTCTGTTCACAAATTCAGCGGTCTTTTCTCCAGCATTTTCCGCCAGGTTCACCTCCTTTAACAAGTAGGCATGGATCTTCGTGATCATCACAGGGGATTGCTCAAAAGCATCTGCACCCAATGCCGCTACTCTAGGACTTAGGTGTAGCCACTGGTTGACTTCCGGTTTGGTTCTCAAAACCATCGCCTCCAATTGAGCTCTAGTCTCTTGCGAATTTTTCCTTCTCGTGTTTTCACCTGTCACTTCCATTGCTCGGAACCATAAGTCGTTGGACATCGCTACGACTACTCGATGGTCGTCGTCTATTCCCGGTTTCAGTTTGAGTTGTCGACTGAAATTGGACAGTTCCAACCCCAGCACCTCGTCCAACACTAACATGTGCAGCGCATGGTCCTTGAATCCTCTCATCGCGTTCGAGATATCTGACCACACTGCAGGTAGTTCAGCCCTGAGTGGCTTCAGGTTCTCCATCTCTATCATGCGATTTGGGGCTGATATGATCACATCATATTTCCCTTCCGAAAGCAAGGTCACGATCGCATACACGAATTTTAGTCCATCCGGGAGATATGCATACCCCGGAGACAACGCGAATACTACTCTCGGGGTCACCTTGGTGAATGACCCCTCCTTCGTCGCATCCACCACTTCACCCATCGACTCAAGGATATCTTTTATCGCTGGCCACACAGCATTCTCTGCCGTTGTAGGATCTCTGAGTCTGCTCAGAAAACCTCTACTGTGTAGATGGTCATTGATGCCAGCAAACACGATCGTAATTGGGTTCATGTCCGTCTGTCTTTATACCCCTATAGCCAGAGATACCGATTGCAGTAGGTCCAGATCGACCGCTGCCAACATTATGACATCCGGCCAAAACAGAGACTTGGAAGTGTACACGAACTCTGAATTCGCTACTATCATAATCTTGGCCTTCCTCATTTCTGCTTTGTCGTACGCGGCAAAGATTGACTCATCTTTTTTTATTGCTTTCAATCCGCCGTACCTTTGGACATCACCATCTTGACTCACTTGTTTCGGGTATGTTCTATCTTTCACATGACTCGGGGGTGTCGCCATCTGCCTGAACATCTTCACATGTTGTCCAATCGGCGCCCTCGTTGTCAGAAATCTTCCCGGTCTCTCTTCTCGATTCTCCTCATCATGATTTAACCTAACGTCCTGCAATGGTCTTGCATTCACTGGTCCCATTGTGTTATTAGAGGGCAGTCCCTCTAGGTCAGCAAATCTCAAGGCTGTCATGGAACTGAAGTTTATGCTAGCGGCTACCAACCAGTCTACGCCTGTTATCGAGTACAGTCTGCTGACGGATAGCCTCGCTCCATTCAGCATCCTCCTTGCATCTTCGATGAAGCTCACCCTCTGGAGATCCAGCTTCATTATTTCATCTTTGTATACATGCCAGGGAGATGGTATGAGCCTTGACCCCATCAACAAGCCTCTGCCCGGGCGTCTCTCCTCTCGACTGGTATTTGTCGTCTCCGATCTGTGTCCGATCTAGACGTGCTGGCTGTCTCTTCGATTGGGTTAACAGCTCCTAGTCTTCTCCGAGGATGGATGGTCCTCCTTACCGGTGCTTCTCCAAATCGATCTTGAACATCCGTCCTTTGACCTGGTTCGCTGGAGCTCTGCTGTCTATAATTCGTGACGGCCGGGACCGTCCCCAAGCGTGTTTCCAGGTTAGGAGGCACAAAGGTGGTAATCATCGTTTCGCTCGATGCTCCTTCTTCCCTCAGCACTCCTGTGTCAAAGAGTTCTACCTCCAACTCATCCAATCGCTCCTGGAAGTTTCTGTTCAGGCAAGCCTGTCCTTCTATACTATCGAAGTGGATACCGTCCGTGGTCAGCCTGGCCTGATCCATAGCTCTCAACTGATGTTTAATGTCCATGAGGATCATTCTCCCGGCATTCCGACTTGCGAGATTCCTCAGGATGTTATTCCACCTGACGACTCCTTCGCTGTGCCTTCTCCCTGCTGCTGTCAAGCTCCTTGTATTCATTGGCACAGTGCAAACGGTCAGTACCGCGCAGTTGAACTTCTGCCAGAGAGTATTAAACAAGCACACCATCATCGATTCCCATAGTGCTTCCTCCTCATCCGAACTTCTCGAGATGTTGTTCGTTCCAACCTGGATCATCACACTGGGGATCCTCCCTGGATTCATTAGTTCCACCATCCGATATAACTGGGCTATAGTCGCTCCTCCGAAGGCCATCACCGTGGTGACCCAAGAGGTCCTCAAATTCGATAGTACTCTGACCAAGCTGTCTCCCAGTATCAGATGTGATGTCCCCAGTGGCGGTTGTTGCAGATTTACTACCGTGTTCCAAGTCGCTCGATTGAAGCAAGCTCTCGGATTTGTCTCCGGAACTCCCGTGAAATTATATCTCAATTGATTGTTCTTTTGTACGTCTAATACACGTGACACTTTCTTCGCTGGCATCTTCTGTATTCTTCTTTCTGGGGCCTTAGAGCTCCCCATTAGTGGCGTCACGTCACTTATTCCCTGTCTGATCACGGTCTGGGAGAGTCGTACTCTGCCCGTGTCATCGATCGTTCCATAGGGTGCAGTCACCCCGGAACCTGGCGCATTCTTGTTGGCGACCAGTCGTCCAGCTGTCTCTATCAGCTTCCTCACCGTTTGTTCCACGACGGGGTCACCCAAGGTGTCACTAGGGTCCGGGATTGTCACTCGATCTGTTGCTGTCGGGAGCCGTGTCCCCGTTGTCTGACTCATTTCTCGAGGCGTCAAGAGCTCTATCGGGGACTGCCCACGAGGAATACTCCTTGCAGGTATCGCTTTTTCCACGGCTGTAGTTAACGCCATCCGTTCTGATCGCTCCTTGTAGTCCTGCCTCAAGCGCTCAATTTCTTGACCCTGCTTTTTGTTGCAGTCTTCGAACAATCTTTTCCACATGTCTCGGTCGTCCTCCGCGATGAGCATGGTCTTAGTCACCTCGTCCAGCTCCTTTTTCGTTCTTTCCAGCTCGTCCTTTATCCCATCAAGATCTTGTATGGTTTGGTTCGTCTGAACCTTCTGTTCTGCTTTCGCCCTCTTTGGTGGCACAGCTGCTCTCAGTGGTGAACCAGACGAGGCAGCCTCGCTGTTCATCTCCTGGTGCATTCTCGTCAGCCCAGGTTTGGGCTTGGAGGGCATAGGCATTTCACCTGGTTGGTAAGTCCTAGAACTTCCTAATCCAGGCTCATTCGCCAACTCACTCCCTGACAGAGCCCCGTTTCTCCACCTCATCACTCTCATGTTCGAGCGATCTAGCACTCCCCTCTCTCCATATGCTGCCATCAACAGGACTTCCGTGGGGCGGTCCCCACGGTTGTCATGACCCAAAATGTTGATCAGGGCGGTCAGCAACATGACTACCTCTGGGTCCTCCAGAGCGAAGTCTCGATCCATTAGCCGACGATAGATCGCATCTATCATCGGTCCTACATATGCCTCTGTCAGGTCCATCAATTCATCCAATTTGAAATTCTCCATACTGTTCTTCAGATTCGATTTGATTTGATTTGATTTGAAGGTTTTGACTCAAGTGAGCAATTAAATGATCAATCAGGATCTAGAAAAGAAGTCATGAATATCACACTTGTCAGTTTCACCTTAACAGATATCGTTAAAATTTATCTAAAAACAGTCAGATAAGAAGATTTTTATCCTAAAATTTATTAAAATCAACCGGTCTCTAAAATTTTGGAACTCGACCTAAGATTGGACAGTCCAAACTTTGGATCTATTCCTAAGATCGTCATTCAGTTGTTCATGGTCACTAACCCCTTCTTAACCAGGATCTTAATAACATAACACATCACATAAAATAACACACATATCACACATATCACACATTACATACAACTTGGTCTTTATCCTAACATCCTCTCGCACGTCACTCAGCCTATACTTAGGTAATATTTCTTATGTAAATATATTTGTATATTAGTATCAGAGAATATCACGTGTACAAGCGCGTACAATTCCCGAGGATGCAGTCGTCCTCTGTTTGGATCGTACACTGGAAGCGAGAGCTCCTTCACGTCCATTTCCACGAGGAAGTCTCTCAACCTCGTCAAGGACAAGACTAGGTTCTCTGGGTCTACGTGCTGCTTCTCCGTCGCCCTCGTCACCAAGAAGCATAGGTATTTTCCCGGTATCGGTGACGCCGCCGGAGGTAAGGCTGCTACGCCCCCTACTCCTGGTCGTTGCTTCCAAAGGAACTCTATGTTTTTATATTCTCTCTTAAAATCTGCCGCTAACGCTGTCATAAAACTCATGTCTGCTGTGATTGCTATCGCACATGTTCTATTTGTGAGTATAAAATCACTGTCTGTTAGTATTATGTTACTTGAATATTCATTTAATAAGTTAAAATATGACTCAACTACCCTCTCTATGTCAGGTTTCTTAGGTTCTTCGCCTGTTTCTGCTTCTAAGTCTCCTGTCTCTCTTGCTATTCTCAATTTTTTTATTATCAAGTTTTCAGTGTGGGTAAGTCCTACCCCCACTCCCCAGACAAAAATATCCATCGACGTCCCCGTCGATCGCATGCCGGATATCAAGTCGAGGTTAGAAGCTGGAATGAGTAGTTGTCCTTCCTGGGCAGCCCAGGAAGGATAGTCTCGTTCGGTCTTGATGTATTTCATGCTTTCACGATCTACGTCCTGAATCGTGACGCTGTTCTCTTTAGGGTCTGATGTCATTTCATTCAGCCACTCCAAGACTCGCAGATTTGTGAGATCTCAATCGTCAATTTCTACTTCGGGTTTCGACCTGTCCTCGATCCATTCCTGGTGGTGATCATCTTTTATGTCGATGTCTTGTGAGACTGTTATGCCTTCTAGACCCACCATTTCTTCCACTATCTTTTTCCGATCTATCCTTTCCACTACAAAGTCGTCACTGTAAGGATTATATTTCTTTCTGGGTCTTGTCCCGTCACTCTGACGAGTCTGCATCGTGAACAGGAGATCTGGTTCCAAATTTTTGGGAACCTCCGTCTGTTCGGGATCCTGCCAATCTTCCTCTGCGTAGGGTAAGGTTTCATCATCTGCTTCGATCACCTCGTTTGGATCCAAGTCCAGTGGTGCATTTGTTCCTTCCTCTATGACTTCGTTTCCATCGTTCTTCTCCCTGGCGCCTTTCTCGTTGACCTCACAAGCAGGATCCATCATCAGATAGTCCCTTCTTCTATGTCTGCGGGTATACACCAGTCTTCTGTCGATGGATTGTGTGGCTTATTGTTCTCGTAGTGGGCGGCTCGGTCAGTACTCAGTCTATAAAAGCGTCCCTCCTGGTGCACTTCCGTAATCATGGAGAGTCCCCTCCACTTTTTAGGAGCTTTTTCGTTCCTTTCGGTGGTATAACGTTCTGAAATACCCATACGTAATCTCCCGCCTTGTAAGCTTTTGCACCAGCTGCTTTCTTGTCGAATTTTTTCCTCTGCCTTGCCTGTGCTTGCTGAGTATTTCGTCTGCATAAATCGTTCAACTCCTGTTGACGTCTGATCACATCCCTCACATATACCTGTGGAGACGTTTTCTTTCCCTCATACTCTGGGTAGAAAAAGGTTAAGGGTAAAGACTTCTCGTGTCCAGTTAGCATCATGTGTGGACTAACTCCAGTGGTGGAGTGTTGCGTGCTTTTATAGGCTCCCATCACCTGTGGAAGGTATCTGTCCCAATCGGTCATGTACCTGGAACAATATACTCTCAGCATCGACACTAACGTCCTATTCTGTTTTTCCACTAAGCCATTCGTCTGGGGGTGGTATGTCGTGGAGTGAGCCTGAGCAACCTGCGAGCGTCTCATAAGCTCTTTCGTAAGCTCTCCTACGAAAGCTGTTCCATTATCTGATTGAAACGTGATCGGACAACCATGCCTCGCTATCCACGTATTGATCAGGTGGTCGCATGTCTCTTCCGCCGAGGCAGTTATGCAGGGCACGGCCTCTGCATACTTCGTGAAGTGATCTATCATGACCAGGACTTGGTTATAACCGCGGTCTGTCATGCATATCTTTTGGTGATCTATCTGCATCACCTTGTTGAATTCAGACGACTCGATCGATTGTAAAGGAAATCGCAATTTCCTTGGATCCTTGACTTGTTGGCATGACAGGCTTGCTGTCACTCACTTCTCACATGCCTTTTTCATTTCAGGCCACTCAAAGCGCTTCAGGATCCTTTGATACACTTTGTCGATCCCTTGATGGCCCATCTGATCATGCGACATGAATAATAGTTCTGTCTGATAGAGTTGCGGCAACACTATCGCGTTATACTTGTATAGGACTTTGTCTTCTTTTCTTCTCTTGCATGCCACAATCCCGTCCTTGTTCAAATATAACCTCCCTTCCTTCTGCATGAAGTACTGTCTCAGGATACGATAACTATCTTCCTCGAGGTCCCCTTTATCCGGAGAACCATTCTTGATCCACCTTTTCAGGTTGCTTGTCATGCGATCAATTCTCTGCGCCCTTAGAAGATCCGAGAGTCTGTATCTCGCCTTCAAGTACGTCTTCATGACCCTCATCTGACTATTCAGCTCATTGGGCTGGTGTGTGTCTTCTTCCATCTTAACGCACCAAATCTTCGCCAGTGGCTGTGTTTCTTGCTTGAACGGCTGAAGATCAGTCATGACTACCTCTTTTTGTGGCAACAGACTTATCGAACGTTTCGATACCGATATTGTCTCCAAATCATCCGCTGCGTTGTCAAAGACTCTTTCACTTGGTATAAGGTAGCGATCACTGTCAGGATCCTGGTACACCTCTCTTTCTAGATCCCTTGCCCGAGTTTCCACTAGCAGTGTGTGGATCGCTAGTTCGGACAGTTCTGATCCCGAGCTCGAGTTCCTGTCTGAATAGGTGTCAATTCCTGAGTTTCCGGAATTGTCATCTGTTGAAGAGGTTGTGATGGAGTCTGCACGCTCCTCCAGATCATGTCTGTGCCTTCTTCGCATCCATCTGAACTCCCCGGACAAAACCTTGTTCCCCAGGTCCTGTTTCTCATCAGGAACTTTTTCATCTATCTCAGACTCCCCGGACAAACTTTCTTGTCCCGGGTGTTGGTCTTATACTCGCTGGCTCTTCTCGTCGTTCGTCTTCCCGGACAAACAATCTTGCTCCAGGTTTTGTTCTACCTTCTCACCTTCTCCATCTTGGTCCACAAAGGTAAAGGGTTTCCTTCGCATACTGCTTCCCAGTTCTTTCCATATGTAAGAAGTACTGGTTAAAACCTCGTGTGGTATTGAGGATACTAGTTGCTGAACTATTGTCCTACAATCCCTCTCGTTCTCTTTGTGTTGTCGTATGGACGGCATGATCTTCACCTTCTACCTGATTGTTAGTGAAGCCACTGCTGCTGTCCACTCGGGGTCACCTCTGGTCACTTCTCTTTCTAACAATCCACCCAGCATCCGCATCACTTGCGGTGTAACCTGCACCATTTCGTCCAGTAATGAGAGGCTGTTTATGTTCATGCGAGAGAGTTCCTGCTGGACCAGGTTTGAGCGCAGCAACAGATCCAAGGGAACCGGGTCCTCCTTGGATAAGATCTTTATCTCGGCTGCTTTCTCTACAGGTAACTCGGGATGCCCCGGAATTGGATGCCCAGACTTATCTAACCATCTCGTTAAGGGAAGCGCTTCATAAGTTTCTTTGTCCAGAAACGAGAATCCCTCCTTTATTTCTGCTTGATTGGCTTGCTTCTGCTCCAATCTTTCATAGAACTCAGTTTTCTTACTGAGGCTGTCCGCATTCTGGTGTTTATCACGCATCCTCTGTTCGATTATCATATGGTGGCCATCCAATCTTTTTATCCATCTACCAATATAACTCTGCTCCATCGAGTAGGTCTTCAACCAGGATAACGCTCTGTTGTCTACTCGTAACTTAAATGGAGCGCTCCCCAAGTATGCGCGGTATTTTTCCACAAATGTGACTACTGCAAACATTTCTGCTTTTGGTGCGCCATATTTCATCTCAGTGTCACTCAAGACTTTGATGCCGTATGCAATGGGACGGAGAACCGTTCTTCCATTCCATTCTCACTCCTGATGCAATATTCCTGAGATGGCTACTACCGATGCGTCTGTGCAAGAACATACATGCCCTTTTCTGTAGGCATGCCTAGCACTGGCGCTTCGCACAGTTCCCGCTTTATGTTCTCGAAGGCAACTTCTGCTTCATCGTTCCATTCGAACTTTTTCCCTTTGTTGCGCATCAGCTTCTGCATCGGATACACCTTGTCCGCATATCCTTTTATGAACTCCCGGTAGTAGTTGGCAAACCCTAGGAAGCGAAGGAGCTGTGTGTCCGTTCTTGGAGCCTTCCATGTCAACACTGCTTCTACTGCTTCCGGGTCTGGCCTCACACCATGCCTGTCCACCATTCTTCCCAGGTACTTGATTGAATCCCTAAGGATTTCACATTTCGATGGTTTGCACTTCAAGCCTGCTCTTTTCATGCATCCAAAGACCTCATTGAGCCGATCAATCAATATGGTCTTCCAGGGCTGGTGTCGCTATGACCACGTCGTCCACGTAACACATCACAAGGTTCCCGTACTTTTTGTCACTCTGGTCAAAGCCTGAGCCATCAGTCTTTGAAAAGTGGCCGTTGCGTTGCACAAGCCGAAGGGCATCTTCTTCCACTGGTACAACCCTAATTCGCACGCGAATCCGGTTTTCTCTCTATCCTTCTTCCGCAGAGGGACCTGCCAGAAGGCCGAGCCCAAGTCCAGTGTTGTGAAGAACTTGGCATCACCAAGCTTAGAGAGGCTCTCGTCTATTCGCGGTATCGGGTACGCATCTTTTATCGTTACCGCGTTCAAGTAACGAAAGTCGCAACAAAACATAAGCTGCCCCCCTTTCTTTTTCGCCATTACCACCCCGCAAGCCCACTGCAATTTCGAGGGTTCTATCATGTCGTATTCGAGCAGCATTTCGATTTCCGCTCGGCACGCTTCCGACTTGTGTGGCGTCATTCGTCTCGCGCCTTCTTTGTGCGGAACGGCACCTTCTTCCAGTTCAATTTCGTGTTTGACGAAGTTACAGCAACCGATAACCGCTTTATGTTTTGAAAAACATCTGCGTTCCGATTTAAAACGTCCCACAATTTTTTGAAATCTCCCTCACCTATTTTCCCTTTTAAATGTTCTATCTCTGGCAAAACCAGTTTGTCAGTTTCTAGTTCGTATGACGAGGGGCGTTCCGGAAAATTCGAGCAGCTCGATAAGCCGTCGTCCGTTTCGGATTTCATTGAAAACAACTTATGAATAGATTTTAATTCATTAATCCTCTTTAAAATTCTATCTTTATTGGCATGATGAGGACAGTCTTTCACACTATGTTTCTTCAAGTTTTGTGTCTCCTCATAGTCGGTCCTCATCGGCAAAGCGTAACCAAGCTTCTTTCCACGCTGAATTGAAACATTGGTGTCCAGTGTGTTCAATAACACACTGACACACAGTCCGTTTCGCATTACCGAGAAAATCCGGCCTAAAATCACCGAACTCTGACTATTTGGATTCGGTACTAGACAAACCTGTTTACTATCGCTTAACGAATTTTCATTCTAAAAATTGCCACCACAGCTTGTCTTGGCTGTAGCTTAACTTTTCTATCTTAAAAAATTGGTACCTTGTTTTCGTCTGTTATTATCCTATTAATTGGTTTCTTAACATACTTCCGGCTGGGACCTCCCGAGTTCGGTTCCCCTTCTTTTTGTCCACTCTTGCTGCCTAGTAGCCCGTCCAACCTATCCATGATAGCATGAGCTCGCCTCTCCATCATCGCGTCTATCTTTGTGTCAAGAGTCCCAAGAGACTGCTCTTGCTGAATTCTTAACTTCTCCATGTCGTCTCTTAAGCGTAACTCTCTCTGTTCCGCTTCTCTTGTCATTCGCGACAAGTTCTTCGCTATATGCTCGTCCGTTCTTTCTTTCAAGCGTTTTTGGCTCCTACCAACTTCCTGTCTATTGCGGTTTATTTCTTCCCGCAGACTTTCTCTTTCAATGTGAACTGCTCTTTCTAGTTCACTCATTCTTATGGAAATCTGTTCATTTTGTTCTCCTATACTGCCCACTATGTTGTTCAAGGCTTCTTCTAGTGCTGCCCCGTTATCCACGAGTGGCGTCACTAGTGGCGGTGTAACCCTGTCGGTCCCAGGTAGCTTCGTGCTGGTCGAGATTCGGGCCTTGACTCTCTGCCTCGACGTCTTTTCATTATCCACTTCAGGATCCGCCAATGCGTTGCCTAGCCCTTTGTTTCTACTCTCCCCAGTTTGCGGCTCTGAATTTGTCATAATCCCGAAGCCTCTCGACTGGCCTGGTGTGTTTACCTCTTTGCTTATCGTTCTCACCACACCAAATTTGTCCATGGTTCCAGTCTCTCTTTCGACGTATGCCTCATTCTCCTGGGTCGAACTATTGAGGCTGACTTGAGACCCAAAGTCCACTTGCTCTTCTTCGTCCTCCTCCTCCTGCTGGGATTCGCCTTCATTTCCTGTGCCCACTCCCATGGTGAATGGAAAGATGTTTCCTAAGGTGTTCCTCATTCTTTCTGAGAACGATGAGGACGTTGTTTGTTTCTCAGTCCCGCCTGCCATCATGGTGTTGTCTGTTGGAAATCTTCTAGTTGCCACTATTTCAGTTGAAATGTCGGACAGTTCCGACATCTCCTCTCGATCCAATGTCCCCGGTGGAAGTGGCAAAATCATGGCCTTGTTCTACCGGAGTAGATTCACTCGCCAGCCTTCTGCCTCTCCCTTCCAGTCCATGTACTTCCTGGTTGTCATTCATGGCCTGGTCCGTATTGACCTCCACTTCTAACATTTCTTTTCTCTCTTCTGAGGTCTTCTGACTCCTCGTTTCAACCATTCTGCCTGAAACCGTCTCCCCTTTGTCGGTCCGGGCTCGTTTGATCCGATCCAAAAAAGGGTCGGTCATTGTTTTTCTTTGCTTTTTAGGTATGAATTTCCTAGAGCTATTACCTCGTTTAAGTATCCTTGACTTGTCTAGACTCATTCTCAATTTGTCACTTCTTAATGCCTATACACTCAATTCGATTGCTAGTGACTTTATAGTTTGACTATCAATAATAATGACACAACACAATAATTTTAACAAGATTCTCTTAAATAGTGACCACGAATCCTTGTATGTTATCAGTGTGCAGTTTGTATATAATTTATTCACACTAACCGATTATCGGTCGTAAGATTTGAGAACTAGCACAATATGATGTTATCAGTCAATTTAAAAGATAGTGTACTCACTACCTAATCAAGCACAAATTATGTTGATTTAAAATCAAAACCAAAAAATATAATGACAAAATATGAATACCTCTATAAAAAAAACGTATGTGTATTGTACTTTTAGTCGGTCGCAGTACAATAGTCGAACTTATATTTTAAAGAAAAAGCTTTCCCTGCTTGGTGCTGCACCAAACAGACAAAACTTTGAAGGCAGTAATTTTCTCAAGTGGATGTCTATTGCACCCACCGAGTACTGTGTTACCTATTTGCCTTCGTACTGCCCGAACTAGACCTACTAAAATCCTCAGGGCAGTCATTTTTCACAAAAACGTATTGGGTTTCAATCTACACCATTGAATTACGCTCTTTTTAGTTTAGACTTAGTGTAGCGAATATCCGAGTTCGGACCTGTTTTGTTTTGGTCTGGTGTTTATTGAAAGGCAAGTTACCAGTGCAGTCACTGATTCCTTCACTGATTCCTAGCCTGTCTGCTAATAACCTAATACCTCTCACTGTAGTCTTTCTTCTGTTTACCTAAGTCCTTTAATAAAATAGTACCCCTCCGGATTGGCAAAAAATAGGACCCTTCCGAACTGGCAAAATTGAGACCCCTCCGGATTGGAACCCCTCTGAGTTAGCAAATATAAGACCCTTCCGGATTGGGACCCCTCTGAGTTAGCAAATATAAGACCCCTCCGGATTGGAACCCCTCCGAATTTGAAAAATTTTTGACCCCTCCGGATTGGGAGCCCTCTGATTTTGTAGTTTTTCGGAGATTTCCTTCTTTCAACCTATACCCTTCCGGATACGTTCTTCGATGCTATTTTGCTTTTTAAATTAACTAGGAAGGGTATGTAATGCTTTCCTAGACCCTTCCGGATTGAAGTTAAGCCTCTTATTTGACAATTCACGCTAACGGTGAAGGGTCTTATCGCTAGCCTAACTTCGGCTCGATTAAGGTTTTCCAGTGCCTTAAGCCTTACCTTTTCGTCTAGAACAGCCTAAAGTTACTTTATTCAACCGCTATTACCTTTTGGTAGGGGTTTAAGGGCTTTCCTAAAAAATTTATAAAACATGAAGGGTCTACCCTCCCAAATTGGTGAATTTGCTAAAAACAATCTCAAAAACTTTTCACGCTTACTTTTTCGAAAAACTTTTGTCCCTATCAATCAGTAAGCTCAGCTAATTTTTGATCTATTGGTACCAAGATTAACTGGATCTTCCAGTAGTTCCAAAGTTATTAACCAAAACGTCTTTTTTTTAAAGTCAAAAAATTTTCTCTCTTATAGGTTCCGCCTATCTTTTTCCGCAATTCTGTTCTTTTCGACCTAAAAATTATTGATCCGAGCTCAAAAGGCCTATACTCTTCTAGTTCAATGCAAAAGACCCGATCTAAAACGCTTTAGTTGGAAAAATTTACGAAAAACTATGCTTACCTATACCCCTCCGGGTTGATGAATCCACCAAAACAAACACGTTAAGTTCGATTTCTCTGCAACCCGGAAGGCTTTCGGGAAACGGGTTTTAAAGCTTGTAGATTCACTAGTGGACGTTGTCCGAACAACTATTTTTACTGTCCTAACTCAAAAATTTCAAAAAATTTTCTGAATTTATAGTGTTCCGTTTTCTCAAAAATCACGAAAATTCGGTTTTTGGTTCAAAGATAGTTCCAACCACTTCCAAACTAAACTTAACCGGTTCTATCTATTATAGTAGTGCAGTTACGATGTAACACACTACTCTAGCGCTTTTATTCCGTTTCAAAAAATTATCGATATCTCAAGAATCGCGACTTGTGGGGGGATCAAAATATCGCTATTTTGCCCTAAAAACCGGTCTGCTTTCTGTGTTTTTCACTGAAAAACGGTATAGGAGTATTAATATAGGCTATATAAGTAATAATATTAGTAATACAATACCCCTCCGGGTTTGTTTAATATCCGAATTAAGGTGCTTAACTCGGATATTCGCAGTTTGGTGAAGGGTCACTACAGTGCACCACTGTCGAGCCCCCCACAGATTACTATCTTAATTTTTGTACCAAAAGGGATACAAAACTTGTTAACGATGCCCAACAGTCGTCTGTTGTTGTCGCTGAGCCCCTTCTTGTTGCTCCTTGTACTGCTTGCCGGATCAGTCTTCTCCCAAGACCCCTCCGGATTGAGCGCAAATCAGCTGACCCTTCCGGCTTGAGCGCAATTTATCATTAACGTGCTTAAATGCTCAAATAACCCTACGGTACAAGCCTCACAAACGTGCTACAAAATTCATCGTAACGATCCTGACTGATATAAATGACTGTAACAACAATATATCTATCAACAACAAACGGGAGGGTCGGATCACATCTTGTCTGGGGGATGATTTCTACTGATTTTTTACTTTTTTTACTGTTTTTGGTTTTTTCGGTTATTTTTTTATGTTTTTTTGTTTTTCTCGGGAACTATATTAGTTTTTGTTTGGTTTTATATATATATCTTTAAGTGTTTTTGGTCACAAACCTCTCAGGGAACGAGGGGATGGCCGAAGGCTTCCGCGTTCCGAACTACCCTTCCGCCCCGGCGGTTTTGGCCTATTAAGGGCGTTAATGTGAGCATCCGCTCGGCGCGGAATGCTCGTTAACGGTTCTGCCGGTCATGATGTTAAAAAAGAATAACACCCAGGAGCGCCATATGAGACAATGTGCAAGATTCTAAACTTTTTGAGACAATGTGCAAGATTCTAAACATTCCGATGGAAGTGAAGAAGATATGGGCAAGAAGACGGTTGATGCCATGGTTCAGAGCTAACATGACTGCATGGTTGTACGAATATGCTAAGAAGCATATGTCGAAGCACGGTAGAGTGTACAGTGAATATCAGCTGGACATTGGAGCAGGAGCTTTCAAGCGAGCTTTCGTGACTCATCGGAATGCAGTGACCACCGCTGTAAAGAGAATTTCCAGGACGAGTGAACGTAGTGGAAAGGAGAAGGAAGAGATGTTGAAGGAAGATTTGGAGAGAAACGTGACGTTGTGTCTCCACAACAGCTTCTGCCGAAACAGAGAGTCTAATGTGGATCCCCTACCTTGTTGCAATCCTAGAAGAGCAGAAGTGTTGGAGGACTGCTTCCAACAGCGTCAGGATAGCTAACGATGTGTTGCAAGACACAGAAACTGAGAGTGCAGAGTCAGTGTCACAGGAGGTAGAGATGGAACATTGACAAACGGTCGAAAGAACAAGACGCGAAAAGAAAGAAAATTAGAAGAATTTAGAAGTTTTAGAACTTCTATACGATGAAAAAGAAGAAGACAAAGGAGTGACGAAAAAGAAGAAATTAAAACTCAGAATTGTTTTATGTGTGTGAAAAAACTCAAGTGAGAAACCAAGCAACCAAGTTGTAATTGAAAACTGAAACATTTAGTTGGTCTTTGAACTTTAAAGAATTTGTTGCATTTATAAATTTGCATTTTGATTTTAGTTAGTGGCTTTAGAGACACTTACTTACTATTTATTTAGAAAGGCTTGAGTGAAAAAGTATATTTAAATATTCCAGCCTGCGTGACTGTTTTTAATCAACTAGGAGAATTGATCACTTTGTGGTGATATGAAAGGCTTGGGTAATCTCTCGAAGAGGGAGGTTGTTTCATTCATTGTTCTTTCTAACCACAGAGTTTCTTAGTTTTAATATTCAGGACAATAACGAGCAAGATTTCCGAAGGGAGGGAGCATAGTAGGATAATTTTAGTTTGTTGGTTGGCAGGACTGTCCTGCAAACCAACGTCTTTCAAAAATCTAGGAGGAGAAGTTTTTAGTCAGGACATTGACATTGGAAGTCAGAAAAGATGTTTTTTTTTATCTTAGGTCATATCCTCAATGTGCAGATTAATGAAAGAGTTTGAAGGCTATAGTGATGTTGTATGATGCAATTTATATTCTGCAGTGAGTCGATATGACGCGGATAAAAGTAATTTCGTGCTTTTTGGTAAATTCTTTTCGATGACACTGTACCGATTTTACGAACATTGCGAGATTCAATGAGGACATTGACCGGACTGTCCGGGGAGTATGTGACATTCGACCAGAATGGAAAAAATGCAGATTCAGCAGATTTGGAATTTTAGCAGCGAACCTTCCGAATTGATGGTTTTCAGCGATTAACAACGTTATTGGGACGATTAGTCAAACGGTGAAGGTCAAGATATTCTGGTATTTTGAAATTTTGAAAATTCGAAGTATGACGTCATATTTCGGAGAAACGTCAGAAATGGCCATTTTTAGAGAAAAAACCGAAACGAAACACAACAACGATAGTTGCGATAGCGATAACAACGAAAATTGTGATTGAGAAACAACAACAAATTGCAGAAGTAGCAGATACCGTTCCGAGTTGCAACTATTGTGTCGCTACAATAGTTGCAAGGCCGTTGCGAACAACGGTGAAGGGTGGAAGGTAGCCTTCCGGAAGGAAGATAAGAGTCTTATTACCCCGGATTCGAGAATCCGGAGGGGTCTCGGGACTGGAACTTTTATCATCTTATATAAACATTTAGCTTCCCTATTATGTCCTGAATTGAATTTAATTAACATCTGAATTCATTCTGCTAAGATGAGAAGCTAGGAGTTAGGGGAAAGGGTTGATCCATCTTCGATGGAGATGATGATTTTTATCTACTGAACAAAAACAATAATAATTCAATAAATAGTAGTAGCCCTGATTTTAGGAGTGATCTCGTGGTCTGGGGATACTGAGACCCAGCCATGAGCTCACTATTTCTGCATGTAATCTAGTTAATTTGAGTGTTTTGATCGAAGCCGAAAGCAGTAATTTTTTTTTGTCGACCCGATGTTAGAAAGACCACCGAAAGTACTGGCTTGGTTCTTTTACTGTGAATCTTCTACTGCTTGGATCAGACAGAACTTGTAAATAAATTAAAATACGCGTACATTCCTAACAAAGTATAAACTTTGCATTTATAATATAAGACAACGAAATTAAAGGAAAGTGGAGGCTTTTAATAAAAAACTTCATATGTTTTCATGATAACTAGCGTTTAACGCACCGTCGGTTTCTCATTTGAGTTTTTGTCATTTACAAAACAATTCTGAGTTTTAATATCTTCTCTTTCGTTGCTTCCTTGTTTGCTTCTTTGTTCGTCGTTTAGAAGTTCTAAAACTTCTAAATTCTTCTATTTTTTTTCTTTTTGCATCTTGTTTTTCGGCCATTTGTCAATGTTCCATCACCTCCTCCTGAAACATTGACTCCGCACTTTCAGTCTCTTTGTCTTGCAATACGTCGGTAGCTATTCTGACAAGGTTGGAAGCAGTCCTCCAACACTTCTGCTCTTCTACTCTTTGTTTACAACAAAGTAGAGGATCAACGTTAGTTTCTCTGTTTCGGAATTTGAAAGAAGGTTGAAACTCCTTGAATTTGAAAGAAGATTGAATTTAGAGATGAAAGAAAATAGTTGCTTTGAAACCTTTTGAAAGATTATTATTTTGGTACAGAATAAGAGAAACTATAATTGAATGTATCCTATTTTCTTGTCATACTTCAAGTTGCCAACCTAGGAAAAATCTACTCTATTACGCGCGTGATAAGAAGGAGCATAATATTCATGAGATGAAAAATAAAAATGAACGACGATGAACATTTGAGGCTATGTTCAATCAGCATACGAGCATAATAAATCATGCGCTGACCAACATGGCTAATGAACATCCATCAGACCTGAAATCAAATATATGCTTTGTTGCAATTGATATCTCAAATTAAAAGTGTAAATAGCGTCAATAACATTCATCAAAACCGTTGAAAAACAAAAACCAAAATCCAAGCTGTTATTTGATAGAGCAATTGAACGGCAAAATTCAACTTCACACAAAACGATATGTTATTAAAAAGCCGAAAGTAGGAGAGCTACTTCGCCGAACAAACGCGAAGTAGCTCTCCGCATTATTTTTGATACCAGACAAACAAAGCATTGCAAACTAGTAAAGAGAAAACAGAATTAACCCCACGAAAGTGAAAAAAATTAAAACTGTCAAAACCGCATCTTAAAAATTTCCAAATTTCGGTAGAAATAAAACCACCGATTTTCAGAGTTTTTCAAAAAAAATTATCGAGTGGCATTTAAGCCGACAGCTTTTGGGTAAACGCCCGTTGAGCTGAAAAAAAACATGAAAAACTTTGAACTAGAAAGATCTGAATATTTAAAGTGACGTGATGTCAATTGAGTGACCTAATGGACGTCTGGGAAAAACTGACCGCCAGAGGCCAAAATAAAGCCTACAGATCAGACAGAATCTGTGAACAAATTAAAATACGCGTACATTCCTAACAAAGTATAAACTTTGCATTTATAATATAAGACAACGAAATTAAAGGAAAGTGGAGGCTTTTAATAAAAAACTTCATATGTTTTCATGATAACTAGCGTTTAACGCACCGTCGGTTTCTCATTTGAGTTTTTGTCATTTACAAAACAATTCTGAGTTTTAATATCTTCTCTTTCGTTGCTTCCTTGTTTGCTTCTTTGTTCGTCGTTTAGAAGTTCTAAAACTTCTAAATTCTTCTATTTTTTTTCTTTTTGCATCTTGTTTTTCGGCCATTTGTCAATGTTCCATCACCTCCTCCTGAAACATTGACTCCGCACTTTCAGTCTCTTTGTCTTGCAATACGTCGGTAGCTATTCTGACAAGGTTGGAAGCAGTCCTCCAACACTTCTGCTCTTCTACTCTTTGTTTACAACAAAGTAGAGGATCAACGTTAGTTTCTCTGTTTCGGAATTTGAAAGAAGGTTGAAACTCCTTGAATTTGAAAGAAGATTGAATTTAGAGATGAAAGAAAATAGTTGCTTTGAAACCTTTTGAAAGATTATTATTTTGGTACAGAATAAGAGAAACTATAATTGAATGTATCCTATTTTCTTGTCATACTTCAAGTTGCCAACCTAGGAAAAATCTACTCTATTACGCGCGTGATAAGAAGGAGCATAATATTCATGAGATGAAAAATAAAAATGAACGACGATGAACATTTGAGGCTATGTTCAATCAGCATACGAGCATAATAAATCATGCGCTGACCAACATGGCTAATGAACATCCATCAGACCTGAAATCAAATATATGCTTTGTTGCAATTGATATCTCAAATTAAAAGTGTAAATAGCGTCAATAACATTCATCAAAACCGTTGAAAAACAAAAACCAAAATCCAAGCTGTTATTTGATAGAGCAATTGAACGGCAAAATTCAACTTCACACAAAACGATATGTTATTAAAAAGCCGAAAGTAGGAGAGCTACTTCGCCGAACAAACGCGAAGTAGCTCTCCGCATTATTTTTGATACCAGACAAACAAAGCATTGCAAACTAGTAAAGAGAAAACAGAATTAACCCCACGAAAGTGAAAAAAATTAAAACTGTCAAAACCGCATCTTAAAAATTTCCAAATTTCGGTAGAAATAAAACCACCGATTTTCAGAGTTTTTCAAAAAAAATTATCGAGTGGCATTTAAGCCGACAGCTTTTGGGTAAACGCCCGTTGAGCTGAAAAAAAACATGAAAAACTTTGAACTAGAAAGATCTGAATATTTAAAGTGACGTGATGTCAATTGAGTGACGTAATGGACGTCTGGGAAAAACTGACCGCCAGAGGCCAAAATAAAGCCTACAGATCAGACAGAATCTGTGAACAAATTAAAATACGCGTACATTCCTAACAAAGTATAAACTTTGCATTTATAATATAAGACAACGAAATAAAAGGAAAGTGGAGGCTTTTAATAAAAAACTTCATATGTTTTCATGATAACTAGTGTTTTTAGTGTTATCTGACAGCACCGAATTACATGGTTGGTAATTTCGAACTTTTTTCCATCCCCATTTTAAAAGCTTCATTTCGAAAATTTAATGGCCCCTGGAGAAAATTGGAGGCCAGATTTGTAATCACTGAGAGTCCTTGAGAGCACCCTACTATAGGATTAGGAATCCAAATTTTTGTGAATTTTTTTAAACCTAAGTTTCCCGAAAAAAAATTGAAAAAAGTTTTATCTCGGAAACTAAAAGGATTTGAGTATTCATATTAAGTGGCAAGCTTTGAAAAGAATGAGTGTACGCTGACATTAAGGTTGTATCTTCATCATCTAGTAATTTCAAAATTTTGGAATTTCTTTGTAGATAAATTCTTTGTGAAATTTTGAAAAAATCAAAAAATGTCACATCTCGGAAACTAAAGCATTTGAGCAGTTGCGTTTAGCAGTCGCATGTGGCAAGTATTGCAACTCTTTAGAGTACCCTGACAACACCGAACTATAGCGTTGGGATTTTCAAACTTTGAAAAATGATAAATTAAAACTTTCCGAAAATTTTGAAAAAATCACAAAAAACGTCACATCTCGAAAACTACAAAGAATTGAGTAGTCACATTTGGAGGCAAGATTCGCAACCCTTGAGAGTACTCTGATAGGGCCTAACTACAGGGTTGGGAATTTCAGATATTTAAATTATAATAATTTAAGTTTTCTGAAAATTTTTGAAAAAATCACAAAAAACGTCATATCTCGATAACTACAAAGAATTGAGCAGTCTTATTTGGAGGCAAGATTTAAAACTCCTTAGAGTACTCTGACAGCACCAAACTACAGGGTTGAGAACTTCAAATTTTGTTTATTTTGTTAATTGGAATTTCAGAAAATTTTTGAAAAAATCACAAAAATCGTCTTATCTCGTTAATTAAAACGATTCGGGCATTCAAATTTGGAGGCCAAATTCGCAACCCCTAATTCGATATTGGGCTGCTTAATTCAAACTGGGTAAAATAACCACTAAAATCAAATTGGAAAATCGAAAAAAATTTAAGCATTGCAAGCATTCTTCTTCTATACGATATAGCTTAAACATGCAAATTAATACGTTGAAAAAGCTTAAACATGGCGAAATAGTGAAGCCCGCATTTAAATATATAATAGATGTAATAGATTTACCATAGGTTGCCTGTTGAAACATATTTTTTGAATAATGATAGAAAAAAAGGACAAATTTGATTTTTGCACGTCTGTATGTAAGTATATATCAAAAGTTTCTAACAAAGCTAACATGGTGAGTGAAAGGGAATTAAAATGAGGGAAACTTAAAAAAAAGAACATTTTAGTTGCAAAATGATAATTAATATCATTAAGCAAGTTTAGATCACACAACTTTTCTTAGTTATATGTTTATTTACAATACAATTTTAAAAAAATCAATTAGAATTTTTTAACATCAAATTAAATTAAATTGTTTTCTTTTTATTTCCAATCGTATCATTGATATTGATTCTACTCTGACAACTTATTTTGAAACAATTAGATTAAGTTCTCCGAAATCAATGAAAAATTTCTTATTTGACAAATTTTTGTCAAAGAGGGTCTGAGAACTTGTCTAAATTTTTCGAATTGCTCAGAGTAGAATCAATATCACTTAATATTTGGAAAAAAAAGAGAAAACCTACCATAAGTAAATACGACGACCAAAAAAAACAATCCTTTAATTGAGTAACATTCGCCCGGAAGTACATATCGACGGAAAATAAAGCTAGGTTCTAAAACGACTGGCTAGCGTCTAAACACAGCTCTACATGCTTTTCGACGTCTCTGGCAAAGCCAGTTCTTTTGGTGGTCTTTCTAACATCGGGTCGACAAAAAAACGTTACTGTTTCCGGCTTCGATCAGAACGCTCTAATAAACCTAATTATATGCAGAAATAGTGGGCTCATGGCTGGGTTTCAGTATCCCCAGACCACGAGGTCACTCCTAAAAACAGGACTACTACTTATATAAAATATTTCTATTGTTTTTGTTCAGTAGATAAAAATCATCATCTCCATCGAAGATGGATCAACCCTTTTTCCTAACTCCTAGCTTCTCATTATATGAAAACGAAATTATTCTTAATCAAATTCAACTCAAGACATTCCGGGAAGCTAAAATTTTGTATAAAACAGTTCAAGTCCCAATCCCGAGACCCTTACGGATTCTGGAATCTGAAGAAATAACACACTTATTTTTTTCCGGAAGGCTGGACACGTCGTCCCAACACCCTTCCAGATTCTTGTGAACTGCTCGGTAACGATTGTAGCGGCACAATCTTTACAACTCGGAGTGGTTACTGACAATTTGTAACCACAAATTCAATCTTCTACCGTTTCGTCGTTGTTGTCACTCAGACTACTGTTGTTCTCTACGAATTCTGTGGTTGTGTTCTCGCCGATTCAGTGAGTGCGAAATAACAAAAAGTTACGTGACGTTCATGTCCAAATCGAAATTTTTAAATTTTGCATGTTCGTCAAAACTAACCTTTCTCGATTTGTCTGATCGTTTAAATAACGTCACTAATCCATCAAAACCATCAATCTTCCCAGTTAGATGTTCCAAGCAAAAATTCGAATTCGAATGCGAAATTGCATTTGGACCATTTTGGTCGAATGCCACATACCCGAACAGCCTGGTCAATGTCCTCATTGAGTCGCGTAGTCTTCATCGAAATGGTACAGTCCCATCGAACAGAATTTTCAAAATGCATAAAATCACTTTTATCCACGTCATATCGACTCACTGCAGAATATAAATGGCATTATATTACACTATTATAGCCTTCCAAATTCTCCAACTAATCTGCACTTTCGAGAATGTAACTTAAGATAAAACAATTTTCTAGACTTTCAACGTCTATGTCCCGATTTAAAACTTTTTCTCCTAGGTTTAAAAAGTGTTGGGACGCAGGACAACCCTGCCAACCAACAAACTAAAATTATCCTACTACGCCTCTTCCCTTCGGAAATTTAGTTGTTATTGGTCCTGAATAATAAAATTACAGAACTCGGTGGTTAGAGGGAACAATGAAATAATCTCCCTCTTCAACAGATTACCCAAGCCTTTCATGTCACCGCAAAGTGATCAGTCGTCTTAGTTGATTAGAAACAATCATGCAGGCTAGAATATTTTAATATATTCTCCACTCAAGCCTTTCTAAATAAATAGTAGGTGTCTCTAAAGCCACTAACTAAAATGATAATTTAAACTTATAAATGCAACAAATTATTTAATCTTCAAAACTCAGCTAATGTTTTCTCTTCAGTTTCAATTGCAAACTTAGTTGCTTTGTTTCTCATTTGAATTTTTGTCATTTACAAAACAATTCTGAGTTTTAATTTCTTCTTCTTCGTCACTCCTTTGTCTTCTTCTTTTTCATTGTTTAGAAGTTCTAAAACTTCTAAATTCTTCTAATTTTCTTTCTTTTCCGGAGAGTATGTGACATTCGACCAGAATGGACAAAATGCAGATTCAGCAGATTTGGAATTTTAGCAGCGAACCTTCCGAATTGATGGTTTTAAGCGATTAACAACGTTATTGGGACAATTAGCCAAACGGTGAAGGTCAAGATATTCTGGTATTTTGAAATTTGGAAAATTCGAAGTATGACGTCAAATTTCTGAGAAACTTCAGAAATGGCCATTTTTAGAGAAAAAACCGAAACGAAACACAACAACGATAGTTGCGATAGCAATAACAACGAAAATTGTGATTGAGAAACAACAACAAATTGCAGAAGTAGCAGATACCGTTCCGAGTTGCAACTATTGTGTCGCTACAATAGTTGCAAGGCCGTTGCGAACAACGGTGAAGGGTGGAAGGTAGCCTTCCGGAAGGAAGATAAGAGTCTTATTACCCCGGATTCGAGAATCCGGAGGGGTCTCGGGACTGGAACTTTTATCATCTTATATAAACAGTTAGCTTCCCTATTATGTCCTGAATTGAATTTAATTAAGATCTGAATTCATTCTGCTAAGATGAGAAGCTAGGAGTTAGGGGAAAGGGTTGATCCATCTTCGATGGAGATGATCATTTTTATCTTCTGAACAAAAACAATAATAATTCAATAAATAGTAGTAGCCCTTATTTTAGGAGTGATCTCGTGGTCTGGGGATACTGAGACCCACCCATGAGCTCACTATTTCTGCATGTAATCTAGTTAATTTGAGTGTTTTGATCGAAGCCGAAGGCAGTAATTTTTTTTGTCGACCCGATGTTAGAAAGACCACCGAAAGTACTGGCTTGGTTCTTTTACTGTGAATCTTCTACTGCTTGGATCAGACAGAACCTGTGAATAAATAAAATACGCGTACATTCCTAACAAAGTATAAGTTTTTGCATTTATAATATAATACAACGAAATAAAAGGAAAGTGGAGGCTTTTAATAAAAAACTTCATATGTTTTCATGATAACTAGCGTTTAACGCACCTTAGGTTTCTCATTTGAATTTTTGTCATTTACAAAACAATTCTGAGTTTTAACATCTTCTCTTTCGTTGCTTCCTTGTTTGCTTCTTTGTTCGTCGTTTAGAAGTTCTAAAACTTCTAAATTCTTCTAATTTTTTTTCTTTTTGCATCTTATTTTTCGGCCATTCGTCAATGTTCCATCACCTCCTCCTGCGACATTGACTCCGCACTTTCAGTCTCTTTGTCTTGCAATACGTCGGTAGCTTTTCTGACATGGTTGGAAGCAGTCCTCCAACACTTCTGACTCAAAATACAACCACTGATTTTCAGAATTAAAAAAAAAATTATCGAGTGGCATTTGAGCCGATAGCTTTTGGGTAAACGCCCGTTCAGCTGAAAATAACATGAAAAACTTTAAACTAGAAAGATCTGAATTTTTAAAGTGACGTGATGTCAATTGAGTGACGTAATGGACGTCTGGAAAAAACTGACCGCCAGAGGCCAAAATAAAGCCTACAGATCAGACAGAACCTGTGATTAAATTAAAATACGCGTACATTCCTAACAAAGTATAAACGTTGCATTTATAATATAAGACAACGAAAAAAAAGGAAAGTGGAGGCTTTTAATAAAAAACTTCATATGTTTTCATGATAACTAGCGTTTAACGCACCTTCGGTTTCTCATTTGAGTTTTTGTCATTTACAAAACAATTCTGAGTTTTAACATCTTCTCTTTCGTTGCTTCCTTGTTTGCTTCTTTGTTCGTCGTTTAGAAGTTCTAAAACTTCTAAATTCTTCTAATTTTTTTTCTTTTTGCATCTTGTTTTTCGGCCATTCGTCAATGTTCCATCACCTCCTCCTGCGACATTGACTCCGCACTTTCAGTCTCTTTGTCTTGCAATACGTCGGTAGCTTTTCTGACATGGTTGGAAGCAGTCCTCCAACACTTCTGACTCAAAATACAACCACTGATTTTCAGAATTAAAAAAAAAAATTATCGAGTGGCATTTGAGCCGATAGCTTTTGGGTAAACGCCCGTTGAGCTGAAAATAACATGAAAAACTTTGAACTAGAAAGATCTGAATATTTAAAGTGACGTGATGTCAATTGAGTGACGTAATGGACGTCTGGAAAAAACTGACCGCCAGAGGCCAAAATAAAGCCTACAGATCAGACAGAACCTGTGATTAAATTAAAATACGCGTACATTCCTAACAAAGTATAAACGTTGCATTTATAATATAAGACAACAATAAAAAAGGAAAGTGGAGGCTTTTAATAAAAAACTTCATATGTTTTCATGATAACTAGCGTTTAACGAACCTTCGGTTTCTCATTTGAGTTTTTGTCATTTACAAAACAATTCTGAGTTTTAACATCTTCTCTTTCGTTACTTCCTTGTTTGCTTCTTTGTTCGTCGTTTAGAAGTTCTAAAACTTCTAAATTCTTCTAATTATTTTCTTTTTGCGTCTTGTTTTTCGGCCATTCGTCAATGTTCCATCACCTCCTCCTGCGACATTGACTCCGCACTTTCAGTCTCTTTGTCTTGCAATAAGTCGGTAGCTATTCTGACATGGTTGGAAGCAGTCCTCAAACACTTCTGCTCTTCTACTCTTTGTTTACAACAAGGTAGAGGATCAACGTTAGTTTCTCTGTTTGGCAGTTTGAAAGAAGATTGAAACTCCTTGAATTTGAAAGAAGATTGAATTTAGAGATGAAATAAAATAGTTGCTTTGAAACCTTTTGAAAGATTATTATTTTGGTACAGAATAAGAGAAAACATAATTGAATGTATCCTATTTTCTTGTCATACTTCAAGTTGCCGACCTAGGAAAAATCTACTCTATTACGCGCGTGACAAGAAGGAGCATAATATTCATGAGATGAAAAACAAAAATGAACGACGATTAACATTCGAGGCTATGTTCAATCAGCATACGAGCATAATAAATCATGCGATGACCAACATGACTAATGAACATCCATCAGACCTGAAATCAAATATATGCTTTGTTGCAAACGATATATCAAACTAAAAGTGTAAATAGCGTCAATAACATTCATCAATACCGTTGAAAAACAAAAACCAAAATCCAAGCTGTTATTTGATGGAGCAATTGAACGGCAAAAATTCAACTTCACACAAAACGATATGTTATTAAAAAGCTGAAAGTAGGAGAGCTACTTCGCCGAACAAAGGCGAAGTAGCTCTCCGCATTATTTTCGATACCAGACAAACAAAGCATTGCAAGCTAGTAAATAGAAAACAGAATTAACGCCACGAAAGTGAAAAAAATTAAAACTGTCAAAACCGCATCTTAAAAATTTCCAAATTTCGATCTCGAAATAAAACCACCCATTTTCAAAATTTTTCAAAAAAAATTATCGAGTGGCATTTAAGCCGACAGCTTTTGGGTAAACGCCCGTTGAGCTGAAAATGACATGAAAAACTTTGAACTAGAAAGATCTGAATATTTAAAGTGACGTGATGTCAATTGAGTGACGTAAAGGACGTCTGGGAAAAACTGACCGCCAGAGGCCAAAATAAAGCCTACAGATCAGACAGAACCTGTGAATAAAATAAAATACGCGTACATTCCTAACAAAGTATAAACTTTGCAATTATAATATAAGACAACGAAATAAAAGGAAAGTGGAGGCTTTTAATAAAAAACTTCATATGTTTTTATGATAACTAGTGTTTAACGCACTTTTCGACAACTCATGAAAAACCGCTTATATTGAAACTAACATCTGCAATTTTGTAGTGTTATCTGACTGCACCCAATTACATGGTTGGTAATTTCGAACTTTTTTTCCATTCCCATTTTAAAAGCGTCATTTCGAAAATTTAATGGGCCACTGGAGAAAATTGGAGGCCAAATTTGTAATCACTGAGAGTCCCTGAGAGCACCCTACTATAGGATTGGGAATGCAAATTTTTGTGAATTTTTTTTAAACCTAAGTTTCCCGAAAAAAAATTGAAAAAAGTCTTATCTCGGAAACTAAAAGGATTTGAGCATTCATATTAAGTGGCAAGCTTTGAAAAGAATGAGTGTACGCTGACATTAAGGTTGTATCTTCATCATCTAGTAATTTCAAAATTTTGGAATTTCTTTGTAGATAAATTCTTTGTGAAATTTTGAAAAAAACAAAAAATGTCACATCTCGGAAACTAAAGCATTTGAGCAGTTGCGTTTAGCAGTCGCATGTGGCAAGACTTGCAACTCTTTAGAGTACCCTGACAACACTGAATTATAGCGTTGGGATTTTCAAACTTTGAAAAATGATAATTTAAAACTTTCCGAAAATTTTGAAAAAATCACAAAAAACGTCACATCTCGAAAACTACAAAGAATTGAGTAGTCACATTTGGAGGCAAGATTCGCAATCCTTGAGAGTACTCTGATAGGACCTAACTACAGGGTTGGGAATTTCAGATTTTTAAATCATAATAATTTAAGCTTTCTGAAAATTTTTGAAAAAAATCACAAAAAACGTCATATCTCAATAACTACAAAAAATTGAGCAGTCTTTTTTGGAAGCAAGATTTAAAACTCCTTAGATTTGTCTGACAGCACCAAACTACAGGGTTGAGAAACTCAAGTTTTGTTTATTTTGCTAAATGGAATTTCAGAAAATTTTCGAAAAAATCACAAAAATCGTCTTATCTCGTTAATTAAAACGATTCGGGCATTCAAATTTGGAGGCCAAATTCGCAACCCCTAATTCAATATTGAGCTGCTTAATTCAAACTGGGTAAAAAAACCACTGAAATCAAATTGGAAAATCGAAAAAGATTTAAGCATTGCAATATACGATATAGCTTAAACATGCAAAATTAATACGTTGAAAAAGCTTAAACATGGCGAAATAGTGAAGCCCGCATTTAAATATATAATAGATATAATAGATTTACCATAGGTTGCCTGTTGAAACATATTTTTTGAATAAAAATAGAAAAAAGGACAAATTTGATTTACTCACGTCTGTATGTAAGTATATATCAAAAGTTTCTAACAAAGCTAACATGGTGAGTGAAAAGGAATTAAAATGAGGGAAACTTAAAAAAAAAAAACATTTTAATTGCAAAATGATAATTGATATCATTAAGCAAGTTTAGGTCACGCAACTTTTCTTGGTTATATGTTTATTTACAATATAATTTAAAAAAAAATGATCAGAATTTTTTAACATCAAATAAAATTAAATTGTTTTCTTTTTATTTCCAATCGTATCATTGATATTGATTCTATATTATATTTCTATTGTTTTTGTTCAGTAGATAAAAATCATCACCTCCATCGAAGATGAATCAATCCTTTTTCCTAACTCCTAGCTTCTCATTATCTGAAAACGAATTTCGTATTAATCAAATTCAACTCAAGACATTCCGGGAAGCTAAAATTTTGTATAAAACAGTTCAAGTCCCAATCCCGAGACCCTTACGGATTCTGGAATCTGAAGAAATAACACTCTTATTTTTTTCCGGAAGGCTGGACACGTCGTTCCAACACTCTTCCAGATTCTTGTGAACTGCTCGGTTACGATTGTAGCGGCACAATCGTTACAACTCGGAGTGGTTACTGACAATCTGTAACCACAAATTCAATCTTCTACCGTTTCGTCGTTGTTGTCACTCAGACTACTGTTGTTCTCTACGAATTCTGTGGTTGTATTCTCGCCGTTTCAGTGAGTGCGAAATAACAAAAGGTTACGTGACGTTCATGTCCAAATCGAAATTTTTAAATTTTGCATGTTCGTCAAAACTAACCTTTCTCGATTTGTCTGATCGTTTAAATAACGTCACTAATCCATCAAAACCATCAATCTTCCCAGTTAGATGTTCCAAGCAAAAATTCGAATTCGAATGCGAAATTGCATTTGGACCATTTTGGTCGAATGCCACATACCCGTACAGCCTGGTCAATGTCCTCATTGAGTCGCGTAGTCTTCATCAAAATGGTACAATCCCATCGAACGGAATTTACAAAATGCATAAAGTCACTTTTATCCACGTCATATCAACTCACTGCAGAATATAAATGGCATCATATTACACTATTATAGCCTTCCAAATTCTCCCACTAATCTGCACTTTCGAGACTGTAACTTAAGATAAAACATTTTTCTAGACTTCTAACGTCTATGACCCGATTTAAAACGTTTTCTCCTAGGTTTAAAAAGTGTTGGGACGCAGGACAACCCTGCCAACCATCAAACTAAAATTATCCTACTGCGCCTCCTCACTTCGGAAATTTAGTTGTTATTGGTCCTGAATAATAAAATTACAGAACTCGATGGTTAGAGGGAACAATGAAATAATCTCCCTCTTCAACAGATTACCCAAGCCTTTCATGTCACCACAAAGTGATCAGTCGTCTTAGTTGATTAAAAACAATCATGCAGGCTAGAATAATTTAATATATTCTCCACTCAAGCCTTTCTAAATAAATAGTAGGTGTCTCTAAAGCCACTAACTGAAATGATAATTTAAACTAATAAATTCAACAAATTATTTAATCTTCAAAACTCAACTAATGTTTTCTCTTCAGTTTCAATTGCAAACTTAGTTGCTTTGTTTCTCATTTGAGTTTTTGTCATTTACAAAACAATTCGGAGTTTTAACATCTTCTCTTTCGTTGCTTCCTTGTTTGCTTCTTTGTTCGTCGTTTAGAAGTTCTAAAACTTCTAAATTCTTCTAATTTTCTTCCTTTTTGCATCTTGATTTTCGGCCATTCGTCAATGTTCCATCATCTCCTCCTGCGACATTGACTCCGCACTTTCAGTCTCTTTGTCTTGCAATACGTCGGTAGCTATTCTGACATGGTTGGAAGCAGTCCTCCAACATTTCTGCTCTTCTACTCTTTGTTTACAACAAGGTAGAGGATCAACGTTAGTTTCTCTGTTTCGGCAGAAGCTGTTGTGGAGGCACAACGTCACGTTTCTCTCCAAGTCTTCCTTCAACATCTCGTCTTTTTACCGTCCATCACATTCATTTGTCCTAGAAGTTCTCTTCACCGCGGTGGTTACTGTATTCCGATGAGTTACAAAAGCTAGCTTAAAAGCTCCCGCTCCAATGTCCAGCTGATACGCACTGTACACTCTGCTGTGCTTCGACATATGTTTCTTGGCCTACTCGTACAACCATGCTGTCATGTGGGCTCTGAACCATGGCATCAGTCGTCATCTGGCCCATATCTTTTTCACTTCCATCGGAATGTTCAAAATTCTGCACATTGTCTCAAAAAGATCTAAATCTTTTAGACAATCCAATCCCAGTAACTGTTCTTTCGTCGGTGTTTCCTGTCTATTGTTTTCTGTTACATGAGCTTCCAGCCATTGTATGGCCATCAAAATTTCTACTATCACTATCGTTATGGGCTGTGATGAATCTGGTAAACCCATGGAGAGCAGCTCTCCACAGCCCCGTATCTACACCAGATTACTACGCCCCATGTTTGTAGCAAGCAATGGCAGGGGAACTCATCATGTGTTGACATGATGCTCCTCCAATTACGCTTTCCCGAAGCTTCCAGTAATGGTTCTACCTCCATCATCTACCATTCATCATTCTCATCTACTGCATTGTAATCCGTGACTGTTGATCCTTTCTGCTTTTGTGTTTAAAAGTCACAGACGTTCCCACTAGCGTATCCCATGAACTTCTTTCCCAATATCGATTCTAATTCCTCTTTGGTTCTCTCCGGAACTGCTGAGAACATTTTACACATCAACTCAAAAAAATTTTCTGACATTCTCGCTATTCTTACCCATTTTGGCATTGAGAAAGCTTGATCCACGATCATTCCCGTTCTTTTCACATCCACCGCTACAAAATGCAGTGGGTATCTGATCCTGCACATTTGAGCTAGAGTTGATCCCACTAAATATCTCGCTCCCGTTGGTCTACGATAGGTTTCACTATGCCGGATGTTAATTTCCGCCTCGATCGCTTCTCTCCACTTTCCAATATACTTCTGCTCGGTTTGCAACACTCCCGGAAACACTTCTATACTGATGGTCGTTACAATCTCATGTTTTCATGTTCTTGTTCTAGATTCAACAGTGACTCTAAAGAACCAAACATGCTGTAGAGTCCTAGTGCAGGCACTAGATTCACCTCGGTTACTCCATGGCAATCTGCAATCAATTCCGTTTCTGTTTTCGCCTTCATCACAATGTTCCCAAACAATATCGTCAATTGCTTGTGTTGTTTCTCCAGAATTTTTACGCAATCCAGACCTCCAGAGATGTGACCCTCCAGTCCACAGGCTTCTGCCAGACAGCTACCAGGTTTGACCCAGTCCTCTGGTCCACAGCCAGGCAACTCTACTTTGTTTTCTCCGTTGCTCTTAGAGGCTGTTGTCATCAAATTATAGATGATGTTCAGGTCACGCAAATTACAGTCTGAATTCAGTTCCCTCTGCACGTCTTGTGTCGCACGCAATATCGAATCGGCGTTAGGACTGGTTGGTTTCATCAGTTCCCACAGTACCATCAAACTCGTTCTCAGCAATTCGTCCGAGAATCCCAATCCAAACTCCACTCGGTTGTCAGATTTTGGCACTGAAGGTGCAGTCACCTTTTCCTCTATGACTAGTCCCAGCTTGGTCTGCTGATTAGCAGCTTTCATATCGTTGCAATTCTTGACGTCCAGAATCTTAGCAACACTGCTTGCTCGTAATCAAAGAAGCAATCGCGTATGTCCTCATTTATTAAAGGATTGAACGCGATCCCTATGATTCCGGATACGTAACTGTATGATTTCTTCCTGATCGATTCACATTATTCACTGGATTTCGGCGGTGTTCCCAAAATCCTTTCGATCGCCTCTTTCGAGAGCCTCATCTCCTTGTAAGAGAATCTCCTTATTTCGTCAATCTTTGTCATCGGCTCCAGCTCCACAGGCTCCTTCATGTTTACTCCTATCGGCTTGCTCTGATGGATGTCCAAAAGTGCTAGCAAGAGCAAGGCTTTCGCTCGTTCATCGCCTTCTCTTAGCATCTTGACATAAGTGTTCAATGCTGGCACTGAAATTTGTTCTATCATAAATCGAATGCTCGCTACTGCTGCTCCCTCTTGGGTTATCAGATCTCTCACACTTGTCATTAAGAACACCTTTTCTCCCTTAGATCTTTTTCTTTCTTCCGAATCATATTCCCTGCGTGTCAGTCCAATCATGCACCAAATGAACCTCAGTTGTAACTCTGTTCTCACATAGGGTATGGCTATCAGAGCGTGTATCTTCGGCGTGGTTCTCATTTCTTCTTCGAATTATCGTAACACTACTGCCCTCAATGGAAGGCTCACCAACTGCTCGATCGTTTCTGCGTGCATTTCAGATAATACCAGTGTCCCTTACGCTTTCTGCTTCAGGGTGGTGCCTTGCGTCATGGTCTCCAAATAACCTTTTATGGCACTTTTGTCTTCCAGAGCAATTAAGTGTCCTCTGGCCGATTTTCTGTATTCCAACATCTCCATGTATCCACTGGCATGTTCATCAATCGATACAGTTTTCGCTACTGTCAGTCGGTTATATTCCACTGGGACTAGCTGTCCTACGACGCTTCCCTTTCCGTGATTCATGGGAGACTGTTTGAAATCTTTAAGGGTACTCTCTCCGCATTGGCTAAGTATCTCCATTTCTAATCTAACGTCGCTCCAGTCGGAGTGCGGTCACTCCTCTCTTGGTTTTGTAGCTGGCTGACTTTATTCCTGCCATGAGAATGGGTGTCACCATCGCTACGTCAGTCAACATCCTGTCTGTGCCAGGCAATCGATCATCACCCTGCACAAGTATTTGGCTTCTTCAACGCGTTTTCTTTTGGCTGAGTTGACAGTTTTCATCGAGATTTTGGAATCCAACTTTGTTTTCCCAGCTTTCCTCAATGTCATTTTGATGCCCAGTTTCAATTTTATTTCATTCATCCTATCAATCACCATTTTTGATCGCATCGTTCCCTTTCGGGTTCTTGATAGATATACCACTTCTCCCTTGTCTTCTTGATTCGTCAGCTTTATAGGAGAGTTTGCCTCATTTTCGTCAGTGGCCGAGTCGATCAGCAACTCGCTCAATCTTCCTTCACACTCGTCGAGTTTGTCAAGGACTTCCCGCAATAGTGGTCGGTTGAGACCTGTTTTCAAGATAGACTGGGTTCCGCAGCTCTGAACTACTGTCCAGACCTCTTCCATGAAGGCCACTCTGTCCATTCTGCATCCCGTCGTATTTTCATGGTCTCTATGATGCACTTCCCACTCTTCTTCGGGCAACGTTCCCCAGAAAGGTACTCTGGCAGTGCCTTCTATTCTTCTTCTCCTTGGTGATTCCATCACGAGTTTCTGTTCGGTGTTTTTAGAATTGCTCGGAGAGCTGCTCTCCAGCAAGTTCCGGTTCGTTCCCATGAAGGCCGACGGGGGTTCCAGCGTGGAAGTTCCCTCGTCTGCCGTCTCAGTCGTCGCTTTCAACGAGTCCGTGCGTTTTCGAAGTCGTTGAGGAAGTTGAAGTCCAGGCTGGACATCCCTCCTGTCGAAGCCTTATCGTCCTCTTTCTCGGCTTGATCGGGATAGTGTTGCAAAGTTTCTTCCGATCGACGGCTTCCTCCCTGCCCATCGTCTCGTCTTGGATTCTTTCCTGAACTTGAGGGCCCTTTCTCTTCATCCCTTGCACCATCAGGAAATTTCGGTACAACTAGTCTGCCAGCTGACTGATCTTCCTCCTCTCCGTGAACTAATTTGACTTCTTCATAGCCGAAGAGTTCTAGCATGGTTCTACTCTGCAGTGTTCCTCCCACCGTTAACTCTGGTTTTACACTCGTTAAGATTAGGGAGGCTTCTGGTAAGTCAGCCTTGCCTCTCATGATCATAGGGGCTAGATCCAGTTTCGCCCATTCCTCGGCAAACCTCCCAGGCTTTGGAGTCGCTGTATTTTTGATTCGTCTCCTCGTTGCTTCATCCGTGTAAGCAAACTGTGTATACTGCAGCACTGCTGCGTTTCTGCCCACAAAACACGGGTCCATCATCTCAGAGAACTTCGCTACCCTCCTCTCATTGGTCTCAAAGGCTCTCAACCTAGGGGTTTGTACTACGGAGTCTGCTCCGAGCAACATCCTTCAAATCAAAGGGAATTCCGGGAACTCTTCTGGCAGTTTCTTGTAGTCACCCCAGACCTTCGTTTCTTCTCCCAATTTATGGTACGCTGCGGTCAGTCGAGAAATTCTTGTGACTTCGCCGTTTGTTTTATCGCAGGGTCTTAGATTCCAGAGCTTTGGGAATACCTCAATGTGCCCTCTGTCCACTTCCCCCATCCTGTCTCGGAAGTGATCATCAAAGTTTATGACTGTCATCTCCGGCTCTGATATCTTCGCGAATGACAAGCCCTCACTCATCAATTCTCGTAATGCGTGTTGTTCACACCAGTTAAGTGTACTTCCGCCCACTGCTGATATGACGTTCGGGTGCAACACCGACCTCCTGTAAGCCTCCACCTTAACGTCAGGGAACGCAAACGTGACTGCCGGACCATATATCACTTTCACGAACTCCGTGGCTCCTCTGATCAAAGCTAAGGGATCAGTCCTCATAGCTAAGCTCAGGTCAGTTAGCAGGGGCAGGCCCCCAGCATGACGTCGCACATCTTCCTCCCTCTGAATCGTTCCATCCTCTCCTGGTCCAAAGCGATTCTGCTGCAGGAGGTATTGGAAAAGAGTATGTCGCAAATCTCTTATCTTATTCCAGGAATTCGTGGATCGCTTCATGTCAAATTTTCTCACGTTCTCCCTCATTTGCTCCGGATAGCGTGTCAAATTATTCAATCCTCCCAGTTTCCATGTGTTATCGCAATCAACGTTAGAATTCCATCTAGT
This sequence comes from Symsagittifera roscoffensis, assembly GCF_963678635.1. NCBI lineage: Eukaryota > Metazoa > Xenacoelomorpha > Acoela > Convolutidae > Symsagittifera > Symsagittifera roscoffensis. The sequence continues at coordinate 19,196,827 of NC_087066.1, read as the reverse complement.
CGCAAATTCTGCACACCTTCGGTGAGCAGTATCGCTGGTCCTCTCACGAAGTTCTCTGCTCCAAACGTCACGAACAGGGCTAGTAATTCAACGATCGATACTTCTACAACTGCTTGGAGGAATTCTTTTATCAGATATCGAGAAAGCGATGGGTAAATTTTTGCCAAGAAGGACGCGGTCCATCGGGATCCTAACCCTTTCAGCATGCTGTCAGTCCGGTCAAAGCCTTCTTCTCCCTTTACATTCTGTGTCCAGAAAGCTTCCAGGGTAACTTGGCACACTCTGTTTACGAACTCAGCTGACTTTTCGTCATTATTTTTGGCCAGGTTTACCTCTTTCACTAGGTGGCATGGATTTTCCTGATCATCACTGGGCCTCGCTCGAAAGCATCCGCGCCCAATGCGACTATTCGAGGGGTCAAGTGCAGCCACTTGTTAGTCTCTGGTTTCGTTCTCAAAACCATCGCTTCCAAGTGAGCTCTCGTCTCCTTGGAATTCTTTCTTCTCTCTCCTTCCTCCTTTACTTCCATTCCTTGAGACCATAAATCGTTTGACATCGCTACGATCACTCGATGGTCATCGTCAATTCCTGGTTTCAGCTTGAGTTGTCGGCTGAAGTTTGACAATTCCAATCCCAGTACCTCGTCAAACACTAACATGTGTAGTGAGTGGTTCTTGAGTCCTCGCATCGCATTTGAGATGTCAGACCACACCGCAGGTAATTCCGCCCTAAGTGATCTTAGGTTCTCCATCTCTATTCCACGATTTGGGGCAGATATGATCACATCATATTTCCCTTCCGAGAGCAACGCCACCATCGCGTATACAAACTTCAGTCCATCCGGGAGATGTGCATATCCCGGAGACAGTGCAAAAACTGCTCTCGGTGTTATCATGGTGAAGGCACCTTCTTTCAGGGTGTACCTCCCATTGATTCGAGGTTATCCTTTATAGCTGGCCATACAGCGTCTTCGGCTGTCGTAGGCTCTCTGAGTCTGCTCAGGAAACCCCTACTGTGTAGATGGTCGTTCATGCCAGCAAATACGACTGTGATTGGGTTCATTTCCGTCTGTCGTTGTACCTCGATTGCCATTGACACCGACTGCATTAGATCCAGGTCGACCGCTGCCAACATTATAACATCAAGCCAAAACAGAGACATGGAATTATATACGAAGGCTGAGTTCGCGACTATCATAATCTTTGCCTTCCTCATTTCTGCCTTGTAATACGCCGCAAAGATGGTCTCGTCTTTCCTTATTGCCTTCAAACCACCGTATCCCTGAACATCACCTTCTTGATTCACTTGTTTCGGGTACGCTCTTTCTTTCACGTGACCTGGGGGTGGTTTTATCTGCCTGAACATTTTTACGTATTGTCCTATTGGTGCCCTCGTTGTCAAGAATCTTCCGGTTCTTTCTTTTCGATTTCCTTCATCGTGATTCAGTTTCTCATCAATGTCTTCAGCAAAAAGTCAGAAAAAAAACTCGAAAAAAAATTAAGAAAAATCATCAATCGAGAATATTTTTTCGCCAATGTTGTTATTCGAGAAATAATGAGAGTGAGAAAGAGAAAGAGATAAGAACACTGGCTCATTAGTGAACCCTATATGGAATATATTTTTGAGGATTTTGCTTTCTTTTCAAAAGAAAAATACATACGGAAAGGTCCAAAAATTTCATGTTGGCAGTCCAACCATATTTATTTGGCTTGTTTTTCAAACACTCTCCGCTCTCTATCTCTCTCTCTCTCTCTCTCTCTCTATCTCTCTCTCTCTCATAATACGTCGAGGCGGTTAGCCAGGTCTGCAGCACAGTAACAGAGAGTGTTTTGAGCCATAATTTTGCTTTAATCACAGTTTTGTGTGTAAATATGACAATTTTTTTTGGGTAAAAAACGTGAAGAAATGAACAAATATGTTTTTTTTTTTCAAAAACTGAACATGATCCTTAGCCCTGTTCAGAAGATTATGGCAAAATGATAAGGAATAGTTTAATTGCATTTGGAGACAAAAAATTTTTTTTACAATTTTTTTTATCAACACAAAAATCATATTTTTTTAAAAATCATGCTTTTTAAGCGTCTACTTTCATTGATTAGGCTATAAACATTTTTTTAACTATAAACTCTACTCTTGACCTAATTGGAAATCAGATAGCTACTAAAAATTTTATAGCAAACCTTAACACAAATTGGCATTGAGAATGAAGACTTTACGGTAAAAATGACGGAAAAAACTTGAAAACTCAAGATTTTTAGCGCGGGTTTAGCGTTTCTCTTTTAAACCATACGATCATTTTTTAGTTTCTTGAGGGACGTGAATTGAAAAACTTTGTGGTAACTTGAATCACATGAAAAAAAACTTTGATTTTGAAGTCTTTTAAACATATTCAAATGACAATTTATGTTTATCATGAAGCCTCAACTATCAAAGCATCCACATTGCAAAATTGTCTGTTGGTTAATTACTAATTCATATTTCAATTGAGTCATATAAAAGAAGGCTTCATTTCATGAACACTTTTATCTCATATTTTTACTTTTTATTAAACCGATTTAAGCAAAACATGAAGTGGGCTTGGAATCATAAAAAAAAATTTCCAAGTATAAATTATTCAGAATAAGTTTTAGTCTCAGTTTAAAATTTTTTAAGCCTGAAAATTTTTAATTTAGTGCTGAAATGTTAAATTGAAAATAAAGCATTCTCTTAAACATTGCAAACCCTTAAGAAAATTATCGATCTCCCTTAAAACTAACAGCAAACGTCTGAGGCTGTAATTGAGTCAGTTTTTTAATACTTAAAACCTTTGCACTTAACTGTGGTGATGAGAAAAAAAGAACTTAAAACTCTAATAAACCCTGTTATTGGAAAAGATAGTACTTATTGTCAAGTTCACGGCGAAGTATAGTTCTTAATAATGGCTTCTTCATGTTTTTACTCGCAAAACTCTCGGTTCTTAGCCCTAGTCACATCTCGTTTTTGCTTCTTCAAAACCAGTCTTACTTCAATCTTAAAATTTTCCTAACTTACTCAAGTAATTTCAACAAATAACGCCAAACTGTACTTATATCGCAGCACCTGTTCTTTGCCTGCAGTGCGGAAAAATACTGAGCTCTAGAAGGAGTTTGAAAAGACATGAGAAAAAAAACACAAGACGTTTCTGCCGCTTCCTCCTCAAACTGTTTGCAAATTTGTCTCGAATCATTCTAAGGTTTGTCGGAAGCCCGAGAGCAAATATAGCTGGCAGATGACATGACCTACAGTATTCATTGTATCTATTGCCATACAGTATTTCTCACCGGCGAACGCTATCAACAACATCTGCTGAAGAAGCACGCATTGAGAGGTTAGGATTGCATCAAGACAACCTCTTCTGCCGCCCCAACGCAAAACGAGTTCAGAGAGGAATTACGCTAATACGATCTCGAAATTGGTGAAAAAGAAATGGATTTTCTTCAAGTCATGATTCAAAACACAATTCCACATGGAATTGGCGATGATCAAATTTTCTACTGTGCAAGAAGGGACACTGGAAACTACGAAAGGACTATGCTAATTTCAAGATAAGACATTGACAGTGTACTTCGAGGGAATAGCTGGGGATCAAAACTTGGAACTGATTGAGCAAATAGTCAACCAAGTCAATTCGTTCTCTTCTCATGGTAGCGGATGGATTAATGATCGAGATGAAGGACTGGAAATCAGTTCCGTGGTCTTCTTGCCAACAAGAGCAGGATTCTACCTCGAGCTACCTGATGCACTCTGCGCTGCTTCTAATTTGCTCACGAATATCAACACTAAAGATCTAGATGAAGCTGGGACTTCAACCCCACATCTAGATGGTGGCTGGAGAAAAACAATTTTTCAACCTTCGATCTCGATAAAGAAGGAATTGTGAAAACCAATGCGGAACACAAAATGCCAGTGGGTCTGGTGGATATAGACAGATTTGAAAAGCTGAAGTTTTGTCAAGTCAACGTCTTTCGGTAAGCAAATTCTACTTGCCTTTTAAAACTCTTAATACCTCCTCATTAATATTCTCCTCCTGTTCAAACCTCTCTGTAAAAACATCAAAACTAGATATAAAATTCATTTTTCTGTTCAGATTTAACGATCGCGAATTGCTGCTCTTAAAAGAGCCGAGCAGAGCCATTACTATTCTGATTGTGGTTATGTTGTTTCTGACAGATGGGTCAAAGTATCACTACGTATTGATAAATGATCTCCAGAAACTGATCGAGAACGTGCGGCACAAAGTGCACCAATTTCAACCTGAGATTTGCCGCAAATCTTTTCGGACATGCGCTTCGTTCCAAACTCTGAAAAGACATCAAGAACTGTGCTACCAAGACGAAGATGTCTTCCTTACAATGCCCATGCCGGGAAAAAATGACCACAAATTCAAAAAATGAACGTCGTTGGTAGATACCCAGAGTAACCTACTTTGAATTGGAGTCACTGCTCTTGCCGGTATACGACCGCAATCTGATCCGCAAAAATTTAAAACGCAAACAATTGAAATCCATTAACCGTGTGGCTACGCCTTAGCAGTAATCGAAATTGGGAGTAAAGACCTGTGAAAGTATGAGCTTAAAAAGGACCGAATGTGATGGAGGAGCTAATTAGCTCCTTTGAATTGTAAGCAAGACCAATTTTACGGGGAAAAAAGGAAATATTCTACTTTCAACGTATAACAGGCCAGGAATGGCAAGATGCTACGGTTTGTAGGTTATGCGAGATCGAATTTTCCGACAATGATGAAGTGGAACTTTATCAATGCCATTATAACAACAAATTCCTGGGTTGAGCCAATAATGAGTGTAACGTCAATAGGAAAATAACAAAAATCCACTCCAGTGGTAGCTCATAATTTGTCAAAATATGACTTACATTCTGTAATCAAAGTGCTGGCAAAAAACTATTCGGAAAACACTTCTTCTATGATACCCGCATCTGAAAAAAAAAATAGATGTCCTTGACAACCACAATTTATATATAAAAGCACACATACAAAAAAGGAAGAATCAAAAAGCTCTATAAAGGTCTGAGATCCATTGATTCAAATTGATTCATGCTAGCGCCGCTGGCTAAATTTTTCAATAACTTGTTCATCGAAAAGTTTTTTCTGCTGGAGAACTATTTTGATACACTCGGCCACTCCCCCAAAAAAGTGCGTATGTTGAAACAGAAAGGGCATTACCTCTACTCATACTTCAACTATATCGAAAAGTTCCGAGAAACTTGATTTCTCCCGCGAGCAATGTGGAAGAGGAGTCTAACAGGAGGGGATCTGAGTGTTACAAGAAGCAAGTACAATCATGCCCGAAAAGTAATCACTGAACTGAAGTGTTGTCCACTTGATGATTACCATGACTTGCACTTGACTACAGATGTTTAATTACTTATAACAGTCCACGTATAACAGGCCAGGAACGGCAAGATGCTACGGTTTGTAGGTTATGCGAGATCGAATTTTCCGACAATGATGAAGTGGAACTTTATCAATGCCATTACAACAACAAATTCCTGGGTTGAGCCAATAATGAGTGTAACGTCAATAAAAAAACATGAAAAATACACTCCAGTGGTAGCTCATAATTTGTCAAATAATGACTTACATTTTGTAATCAAAGTGCTGGCAAAAAACTATTCGGAAAACACTTCTTCTATGATACCCGCATCTGAAAAAAAAAATAGATGTCCTCGACAATCACAATTTATAGGAAGAAAGGAAGAATCAAAAAGCTCTATAAAGGTCTGAGATTCATTAACTCAAATTGATTCATGCTAGCGCCGCTGCCTAAATTTTTTAATAACTTGTTCATCGAAAAGTTTTTTCTGCTGGAGAACTATTTTGATACACTCGGCCACTCTTCCAAAAAAGTGCGTATGTTGAAACAGAAAGGGCATTACCTCTACTCATACTTCAACTATATCAAAAAATTCCGAGAAACTTGATTTCCCCCGCGAGCAATGTGGAAGAGGAGTCTAACAGGAGGGGATCTGAGTGTTACAAGAAGCAAGTACAATCATGCCCGAAAAGTAATCACTGAACTTGCACCAGGACTTGCACTTGACTACAGATGTTTAATTACTTGCTTCAGTTTTCGAAGTTTTTCGTAAAGCTTCCGGGGACACCTTTCTAAAAGTTTGTAAGCCCGACCTCAAATTCTTAACAGATCGCGAACTTCTGGACTTTGTGCAGCAAATGATACGATGAGGCATGTCGTCGGTTTAGGCACGCCAATTTTTCAAAGCAAACAATAAATACCTTGAGATTTTTTTTACCTTCAGAACCATCAAACTACAACCTCAAAATTGCCGCGAATTTTTTGTACGAGGGATACTGAAACACTGCCTTTTGGCATTAAACAATTTTTCAATAGTTCAAAAAATATTGGATGACATACTGCTCACCAGCGAAAACTCCGAGTGGCGTTATATAGCTTGAAGAGTTTCATGACTTCTTCGCTGATTAACCTCTTGCCCCCTCTCGTGAAGTAGTGGACATCAGTATAATGAGCAACGAGCAAGTCGACAAGTTGGGGAAATGGGAATCACCACACTGCTAAAGGTGCCAAAAGGTTCGATGATCCTGCATCCTAGCTGGGACTAAAAACAGCTCACCTCGGAAAACTCACCTCAACACCCGCCTACAAAATGTCGCAGTTTACAAGCTGATTGTTAATTCAGCATTCGATAAGACAATGGAGTCTAAATTAGGAAGAATGAAGGTGGAGAAGGTAAAGAATGAGAGAGATCGTCTTCAAAAAAAAACAGCTCTGAGCAAGCAGATGAGCTTTCAAATCCTTGACGATCAGTTAGCCACATT